>NC_091995.1:19103359-19403359 GCF_044704955.1 Pristiophorus japonicus | reverse complement strand
CCGCCACCCCCCCCCCCCCCCCCCCAACCGAAATGTCTGCGCTCTAATTCTCCCCTCTTAAGCATCCATGATTATAATCACTCAACCATTGGTGGCCGTTTTTTCTGTTGCCTTTACCTAAACTGCCCTGCCTCTCTACCTCTCTTCTCCTTCAAGACACTCCTTAAAACCTACCTCTGTCACCTGCCCTAATTTCTCCTTGTGCAGCTCTGTGTCAAATTCTGTATCTCTACTCCTGTGAAGCACCTTGGGATGTTTCACTGTTAAAGGTGCTATATAAATACAAGTTGTTGTTGTTGTTGTATGTGCATTGTGTTTGCCACTGGGCTAGAAGGCTCTGGGATTAAACCCCACTGCAGGTCTTGAACACAACAGAGGCAGCCACACCAGTGCAGCACTGAGGGAGTGCTGCATTATCCAAGAAGGGGTCCTTCAGGAAAGAGCTTCAACTAAAGTCTTGATGATTCCATGGTACAATTGAAAGAAGGGCAGAGAGCTTGCTTAGTTTCTTGGCCAATCTGCCTCAACAAAGTTGTTCGTCGTTTTTTTATGTAGGCAAAATGGCTGCAGTTGCAAGCCGCTAACTGTGTACAGACAGGAAAAGACCAGACTGGTCCATCAAGCCTAACCCAAACCGTCATGTTGTAACTGAGCATCAGGATCCCTAGAGATCCCTCCCACCAGCAGACCTGTAATCTCTTGGGAGAGTTTTGAGCCATTTTAGGGGTGGAAAAATCTGGGAAATTCTTAAAGCGATCAAAACAAGTTCAGGAGATCACTGTGACGATGAGGTAGATTCCTGACTTCCCGTTTTATACGCAGTGATAACCAGAAGCAAGGAACCCTTCCAGTTCCTGTTTTGCAATGCTGCTGCTATACAAAGCCCTGCTTTGACCACACCTGGAGCACTGTGTTCAGTTCTGGGCACCACTCCTCAGGAATGGTATATTGGCCTCGGGAGGGAGCGGAGCGCAGATGTACCAGAATGATACCTGGACTCTAGGAGTTAAATTACGAGAAGAGATTATACAAACTAGGGTTGTATACCATGGCATTTACGGGGTGATTTTGATCAAAGTTTTCAAGATATTAAAGGGAACAGATAGGATAGATAGAGAGAATCTATTTCTGCTGGCTGGGGAGTCCAGGACTCGGGGACATAGCCTAAAAATTAGAGCCAGGCCTTTCAGGAGTGAAGTTAGGAAACATTTGGAACATTCTTCCGCAAACAGCAATTGATGCTAGATCAGTTGTTGATTTAAAATCTGATAGCTTTCTGTTAACCAAAGGTATTAAGGGCTATGGGGCAACGGTGGGTTTATGGAGTGAGGTCGCAGATCAGCCATGATCACATTGAATGGTGGAACAGGCTGGAGGGGCTGAATGGCCCCCTCCTCTTCTTATGAATCGACACTTGCCACATGAGCAGGCAACTCATTCTCAGCATTGCCCAACCTCTACGTCAAAGGAAAAACCTCCTGCTGTCTCTTGTAACATTACCCCTATTCCTCGCGTCCCCTAACCCATGTAGTTCAAATATCTGTCCACAGTCTAGCCCCTTCATCCTTTTCAATTCTCAATGAAATCACCCTGAAGTGTACACTCTTTTTTTTCTTTCTAGAGCTATCATAATAACTAGGGGCTGTTAAAGTAGGGATCGTTCTAGTGGCCCTCCTCTGTACCTTTTCCAGGGCTTCTAATTCACCCACCATGCCAGGGGACATAAATTGGACACTGTATCCCAGATGAGGCCTAACTAGGGACTTGAACAAAGACCCCATAGCGTAATTTTGTTTTATTCTGGATTGTAGTCCTCATTATACGTCCTAGTACTCCAGTTACTTTCGCAATCGTCTCTTGGCATTGCCCCTTTACCTTCAGGGACTGTTGTGCTGTAACTCCTAGATCCCTCTCCCGCTCAACTGACTTAAATTCTGTACCAAGCGTGGTGTATACACGCTGAGAGTTGGCCCTACCCAAGTGCGTGACACTACACTTATGTGTTTACGTTTTGCATCCCTCCATGGCCTCGCCGCTCCTTATCTCTGTAATCCACTCCAGTCCTGCAACCCTCCCAGATCTCTGCTCTTCCAATTCTGGCCTCTTGCGCATGCCTGATTTTAATCACTCCACCGTTGGCGGCTGTTCCTTAAGCTAGCAAGGCCTACCTCTCTCTCCTTTTTAAGACGCTCCTTAAAACCTCCCTCCTTTGAGCAAGCGATTGGTCATCTGGCCTAATCTCCTTTTATGTGGCTCGGTACAAATTTTGTTAAGGCTCCTGTCAAACGCCTTGGGATGTTTTATTATGTTAAAGGTGCTGTATAAAACAAGTTTTTTTTTTTTTGTTGGTACATTCCATCTAGTTGTATCGGAATGAGGGTCCTAAACACCGGCACAAATGTGTTGCCTCCGAACTTGCGAACAGTTCCCACAGCACGCACATCTAGCTCATTTTAATGTAGATCATGAAGAGCAGGGTGTCAGGACTCCACGCAGAACCACCGCCTTCAATAACAACCCTCTGCCTACTGCAAGATTAGGGTTTAAAGTAAGGATTTAAGAGAATGCACCTTCTATTAGAGCTAGGGGAAGTTTAGGCAGTGGGAGGGGGAGTAGGTTCAGGGTGGAAAGTTGTCGGATGGAAGTTGATTTGCAGGGGAGCTCCCTAGGGAACTGCCTCCCCGACTGTCTCCACCGACACCTGGGAGTCCCTGGCCAAAGACCGCCCTAAGTGGAGGAAGTGCATCTGGGAGGGTGCTGAGCACCTCGAGTCTCATCGCCGAGAGCATGCAGAAATCAAGTGCAAGCAGCGGAAAGAGTGTGCGACAAACCCACCCCTTCCCTCAACGACTATCTGTCCCACCTTTGGCAGGGACTGTGGTTCTCGTATTGGACTGTTCAGCCACCTAAGAACTCCTTTTTAGAGTGGAAGCAAGTCTTCCTCAATTCCCGGCCAATATTAATCAACATCACTGAAATGGATCATCTGATCTTGTGGGAGCTTTCTGTGCACAAATAGGCTGTCTTGTTTCCTACATTATAAACAGTGACTACTACACTTCAAAAAGTACTTAATTGGCTGTAAAGTGCTTTGGGACGTCCTGAGGTTGTGAAAGGTGCTGTATAAATGCAAGTCTTTCTTTCTCCTATCCCACAGCACTCTTCTCTTTAAAAAGTGGCACCTTGTCAAAAGCTTTGTGAAAATCCAAAACATTCCATGTTCACAGGGCTACCTTCATCCACCAACCTAGTTATCTCCTCCAGCATTCAACCAGCTTGGAATGACATGATTTCAGAAGCCATGTTGCAAGTAAAATGCTTTGAGCCATTTCTAAGTGATGTGATAGTGCTAATGCGCATCTTTCTTTCTATGGCTCTAATGTGGAAATAGTACTGGCTCAAGCAGAGGCTGAATGGCTCTATCTAGAAAAGGGAAGACCTGATGGTGGTCTTTGAATCCCTTTCAAATTGGGAAGACGTAGAGACGAGTTGTGGGCGAGTCCACAACTCTGGGCTGTAAGTACAAGATAGTCACTAATAAATCCAAAAGGGAATTCAGGAGAAGCGTTGTTACCCAGAATGTGGAGCTCACTTTCATGGAGTGGTTGAGGCGAATAGAATAGATGCATTTCATCATCATCATAGGCAGTCCCTCGGAATCAAGGAAGACTTGCTTCCACTCTGAAGTGAGTTCTTTGGTGGCTCAACAGTCCAATACGAGAGCCACAGACTCTGTCGCAGGTGGGACAGATAGTCGTTGAGGGAGGGAGGGGGTGGGTGGGACTGGTTTGCATCACGCTCTTTCCGTGGATGCATTTAAGGGGAAGCTGGATAAACACATGAGGGAGAAAGGAATAGAAGGATATGCTGATAGGGAGAGATGAAGAGAGGTGGGAGGAGGAGGCTCGTGTGACATGTAAACACTGGCATGGACCAGTTGGGCTGAATGGCCTGTTTCTGTGCCGTATATTCTATGATTGTATTTATATGGACTGCATTGTAGTTTTATTAATCCATATTTACTGTAAAGTCCTGTCCCCTCAGTACAGATTCTCACGCGGCACGTAGTAAAGTTAAGGTCACTCTGGACCTGCACCTTTATTTCACAGCTCTGGAATGCTGCACTTGCCTGAGACCTGCCCTTATATACCTGTCTCTTGCAAGTGCACCCCTGGTGGTAAGGTATGCTCGTGGTTACAGGTCATATCTTGTTACAGCATGTTGGGATACAGTTATATATAATAATGTGGGATACAGTTATATATAATAATGTAAGATACATGACATTTACTACATTATTGCTGCCTCCATTTGTCATGCTGATTGATGACTGATTTGTGCAACTTGTTCATTGTGGACTAGATTATTTTGGAACGTTATATCCAATATTGGGGAGGGGGAAAATACCAGAGATTTTTGTAATTGTGACTGGTATAAAACAAGCAATGGGGGAACCTCTCGTAGTTTGTTTAAAATATGTTTTGGAGTGAAACTGAACTGTATCGTATCTGATAAACAGTGGTGTCCTGTGCTGTTACTGGTCTCGGTCATGTTGCCTTGTACCCCACATCACAATGACTGTTCGCTTCACCACTGTGAACTCACTAGCCCCCCCCCCCCCCAACCTTTATCCATGGCTATGTCACCCTCACACTTGCTTTCTTCAGTGTCCTCCTTGATAGCCTCCAGCTTCTCTAACTTGTGCAAAGCTTCGTCCCTAGAACTTTGCTGACTTGCACTGGCTCCTTATCGCCCAACAATGTGAACTTTAAACCCTTGTCTTCAAAACCCTCCTCGGCCTCGCCCGCACCCTATCTCTGCAGCCTAATGACCATTCCCTTCGATCCGAAGACTCTGGCTTTCTGCATGTCTGCCCTTGCTCTACCTTTTTCGATGACCGAACTATCATTCCTGTTCTTTCAAAATCTTCTCTCAATCCATCCTTTTGTTTAGGCCCTCCCCCCACCACCTCATTGTTTGTTCTCTTACAAGTCCCCCTACTTCCCCACCTTGTGACCGGCTTATGGGACCTCTTCTAAATCAAAGGTGCTATAAATGCAGAATTATTAGGCTTCATACTAAGGAATGCAGAGCTTAACTGTACTGCTCAGTGGGGGTGTGGAACCTCTCTAATCATTGTCATTGTGGAGAAAATAGCAGAGAATTTTGACTTGTGGAGGGGGTTTTGGTCCAGGAGCAGAAGTAGGCCATTCGGCCCCTCAAGCCTCTCCACCATTCAATAAGATCATGGCTGATCTTCTACCTCAACTGCACTTTCCTGCATTAACCCCATAATCCCTTGATTACCCTGGAATTCAAAAATATATTGATCTCTGACTTGACTCTAACTTGGATTGAGCATCCACAGCTCTTGGGTAGATAATTCCAAAGATTCACCATCCTCTGAGTGAAGGATGCTCTCCTTCTCTCAGTCCTAAATGGCCGAACACTTATCTACCCTGTCAAGCCCTGAAAGAATTTTGTATGTTTCAATGAGATCATCTCTCATTCTTCTAAACTGTAGAGAATATAGGCCTGGTCTCCTCAATCTCTCCTAATAGGACAATCCCAGGGTCCTATATAATTGCAGGAAGACATCTTTACTCTTGCAGTCAAATCCTCTTGTAATACAAGCCAACATAATTATTTTGTTAATTGCCAGCATGTTATCCTTCAGTGATGTGTGTATAAGGACACCTAGGTCCCTCTGAACACCAACATTTTCCAATTTCTCACCGTTTAAAAAAAAAAAAAAATCCGCTTTTATATTTTTCCTACCAAAATGGATAACTTCTCATTTTTCCACATTATATTCCATTTGCCATATCCTTGCCCACTCACTTAGCCTGTCTATAATCCCCTTGAAGTCGCTTTACATCCTCCTCACAACTTGCATTCCACCTAGCTTTGTCTCGCTGAGCAGTATGGGTAGGAACAGGAGTCTGCCATTTTGCCCGTCTTGTTAGTCAGTGGCTGATCTGTGACCTAACTCCATACACCCATCTTTGCCCCATAATCCCTTTAATAGCTTTGGTTAAAACAAACCTGTGCCTCCATTCGTAACTCTAGTCAGTAGACGAGGTGGGAGTCAACAGATGACATTGGAAGAAGTAAAAGGGAAACAAAGTAAATACTTTGCACAGTAAGGAATATCACCCACAATGGAAATCTTTAATGATGGCTCTGTGTAATCTGTGAAGTGACCAGTACATCAAAAAATGTTGATGGTAGTTGACAGATCTCCAGCTTGAGAGTATGAGAGAAGCAACAAACTTGCATTGATATAAACTTGCATTTATGAAGCGTCTTTTGTCCCAAGGCGGAGTCACGTGCTGTAATGTAGGAAACATAGCAGCCATTTTGCAAACAGCAATGTGATGATAACCAGGTAATCTGTTTTAGTGCTGTTGCTTGAGGGGCAAATATTAGCCAGGACATCAGGGAGAACTCCCCTGCTCCTCTTCAAATAGTGCTTAGCCCCCCCCACCCCTGTAAACTTGTGGTCATCCAAACCTCTGCTGCCCATGTCCTAACTCGCACCAAGTCCCACTCACCCATCACCCCTGTGCTCGCTCCCGGTTATGCAACGCCATGCTTTTAAAATTCTCGTCCTTGTTTTCAACTCCTTCCATGGCTTCGCCATCTCCCTATCTCTCATATTCCCCCACCCCCCAACCCCCAGCCACCTAAATATCTGTGCTCCTCTAATTCTGCCCCCTTGCACATCCCTGATTTTAATCGCTCCACCATCGGTGGCCGTGCCTTCAGCTGCCTAGGCCCCAAGCTCTTCAGCTTTCTTCTTCTTTTTTTTTTCTTCTTTAACCTACTTTTGATCACCTTGTGTGGCTTGGTGTCAAAGTTTCTTTGATTATGCTTCCGTGAAGTGCCTTGGAATGTTTTGCTAAGGCGATATGTGTTGGGTGTGTTGTTAAAGATGCTACAATTGAAAAGAAAGACTTGGATTTATATCGCGCCTTTCACGACCACTGGACGTCTCAAAGTGCTTTACAGCCAATGAAGTGCTTTTGAGTGTAGTCGCTGTTGTAATGTAGGCAACACAGCACCAATTTGCGCACAGTAAGCTCCCACAAACAGAAATCTTAGAACATAAGAAATAGGGGTAGGCCATACAGCCTACTCTGCCATTCAATAAGATCATGGCTGATCATTGACCTCAGCTCCACTTTCCCGTCCGATCTCCATATCTCTTGATTCCCCTAGACTCCAAAAATCTATCTCTCAACCTTGAATATCTTCAGAGACTCGGCATCCACAGCCCTCTGGGGCAGAGAATTACAAAGATTCACAACCCTCTTGAGTGAAGAAATTCCTCCTCATCGCAGTCTTAAATGGCCGACCTCTTCTACTGAAACTATGCCCCCTAGTTCTAGATTCCCCAGCCAGGAGAAACAACTGCTCAGCATCTACCCTGTCAATCCCCTTCAGAATTCTGTATGTTGCAATGAGATCACCCCTCATTCTTCTAAACTCCAGAGAGTACAGGCCCATTCTACACAATCTCTCCTCATAGGACAGGCCTCTCACCCCAGGATCAGTCCAGTGAACCTTTGTTGCACTGCCTCCAAGGCAAGTATATCCTACCTTGGATAAGGAGACCAAAACTGTGCACAGTACTCTAGGTGTGGTCTCACCAAGGCCCTGTACAATTGTAGCAGGACTTCTTTACTCTTCTACAGGTACAATGTCTGAAGTCTGGAATCCTCTGCCAGATTTCCGACCTTTCCATTCGCCGGTACCTTCTGCTCCTCACCGATGCCCGTCGCTGGTTCCCGCTGCCTGTAGCCCCCCCCCCTTACTAGTTTCCTTGTCCCTCGCTGCCCGACTTTGCCATCTTGGCCGCCTCAAAAATGTCCGGATTCTGTGATGACTCCACCTGCGATGCGCAAAATGTCCAGTTTTCGGACAATTCCAATTTTTGGAATTCTGGATTCAGGACATTGTACTTGTATTCCAACCCCCTTGCAATGAAGGACAACATGCCATTTGCCTTCCTTATTGCTTGCTGTATCTGCAAGTTAGCTTTCTCTGCCAAATTTCTCTGAACACCAACATTTAAAAGTTTCTTGCCATTTAAACAATATTCTGTTTTATATATAATGCATTTTTGGCTGCAATCAAATAACACATTATAATGACCAGTTAATCTGATTTTTGTTATGTTGATTGAAGGATAATTGTTAGCCAGGATACTGGGGATAACTCCCCTGCTCTTCGAAATAGTGCCACAGGATCTTTTGCATCCACCGGAGAGCAGACAGGGCCTCTGTTTAACGTCTCATCTGAAAGACGGCACCTCTGCTGATGCAGCACTTCCTCAGCACTGCACTGGAGTGTCAGCCTAGATTCTTTTTGTACTCCAGTCCCTGAAGTGGGACTTGAACCCATAACCTTCTGACTCCCAGGCGAGTGTGCTACCCGCTGAGCCACAGCTGACACATTAGGGAGGTAGGGAGGGGGGGGGGAAATTGAGTTGAGGATCTGCTTTTCGTCTGTGATGCTCGTGGAAACTGCATGTGAACCTTGAGCAGGTCAGATCTGGCAGTGAAGCATTTATCCTTCCCGCCCCTTTAGCTGCCGTCTAATTAACTGGGCCTTTATACACTGGAGTTTAGAAGGATGAGAGGGGATGTCATAGAAATGTATAAGATTTTGACGGGACTGGACAGGTTAGATGCGGGAAGAATGTTCCCGATGTTGGGGAAGTCCAGAACCAGGGGACACAGTCTTAGGATAAGGGGTAGGCCATTTAGGACTGAGATGAGGAGAAACTTCTTCACTCAGAGAATTGTTAACCTGTGGAATTCCCTGCCGCAGACAGTTGTCGATGCCAGTTCATTGGATATATTCAAGAGGGAGTTAGATATGGCCCTTATGGCTAAAGGGGATCAAGGGGTATGGACAGAAAGCAGGAAAGGGGTACTGAGGGAATGATCAGCCATGATCTTCATGAATGGTGGTGCAGGCTCGAATGGCCTACTCCTGCACCTATTTTCTATGTTTCAGTGCAGGCTCACGCATGCAGGTATTGGAGCTCATGGATATGTACACCACCTGGCAAGCAGTCTTCTCCTTCCAGAGTCAGCCTAGCTCTGTCGGCTGCATTTTCACCAATTTGAGTCAGAAGGTGATAGGTTTCAGTGCCACACCAGGACGAGCGTGCCAACAACTGGAGAACTAGAATCATTGAGTGGTACGGCCCAGAAATGGGCCATTTGCCCATCATGTCTATGTTGTGCTATTGGCTTTCGCTATAGAAGCCACCGAGTCTAATCCTGCTCTCTTTCCCCATACCCTTCAGTATTTCCCCCTCCCCCCCCCCCCCCCCAAGTAGCTATATAATTCCTTTTTATTTGTGGTTTATGCTGCTTCAAAACCGTTTGTGGCTCAAAATTCCATATTCCTGCTGTGGCTCAATGGGTTACACTCTTCTTGGAGTCCAGTGCTGGTGGGTTCAAGTCCCGCTCCAGAGATTCGAACGCCAAATCTGGGCTGACCCTCCCAGTGCAGTGCTGCACCGTCGGAGGTGCTGCCTTTCAGATGTGACGATAAACCGAGTCACTGTCTGCCCCCTCGGGTGGATGTAAAAGATCCCATGGAACTATTCCGAAGAAGAGCAGGAGAGCTCTCCCCAGTATCCTGGCCAATATTTGTATCTCGACGCCGTAAAAACGATCTGTGTCATTATCACACTGCTGTTTGTGGGACCTTGCAGTGCACAAATTGGCTGCCGTGTGGCCGACATTAGACCGGTGACCCCGACCTGTGTGAGAACACCTCGGCAGGTCGGGGCTACAAGAAGAGCTGGAGCATGCCACTGCAGCGTCCAGCGCGAGCTGCTCCCAAGTGTGCGACGGCTTTGAGGTAACTTCATCAGGACCCAGGTCGCTGTTTGGAGCATCGGCGGGGTCCTGGTAAAGCGGAGGAGCAGGAAGGTCGTGGTGGCAGTGTGGCGAGTGATCCAGGCGGAGGAGCGATGAGGGATCGTGGCTGAGATTCGGTGGGTGGTTGTGGCAGAGGTCTAGCCGAGTTGCGGCGGGAGATCATGGCAAAGGTGCGGCGAGTGTTTTGTGGTGTAGGAACGCGGAGAGACCGTGATGCCGGTGCGGCAAATGAGGGTGCAGGGCCCAGGGGCAGCACGGGCCAGCCCACACTGCGATATGTGTGCGCACTAGGTCCGTGCAGCAGAGCAGGTCTCCAGTCGTCTTGGTTAATCCTTGCCACTGGATAAAGGCTGAGCCCAGTCAAGCCGGTGTGGTGGCAGATCCAATTGGAATTCAGGACTGGAACATCGGGTCCTTCATTGAAACATCTGTGAACTCATTTGGAAGCAAGACATCCTGGTTCCAGGGACTGCCGGCGGCAGTCGGGAGCAGCGTCGAGGAGGTGCGTGGAGCGGCCTATAAAAGGCACAGCAGGGAGTCCGGGGGCCAGCGTCGGCGGCAGTCGGGAGCAGCGTCGAGGAGGTGCGTGGAGCGGCCTATAAAAGGCCTACTTGTGCAGCTACAGGGAGAAGGCAAAAAAGAAGTAGAAAGAAATCAAAAGGTGACGTCACAGCCAAGAGGGTAAGTGATTGGCTGGTGATTGGTGAGTAGTTTTTCTTTTTTCTCTTCTATATCAGTGAGTAACTTTTAACATTGTTGTTGCCAATTTAAGTGTATATAAGGGTTAAGTCATGGCAGGAGAGCTCGGTCGGGTGTTATGCTCCTCCTGTACCATGTGGGAACTCGGGGACACTTCCGGTGTCCCTGACGATTACGTGTGCGGGAAGTGTATCCGCCTCCAGCTCCTGACAGACCGCGTTGCGGAGTTGGAGCTGAGGGTGGATTCACTCTGGAGCATCCACGATGCTGAGAATGACGTGAGTATCACGTGTAGCGAGTTGGTCGTACCACAGGGAAAGGATCCACAGCCAGATAGGGAATGGAAGACCAACAGGAAGAGCAGTGCAAGGAAGGTAGTGCAGGAGTCCCCTGTGGTCATCCCCCCCCCTGCAAAACAGATACACAGCTTTGGGTACTGTTGAGGGGGATGACTCATCAGGGGAGGGCAGCAGCAGCCAAGTTCATGGCACCGTGGCTGGCTCTGCTGCACAGGAGGGCAGGAAAAAGAGTGGGAGAGCAATAGTGATTGGGGATTCAATGGTGAGGGGAATAGATAGGCGTTTCTGCGGCCGCAACCGAGACTCCAGGATGGTATGTTGCCTCCCTGGTGCAAGGGTCAAGGATGTCTCGGAGCGGGTGCAGGACATTCTAAAAAGGGAGGGAGAACAGCCAGTTGTCGTGGTGCACATTGGTACCAACGACATAGGTAAAAAGAGGGATGAGGTCCTACGAAACGAATTTAAGGAGCTAGGAGCTAAATTAAAAAGTAGGACCTCAAAAGTAGTAATCTCGGGATTGCTACCAGTGCCACGTGATAGTCAGAGTAGGAATCGCAGGATAGCGCAGATGAATACGTGGCTTGAGCAGTGGTGCAACAGGGAGGGATTCAAATTCCTGGGGCATTGGAACCGGTTCTGGGGGAGGTGGGACCAGTACAAACCGGACGGTCTGCACCTGGGCAGGACCGGAACCAATGTCCTAGGGGGAGTGTTTGCTAGTGCTGTTGGGGAGGATTTAAACTGATATGGCAGGGGGATGGGAACCAATGCAGGGAGACAGAGGGAAACAAAAAGGAGGCAAAAGCAAAAGACAGAAAGGAGATGAGGAAAAGTGGAGGGCAGAGAAACCCAAGGCAAAGGACAAAAAGGGCCACTGTACAGTAAAATTCTAAAAGGACAAAGGGTGTTAAAAGAACAAGCCTGAAGGCTTTGTGTCTTAATGCAAGGAGTATCCGCAATAAAGTGGATGAATTAACTGTGCAAATAGATGTTAACAAATATGATGTGATTGGGATTACGGAGACGTGGCTCCAGGATGATCAGGGCTGGGAACTCAACATCCAGGGGTATTCAACATTCAGGAAAGATAGAATAAAAGGAAAAGGAGGTGGGGTAGCATTGCTGGTTAAGGAGCAAATTAAGGCAATAGTTCGGAAGGACATTAGCTTGGATGATGTGGAATCTATATGGGTAGAGCTGCAGAATACCAAAGGACAAAAAACGTTAGTGGGAGTTGTGTACAGACCTCCAAACAGTAGTAGTGATGTTGGGGAGGGCATCAAACATGAAATTAGGGGTGCGTGCAATAAAGGTGCAGCAGTTATAATGGGTGACTTTAATATGCACATAGATTGGGTTAACCAAACTGGAAGCAATACGGTAGAGGAGGATTTCCTGGAGTGCATAAGGGATGTTTTTTTAGACCAATATGTCGAGGAACCAACTGGGGGGAGGCCATCTTAGACTGGGTGTTGTGTAATGAGAGAGGATTAATTAGCAATCTCGTTGTGCGAGGCCCCTTGGGGAGAGTGACCATAATATGGTGGAATTCTGCATTAGGATGGAGAATGAAACAGTTAATTCAGAGACCATGGTCCAGAACTTAAAGAAGGGTAACTTTGAAGGTATGAGGCGTGAATTGGCTAGGATAGATTGGCGAATGATACTGAAGGGGTTGACTGTGGATGGGCAATGGCAGACATTTAGAGACCGCATGGATGAACTACAACAATTGTACATTCCTGTCTGTCGTAAAAATAAAAAAGGGAAGGTGGCTCAACCGTGGCTATCAAGGGAAATCAGGGATAGCATTAAAGCCAAGGAAGTGGCATACAAATTGGCCAGAAATAGCAGAGAACCCGGGGACTGGGAGAAATTTAGAACTCAGCAGAGGAGGACAAAATGTTTGATTAGGGCAGGGAAAATGGAGTACGAGAAGAAGCTTGCAAGGAACATTAAGACGGATTGCAAAAGTTTCTATAGATATGTAAAGAGAAAAAGGTTAGTAAAGACAAACGTAGGTCCCCTGCAGTCAGAATCAGGGGAAGTCATAACTGGGAACAAAGAAATGGCGGACCAATTGAACAAGTACTTTGGTTCGGTATTCACTGAGGAGGACACAAACAACCTTCCGGATATAAAAGGGGTCGGAGGGTCTAGTAAGGAGGAGGAACTGAGGGAAATCCTTATTAGTCGGGAAATTGTGTTGGGGAAATTGATGGGATTGAAGGCCGATAAATCCCCAGGGCCTGATGGACTGCATCCCAGAGTACTTAAGGAGGTGGCCTTGGAAATAGTGGATGCATTGACAGTCATTTTCCAACATTCCATTGACTCTGGATCAGTTCCTATGGAGTGGAGGGTAGCCAATGTAACCCCACTTTTTAAAAAAGGAGGGAGAGAGAAAACAGGGAATTACAGACCGGTCAGCCTGACATCGGTAGTGGGTAAAATGATGGAATCAATTATTAAGGATGTCATCGCAGTGCATTTGGAAAGAGGTAATATGATCGGTCCAAGTCAGCATGGATTTGTGAAAGGGAAATCATGCTTGACAAATCTTCTGGAATTTTTTGAGGATGTTTCCAGTAGAGTGGACAAGGGAGAACCAGTTGATGTGGTATATTTGGACTTTCAGAAGGCTTTCGACAAGGTCCCACACAAGAGATTAATGTGCAAAGTTAAAGCTCATGGGATTGGGGGTAGTGTGCTGACATGGATTGAGAACTGGTTGTCAGACAGGAAGCAAAGAGTAGGAGTAAATGGGGACTTTTCAGAATGGCAGGCAGTGACTAGTGGGGTACCGCAAGGTTCTGTGCTGGGGCCCCAGCTGTTTACACTGTACATTAATGATTTAGACGAGGGGATTAAATGTAGTATCTCCAAATTTGCGGATGACACTAAGTTGGGTGGCAGTGTGAGCTGCAAGGAGGATTCTATGAGGCTGCAGAGCGACTTGGATAGGTTAGGTGAGTGGGCAAATGTATGGCAGATGAAGTATAATGTGGATAAATGTGAGGTTATCCACTTTGGTGGTAAAAACAGAGAGACAGACTATTATCTGAATGGTGACAGATTAGGAAAAGGGCAGGTGCAAAGAGACCTGGGTGTCATGGTACATCAGTCATTGAAGGTTGGCATGCAGGTACAGCAGGCGGTTAAGAAAGCAAATGGCATGTTGGCCTTCATAGCGAGGGGATTTGAGTACAAGGGCAGGGAGGTGTTGCTACAATTGTACAGGGCCTTGGTGAGGCCACACCTGGAGTATTGTGTACAGTTTTGGTCTCCTAACCTGAGGAAGGACATTCTTGCTATTGAGGGAGTGCAGCGAAGGTTCACCAGACTGATTCCCGGGATGGCGGGACTGACCTATCAAGAAAGACTGGATCAACTGGGCTTGTATTCACTGGAGTTCAGAAGAATGAGAGGGGACCTCATAGAAACGTTTAAAATTCTGACGGGGTTAGACAGGTTAGATGCAGGAAGAATGTTCCCAATGTTGGGGAAGTCCAGAACCAGGGGACACAGTCTAAGGATAAGGGAGAAGCCATTTAGGACCGAGATGAGGAGGAATTTCTTCACCCAGAGAGTGGTGAACCTGTGGAATTCTCTACCACAGAAAGTTGTTGAGGCCAATTCACTAAATATATTCAAAAAGGAGTTAGATGAAGTCCTTACTACTAGGGGAATCAAGGGGTATGGCGAGAAAGCAGGAATGGGGTACTGAAGTTGCATGTTCAGCCATGAACTCATTGAATGGTGGTGCAGGCTAGAAGGGCCGAATGGCCTACTCCTGCACTTATTTTCTATGTTTCTATGTTTCTATGACACTTTAAGTACTTAATTAGCTGTGAATCGCTTTGGGACACCCTACGGTCTTGAAAGCCGCAGAAGTAGAAATTCAAGTCTTTCAATTATTTTTGTGCCCTCTTGCGGACCAATGGGAGCGATCTGCATGTATTTACTTGGGGAGCGGGTGCTGCATTTGAGGAGATGCCGTCTTTCAAGTGAGCTATTAAACTTGAGTGATTAAAGTACTATTTGACACTCGTAACCCTGCCAAAAAAAAAAGCCCAAATGATCACTCATTTCAAAGCTGTTTGGGCAGTTTTTGTGCAGAATGGCTGGCCCAAATAAACCACTTCACTCCACAAAAGCTGTTCGAACTTTCGGATGTTCTGACAGCACCAGGTACTAGATAAATGCTAGTGGGCTTTTTCCTTTTTTTTTTCTGGAAGAAAATTGAGGGCAAATTAGTTATGCAACGAATTGTATTTGCATAGTGTGTAACATGGTTAGAAATGTCCCAAGGCGCTTCACAGGAGCAATTATCAAACAAAATTTGACTGAGCCACATGAGGAGATTCTCAGACAGCTGACTAAAAGCTTGGTCAAAGAGGTAGGTTTTAAGGAGTGTCTTGGTGGAGTGGTTTAGGCAGGGAATTCCAGAGCTTGGAGCCTGGGCGGCTGAAGGCATGGCCACCACTGGTGGGGCAATTAAAATTGGGGATGCTCAAGGGCAGAATTGGAGGAGCGCAGAGATTCCAGAGGGTTGTAAGGGTAATGAAAGCCCGCATAAGATGCACTGCCTTTCACAGTAGGCTGTTGAGGCAACCTTTTTGCTGATTGTTGGCCTACCAGATGTTGTCACAATGTGATTGAAACACACATTGCCACGGTGATTGAAACACACACACACACACACACACACACACACACACCACCACCTCCTCCATGTTCTCCTCCAAGTCGTACACCATCCTGACTGGGAAATATATCGGCTGTTCCTTCATCGTCGCTGGGTCACAATCCTGGAACTCCCTCCCTAACAGCACTGTGGGAGCACCTTCACCACACGGACTGCAGCGGTTCAAGAAGGCGGCTCACCACCACCTTCAAGGGCAGTTAGGGATGGACGATAAATCCCGGCTTTGCTAGAGACACCCTTATTCCCAGAATTTTTTTAAAAAACTCTTAATTTGTGACTCGAGGCACTAAGGGGGACAATTTTAACTTAACCCGCCTGTGGAGAAATGGATGGGATCTGGTGCAACATCCATTTGAAGAGGGGGGCGGGGGGGGGAGGGGTGTAAAACCGCTGTTCAACTCGACTTTGGCTTAAAATGACCGCGTGTCACTGGCGTTTCAGCTGTGTATGGTCCTGTATTTGCTGACATCGTACACATCAGCACGTCTGCTGGATGGTGATCAGCAGCAAGGACTCTCGCTTCGGAAGCAGCTAGCTCTGTGCTGGGTGGGAATTGAACCTGGGCCTCTTCACCGTTCTGTCACACTTTTTGCTTTCACCTAGCCTTTGCTTTCACTAGCCTGAGCCACGGGAAGGCTTTTCGAGTGAGCTTTGTAGCTTGATTTTTGCAACTGCAGCAGCCCCGTACAACCATGGCAATCTTTGATGCGAATCTTGTCTCCAAACTAGGGAATGCCTGCTGCTGATTAGTGAGCTGGCAATCACTGCAATGCACCAACAGTAAGCTCGTTGGTGCATTTTTAATTAAAAAAAAAAAGCAGTGAAATTAAGGACGTTTGGTACTGTTAGTGAGCGTTTAGAGAACTTGAAGCACAGAAACAGTCTGCCGGTGCTCCACACGAGCCTCCTCCCACCCCTCTTCATCACACACTATCAGCATAGGAGTTGGCCATTCAGTCCCTTGAGCTTGATCTGCCATTCAGGTGAGATCATGGCTAATCTGTATCCTAACTCCAGCCACCCGCCTTGGCTTCACATCCCTTAACGCCCTTGGCTAGAAAAAAGATCTAGCGATCTCCGTTTCAAAATTATTAATTGAGCTAACATCTACTGCTTTTTGTGGGTGTGGGTGAGAGTTTCACCTTGTGTTGCTTGACTCTGATTTTAAGGTTATGTCTGCTCGCCCTCTACTCCACCACCAGTGGAAAAGGTTTCTCTATGTATCCTATCGAGGTTTTCAAGATCCTAACGACCTCAATCCAATCACCTCGACCCTCTATATTCTAGGGAATACAAGCCTAGTTCATGTAATCTATATTCTCTCTCCCTTCATTTACTTGCCTACAATGATACAGCACAGATGGAGGCCATTTGGCTCATCATGCCTGTGCTGGCTATTCGAAAATGGAGCAGGTCAAAACCCCCATGATGTTCAGTAGTCCCACTCTCCCTCTCTCTTTCTCTGCAAATTTTTGTCCTTAAAAATATTTATCCAATTCTCTTTTTTTTTGATATTGAATCTTGCTTCCAAAACCCCTTCTGGCAGTGCATTCCAGATCATAACCACTTGCTGTGTATATATTTTGAAGAAAAATGTGGCTCTGAATCTTTTGCCAATTATCTTAAATCCGTGACCTCTAGTTAGCGATCCTTCTGCCACTGGAAACCGTTTCTCCTTTGATCCAAACCCTTCATGATTTTGAACACCTCTATCACCTTCTCTGCTTTAAATGTTATCTGGTGAGAATGCAATGTAGTTAATGGTCACTTTTTACTGCCTTGTGGGTTTTTTGCACTATTTAAATGCATGCGGTTCCCTGGTATGGAAAGGGGTGTTTTTATGCCACTCTGGTGCTGCTGATTCCATGTGATCCAGCACATGACTCACTTTTTTGTTTGGGAGACTCACCGGTCAGGTGACATGATCTGCCTTTGGCACGCAAAACCTTTCCCTTTTGGCCTTGTAAATGAGTTGGCTCAGCGTCACTGTGCCATGGTACAAGTGCACTAAGGGAGCCAGGCATGCGTTTACAGATTCCAAATCTGAAGAGTTTAAATCTGCAGGACTGCGTTCAGTTTAGATCACTTATGTCCTTGTTCTCTGTGTAGGTGCCAAGTACAAACAGCGGAAGGAGCCTATGACGAATCAAGCACCCCACCCCATCAACCATCTGCCCCACCTGTCCCATCTGTAACAGTCTGTAGGTCCTGCATCGGTCTCACCAGTCACTTTAGAACTCATTTTAGTGTGGAAGCAAGTCATCCTCGACTCCGGGGGACTGCCTAAGATGATGTCGTCCACAGGGCTGAATTTATTGCCCGTCCCCAGCTGCTGTCTTGAAGGCAGAGAGAGTAACCCAGGAGCCAGTGCAGGTCAGCGAGCACAGGGGTGATGGCTGAGCAGCACTTGGTGCGAGTTAGGAAACAGACAGCCGAGTTTTGGATGACCTCCAGTTTACTGTGGGCAGAATGTGGGAGGCCAGCCAGGAGTACGTTGGAATAGTCCAGTCTGGAGGTAGCAAAGGCATGGATGAGGGTTTCCGCAACGGATGATCTTCTCGAGCTTGGCGTCGACCCAGGATCGAGTGATGGAGCTTCCACATCTTATGGTCTGCACCCTGCTGGGTGACTCTGTTCACCTAAGCCACTTTGGGTGGGTGGTGGGATGATTGGCCATCAAGGGGCCATTGAAATGGACTCCACATGTTGGTCTTGTTGACTGTCACACACGCCTGAGGTCAATTTATTTCTAGCAATAAACAAAGAATCCAGAATCTCTTTGCTCTTGTGAAGAGGTGAGGGGGGAGAGAAAGTCAGCACTGCTTCCAATGGCCTTCTGGGACCACTCTTGTATAAAAGGGACGTGTGCATTGTAATGCTATCTATCTCTGTGACCACTGTCCCGACTGAACAACTTGCTGATCTTTGTCCATGGAGCAGTTGAGGTGGTGTTACATCATGTTCCCATGATGCATCCTGCTGAATTTTGACATACAAGTCATGTATTAGCACAATCTCGGGGCAGGGATACTGGTTTGTGGTAACTGAATAAATCAAATTTCGTTTTCATCGTGTGGGAGTCTGAAATTGTGTTTTTTGGGGGCCACGTTGGGAAACAAGAATAATTTTTCTGTTTTGGAAGTAAGCCTAGACCATGGGAGTGAGTTTCTGTGCCAGTCAGGCACAAGATGAGGAGAGATTGAGTAGAATGGGCCTATGGAGTTTAGAAAAATGAGATGATCTACATGAAACGTATACAATTCTTAAAGGGCTTGACCGGGTAGATGGTGAGAGGCTGTTTTTCCCCCTGGCTGGAGAGTCTAGGAACTAGGGGGCATAGTCTCTGGATAAGGGGTCGGCCATTTAGGACGGAGATGAGGAATTTCTTCACCTGGAGAGTTGTGAATCGTTGGCATTCTCTACCCCAGAGGGCTGTGGATGCTCAGTCGTTGAGTATATTCAAGGCTGAGAGTGCTAGATTTCTGGATGTTAAGGGAATCAAGGAATATGGAGATAGCAGAGTTGAGGTAGAAGATCAGCCATGATCTCAGTGAATGGCGGAGCAGGCTTGTTGGGCCAAATGGCCTACTCCTGTTCCTGTTTCTTGTGCTCACACAGGAAGGAAAGCTGGTTGTCTGGCCAGGATAGAATTGTCCTCCGTGTGATGCCCTTCAGTCACACGGCCTGCTTATACTGTCCAGGAGCTTGCATAAAGTGTAACTTGGGTGAGATACTGGAGGCTGGTTGTGCCTCAGTATCTTCAGGTGGGGAGCGGAGAGATGGGGTAGTCTCACCAGAGCTCTGTACAATTGTAGCAAGACAATTACTCTTGTATTCCAACCCTCTATCAACAAAGGCCGACATGCCATTTGTCTTCCTAATTATCAAATAGCTTTTTAATCAAAGTTTTTTTTTAAACCTGGCATCAGCATTTTTTAATTCAACACAAAAACTGTATCCCTCTTCCAGCTATCTGCTTGTGCCAGAGACATTAAAGTTTATGCTTACAGTCTGAAAGGAGCTATTGTTAAGTTAATGAACAACACGACGCTAGAGCTTTCCAGTCACTTAGGCTGTTGGTTGGAATTCACTGTAAATGAGTCTTACTGGAGCAACTTAAAGAATCTTGGACCAGTACCAGATCAGACTGGTAGAGGTTCTGGGGATTGCCTGTAATGTCCCATCAAACACTCCCAGGGCAGGTACAGCATGGGGTTAGATACAGAGTAAAGCTCCCTCTACACTGTCCCATCAAACACTCCCAGGGCAGGTACAGCACAGGTTAGATACAGAGTAAAGCTCCTTCTACACTGTTCCATCAAACACTCCCAGGGCAGGTACAGCATGGGTTAGATACAGAGTAAAGCTCCCTCCACTGTCCCATCAAACACTCCCAGGGCAGGTACAGCATGGGTTTGATACAGAGTAAAGCTCCCTCTACACTGTCCCATCAAACACTCCCAGGGCAGGTACAGCATGGGTTAGATACAGAGTAAAGCTCCCTCTACACTGTCCCATCAAACACTCCCAGGGCAGGTACAGCATGGGTTAGATACAGAGTAATGCTCGCTCTACACTGTCCCATCAAACACTTCCAGGGCAGGTACAGCATGGGGTTAGATACAGAGTAAAGCTCCCTCTACACTGTCCCATCAAACACTCCTAGGGCAGATGCAGAGTAAAGCTCCCTCTACACTGTCCTATCAAACACTCCTAGGGCAGGTACAAAAGCAGAGAGGTACTGGAAGCACTCAGGAGATCTGGCAGTATCTGTGATGGTTTTGGATATATAATCCTTCACCAGTACTGGAAGATGTTGATGAGCAACTTTGTAAGAAGGAACCAGGTAAGGGAAGGAGGAAGACCACATATATCAAAGGGAAAAAGAATGAGCTGTAAAGGGATCAGGAGATGACCATGACCAGTGTCTAAGACAAAAGGCAGTGTGCAAGAATAGCTTGGATGTGACAAATATGAGAAATAGGAGCAGGAGTCAGCCATTAGGCCCCTCGAGCCTGCTCTGCCATTCAATAAGATCATGGCTGATCTGATCTTGGCCTCACCTCGGCTTACTTGCCTGCTCCCCATAACTCTTGACTCCTTTTTATCATTCAAAAATCTGTCTGTCTCTCCACCTTAAATATATTCAATGACCCACCCTCCATAGCTCTCTGGGGCAGAGAATTCCAAAGTTTCACAACCCTCCTGAGAAGAACTTCCCTCATTTCTGTTTTAAATGGGTGACCCCTTATAAAACCATGCCCCCTAGTTCTAGATTCCACTACATGGGGAATCCTCCTCTCTGCATCTACCATGTCGAGCCTCCTCAGAATCATGAGTACAGGCTCAACCTTTCGTCTTAAGACAACCCCTTCATGGGATTGGGCGTAGTGTGCTGACATGGATTGAGAACTGGTTGTCAGACAGGAAGCAAAGAGTAGGAGTAAATGGGTACTTTTCAGAATGGCAGGCAGTGACTAGTGGGGTACCGCAAGGTTCTGTGCTGGGGCCCCAGCTGTTTACATTGAACATTAATGATTTAGACGAGGGGATTAAATGTAGTATCTCCAAATTTGCGGATGACACTAAGTTGGGTGGCAGTGTGAGCTGCGAGGAGGATGCTATGAGGCTGCAGAGTGACTTGGATAGGTTAGGTGAGTGGGCAAATGCATGGCAGATGAAGTATAATGTGGATAAATGTGAGGTTATCCACTTTGGTGGTAAAAACAGAGAGACAGACTATTATCTGAATGGTGACAGATTAGGAAAAGGGGAGGTGCAACGAGACCTGGGTGTCATGGTACATCAGTCATTGAAGGTTGGCATGCAGGTACAGCAGGCGGTTAAGAAAGCAAATGGCTGGTTGGCCTTCATAGCGAGGGAATTTGAGTACAGGGGCAGGGAGGTGTTGCTACAGTTGTACAGGGCCTTGGTGAGGCCACACCTGGAGTATTGTGTACAGTTTTAGTCTCCTAACTTGACTAAGGACATTCTTGCTATTGAGGGAGTGCAGCGAAGGTTCACCAGACTGATTCCCGGGATGGCGGGACTGACCTATCAAGAAAGATTGGATCAACTGGGCTTGTATACACTGGAGTTCAGAAGAATGAGAGGGGATCTCATAGAAACGTTTAAAATTCTGATGGGTTTAGACAGGTTAGATGCAGGAAGAATGTTTCCAATGTTGGGGAAGTCCAGAACCAGGGGTCACAGTCTAAGGATAAGGGGTAAGCCATTTAGGACCAAGATGAGGAGAACCTTCTTTATTTAGAGAGTGGTGAACCTGTGGAATTCTCTACCACAGAAAGTTGTTGAGGCCAATTCACTAAATATATTCAAAAAGGAGTTAGATGAATCCTTACTACTAGGGGGATCAAGGAGTATGGCGCGCGAGAGAGCAGGAATGGGGTACTGAAGTTGCATGTTCAGCCATGAACTCATTGAATGGCGGTTCAGGCTCGATGGGCCAAATGGCCTACTCCTGCACCTATTTTCTATGTTTCTATCTCTGGAATCAACCTCATAAACGCTCTCTCACACTCTCGCATTGATGTTTCAGGTTGTTTGTTTGCCAGTTCTGACGAAAGGTTCAGATACAGGAGGTTTTCAGCAAGGTCATATTAATAGGTGGTCCCTTGAAATGAGGATGACTTGCTTCCACGCCAAAAAAATTAGGGTCCAGTGGCCAGGATTACCCAAGGCAACTGGAGACCTGCACAGACCTTGTGTGCACACCTATCGCAGTGTGGGCTGGCCCCGAACTCTCACCTCCTCTAGACCCCGATCACATCCCTCCAGTCTCTCTCCGCCCCTCCTGCTGCATCTGCCTATGCTCCAATCACCGACCTGGACCTTGCTGACGTCACTCTTCGCTGCCGTTGCCCTCCTGCACCCGCTCGTGCTGTACCTTGTAGTGGCCTGCCTCCACGCTGCTCCCAGGCCGCTGCTTGCCGCTCCTTTTATGGCCCCGACCTGCCAGTTGATGATCAGAGGCAGGGAAAGCTTGGGGGAGGGGGAGGGGGAGGAGGAGAAGAACAAAAGGGAAAGTCTGTGATGAGGTGGCAGGCAGGAGAGATTAAATGACAAAAGGGATGATGGTGCGTGGCAAACGGGGGTGATAATGGGACAAGGAAAGATACACTATCTGGGTTTTAGTGGAGGTGTAAATGGGAACAGCAGGACCATTACCAGATCCTGTTGGCTGAAAAAATGGGAGCGGTGGTTATGATTTGAAATTGTTGAACTTGATTGTTGAGTCCGAAAGTGTCTAATTAAAAGATAAAGGGCCCAAGTTTCCACATGATTTGCGCCTGATTTTTAGGAGCAACTGGTGGAGAACGGACTATCTTAGAAATCGCAATTCTCCACACTTTTTTTCTGCAGTTCTAGTCAGGTAGAACAGTTCTACTTTGGAACAGAATTTTTTCTTCAGTGGGCGTGTCCGGCCACTGACGCCTGATTTCAAAGTTTCCACAGTGAAAACTTACTCCAAACTAAGTTAGAATGGAGCAAGTGAAGATTTTTGTAGAACTGAAAAAACCTGTTCTACACATTAAAAAATCAGGCGCAGGTTACAAATTAGGCGTCCAGAACGAGGGGGGGGGGGGAAGGGAACTCATTAAATTCTACAATAAATCCTTATTTATACTTCTACAAATATTGTACAAATAAATCCAACCTGAATAAACATTTATAAGCAAAGAAAAGATTAAATAAACCATCTTCCTACCTGTGTGAAAGTGCTTCAGGCACAGAGAATGCTGCAGTCAGTAGGAGGTGCCCGTTCTTCCCGCGGAGGGGGTAGGAGGTGCCCGTTCTTCCCGCGGGGGGGGTAGGAGGTGCCCGTTCTTCCCGCGGGGGGGGGGGAGGAGGCGCCCGTTCTTTCCCGCGGGGAGGGGGGATGGGGAGAAGGAGACCGTGAGAAGGCTGCAAGTGCTAATGTGCTTTTATTAAAAAATTTCAAAAATTAAACAGCTACAAAGAACTACAAAAATGGCCGAGTGCCAATGTTTCCTTCACACTGCGCGAGCGCTCTAACACGCACGCGCAGCGTTGCCGGCAGGAAAAAAACTAATTTAAATAGTACCCGCCCCCTCCCACTTACAAAATCGGCGCGAGTGTAGGCTCCGCCCCCCCTGGGCGCCGCGCCAGGCAGACAAGGAGCTGCAAAGCGTTCCAGAATCATTTTTTTTTTAGGCGCGAAAAACGGGCGCCCAGCTCGGAGCGGCGCCCGTTTTTTATCGTGTGGAAACTTGGGCCCAAAGTGTTGGTCCTCATGCTTCCGTTGAGCTTCATTTTAGAACGGTGTAGGAGGCTGAGGGCAGAGTGGGATGTACAATTGCTGCAGACTGCAGGAAGATATCAATGTACTGGTCAGGTGGGCAGCACAGTGGCAAATGGAATTCAATCCTCAAGTGTGAGTTCATGCATTTGGGAAGGGCTAACGAGACAAGGGGAACACACAATAAATGGTAGGACACTGAAGTGCACAGGGACCTTGGAGTGCATGGTCACAGATCCCTGAAGGTAACAGGCCAGGTGGATAAGATGGTTAAGAAGGCAGATGGGATGCTTGCCTTTATTAGCCAAGGCACAGAATACAAGAGCAGGGAGGTTATGCTTGAACTGTATAAAACACTAGTTAGGCCACAGCTAGAGTACTGTGTGTAGTTCTGGTCACCACATTACAGGAATGATGTGATTGCACGAGAGAGGATACAGGAGAAGCTTCTGTAGGTTGCCTGGACTGGAGAATTTTAGCTATGATGAAAGATTGGAGAGGCTGGGGTTGTTTTCTCTGGAACAGAGGAGGCTGAGGGGATATTTAATTGAGGTGTATAAAAATATGAGGGGTTTAGATAGGAGGACCTATTTCCCTTAGCAGAAGGGTCAATAACTGGGCATAGATATAAAGTAATTGGGGAAATCTCTTCACCCAGAGGGTGGTGAGGGTCTGGAACTCACTGCCTGAAAGGGTGGTAGAGGCAGAAACCCTCACCACATTTAAAAGATACTTGGACGTGCACTTAAAATGGCATAACCTACAAGGCTACGGACCAAGAGCTGGAAAGTGGGATTAGGCTGGATATCTCTTGGTCGGCCGGTGTGGACACGATGGGCCAAAATGGTCTCCTTCCTTGCTGCAAATTTCTATGATTGTATGAATTGGACAGCGTGTTGCAATGGTTTAATTTCCCCGCTTTGTTCCCTGCCTGCAGAGTGCGACTCCACAATGGAGGATGCTGCAACCAGTTCACCAGCCTTTCAGCACCGGATCCGACCAAGCCACGTTCGACATGATCTCTCGCTACAAGGAACACCCGTGGGAATACCTGGAGAGCGAAGGTACTTGGTGCATATTCAAAGTGTCAGCCGTGCCATGCCAAGCCCCCGCCCCCCAAATCCCCCGTGTAACGCGCAGGGATTAGTACAAACCACGAGAAGTGATCCAGGTTTGATCAGTGGATTTCTCCTGGAGGCCGATCGTCTGACCCAGTGTTGGTTTCATCCCTCGGACGAGAATGTCCATTGAGACTCAAAGATTGACACCTCTTGTAGATCTATGGATGTGGGTTAGGGACAGCTATTAGTTATTAAAGTGGATGGTACTTGGCACAGATGAAACTGATCTCTAAATAAGGGCCTTCATTCGCTCAAGTAGTGAGGATGATAGCTGCATGATGAACCAGATGCTGTCTCGAATAGAGGAGTGTCACACTAAAGGAGTATGGGTAAGTGTGGTCACCATTTTGACTTGCACACTGCATTCCTTTACAAATGCCTACAGCCTTGCCTATCCTGGAGACTGCACTATGTGTAAGTCAATGGTTTTGTTTCATTTCAACGGTCCTGGTTAATTACCAGGCTGATGTACAGAATGTTGCCGTTTTACTTGCACTAACCTGCCATTGGCTCAGCAAGTGAATTTTGTCAGGCTCAGTGTTATGACTACCAATGTAAACTTTAGTAACTTTTCCTCCCCATCAGTTTTGTAGTTTGGTGGGTCTCTGACTTACTGGTGTTAAAAGAATATGACTGATGGGGAGGGACTGGGTGGTGCAGTGGGTCACACACTGTCCTTTCCCCCTCTGGGACTGGTTGGTGCATTGGATCAGACACTGTCCTTTCCCCCTCTGGGACTGGGTGGTGCAGTGGGTCACACACTGTCCTTTCCCCCTCTGGGACTGGGTGATGCAGTGGGTCACACACTGTCCTTTCCCCCTCTGGGACTGGGTGGTGCAGTGGGTCACACACTGTCCTTTCCCCCTCTGGGACTGGGTGGTACAGTGGGTCACACACTGCCCTTTCCCCCTCTGGGACTGGATGGTGCAGTGGGTCACACACTGTCCTTTCCCCCTCTGGGACTGGGTGGTGCAGTGGGTCACACACTGTCCTTTCCCCCTCTGGGACTGGGTGGTGCAGTGGGTCACACACTGTCCTTTCCCCCTCTGGGACTGGGTGGTGCAGTGGGTCACACACTGTCCTTTCCCCCTCTGGGACTGGGTGGTGCAGTGGGTCACACACTGTCCTTTCCCCCTCTGGGACTGGGTGGTGCAGTGGGTCACACACTGTCCTTTCCCCCTCCTGGGACTGGGTGGTGCAGGAGATCATGTGATGAAAGCTCCAGGAAATGCATCCAACCCAGAATTGGCAACCTTTTGACTCCCACTGAAGTTTCCCCCCTGTCTGCCACCACTAGTTCAGAGGTGCTAGTCCAAGTCTATCTTGGTCTGAGCCCTGCGATGGAAATTGTGACTCATAACACAGTCTGGCTCAGGCCCACGACAGCTGGTAGACTTGCCGGCTGAGTCTCTGCAAGTTGAGGCTGCCGAGCACATTTCAAAATTTGTATATCTTGTCTTTTTATGAAGGAAGACTTGCATTTATATAGTGCCTTCCATGGATGTCCCAAAGCACTTTGCAACCAATGAAATATTTTTTGAAGTGCAGTCACTGTTGTGATGCAGGAAACGCATCAGCCAAATTGGGGACAGCAAGCTCCCACAAACAGCAATGTGGGAATGACCAGATAATCTCTTTTTTAGCAATACTGACCTGAGGGGAAAAAAATATTGGCTGGGACAGCGGGTATAACTCCCCTGCCCCTCTTTGAAATAGTGCCTTGGGATCGTGCAGTCCTGTAGATTTTTGTGCTCCAGTCCGTGGAGTGGGAGTGAACCCACAGCCTTTGCACTCTGAGGCGAGGATGATACCAACTGAACCACTGGTCCGAATGATGCAGCATGAGGCCATTCAGTCCATCGTGCCCATGCTGCCTCTTTGGTAAAAGACCTATCTAATTGGTCCCCTCCCCCCCCCACCCCTCTTCCCCACAGCCCAGCAAATGTAAATTACATTCCGGTTATTGAAAGATTGCAATTCAAAGCTCAGGAGTAAACTGATCCGAACTTTTTTTTTGTATTGTGTCAGAGTACATGGAGCGATACGGCAAACGACCGGTGTGGGCTGACTATCGGAGGAACCACAAAGGTGGAGTCCCGCCTCAGAAGACCAGAAAGACCTGCATAGTAAGATCGGCGCCCCACCCCACCCCCGAAATGGCTGGTCATGTCCAGGTTCTGTAACTGCACTGGTTCTTGCTGTCTGACCCGATCAGGAGAACGGTGTTCAGTTCTGGGCACTGGAGCTCGGGAGGGATGTATTGGCTTTGGAGCGGGCGCAGTGTGGGTCCAGCAGAACAGTACTGGTGGTTAGAGTTAAATTCAGGACAGGGTTGCATTAACTTGACTTGTATTCCCTCCAGTTTAGAAAGTGGAAGGGGTGATTTGATCGAGGTGTTTTAAAATTATTCAGGGATTAGATGGAGAGAAGTTGTCTCTGGTGGGAGAGTCGAGAACAAAGCTTAAAGTTAGAGCTCAGCCATTCAGGAGTCAAATAAGGAAGCACTTTTTCCACACGCAAACTTTTTGCCCCAAAAGGCAGTGACTGCTTGTGGGGGCGGGGGGGGGTGGTTTCAATTGAAATGTTCAAGACAGTGATATTTATTGGGTAAGGGTATTGAGGGAAATGGGAGCAAAGGCGGGTAAATGGAGTTGAGGGGTACAGATCTAATTGAATGGTGGGTACAGGCTCGAGGGGCTGAATGGCCTCCTGTTCCAATGAAGTGATCAGTTTGTACTGCGCAGAGGGACCGAGCTTGTGCAGCTGGAGAAGTTGAGTGGGACTTTGCAATAATTGGGCGTTGGGGTGGGGCTGGCAGGTGGGGTAAAGCGCGCATAGCTGGGTGGTATAGGGTGGGATGAGAGTTGGGCCGAGTTGAGGCCAGGATCCGGTGGATCCGGTGGATCTGGAGGCGGTGGAACCCCAGCGACAGCGAGGTCAGTGGGTGCTTTGTGTTGGGTAGCCGTCCTCTGGTTACCGACACAAGAACATAAGAAATGGGAGCAGGAGTCTGCCATTTGGCCCATTGAGCCTCCATCCATGGCTGATCTGATCCTGGCCTCAGCTCCCCTTCCCTGCCCGCTCCCTATAACCCTTGACTCTCATCGTTCTGTCTATCTCCACCTTAAATGTATTCAATGACCCAGCCTCCACAGCTGGGGTAGAGAACTCCAAAGATTCACAATCCTCTGAGAGAAGAAATTCCTCATCTCTGTTTTAAATGGGCGACCCCTTATTCTGAAACTATACCCCCTAGTTCTAGATTCCCCCACGAGGTGAAACATCCTCTCTGCATCTACCCCTCAGAATCTTATGTTTCAATAGGATCACCTCTCATTCTTGAGTATAGGCTCAACCTTTCGTCATAAGACAAGCCCTTCATCTCAGGAATCACCCCCGTGAACCACCTTTTGAACTGCCTCCAATGCAAGTAGATCCCTCCTTTAAATACGGAGACCAAAACTGTACGCAGTACTCCAGGTGTGGTCTCCCCAACGCCCTGTGCAGTTGTAGCAGGGCTTCCCTACTTTTAGACTCCGACCATTCCTACCAGTGAGAAGTTTTCTTTGCCAGTGGAAACCGTTTCTCCTTATTACTCTATCAAAACCCCTCAGTTCTCTTAAATCCTCCCCTTTGATCTTCTCTGAGAACAATTCCATTTCTCCACATAGCTGCAGTCCCTCATCCATGGCAGCATTCTTGTAAATCTCTTCTGCACCCTCTCCGAGGCCTTGACATCCTTCCTAAAGTGTGGTGCCCAGAACTGAACACAATACTCCAGCTGAAGCCTAACCAGTGATTTATAAAGATTTGAGCATAATCTCACTGCTGTTGTACTCTCATGCCTCTCTATTTATAAAGCCAAGGATCCTGTTTGCTACTTTGATCTCCGACATCCAGTTCTGGATGAGCATAAATTGAATATTGGGAAGATCGAAGCCATTGTTTTCGATTCCCCACCACAAACTCCGTAGCCACTCCATCCCTCTCCCCAACTTGTGTCAGGCTGAACCAGACTGTTCACAACCTTGGTGTCCTATTTGACCCTGAAATGAGCTTTCAACCACATATCCGCAGCATAACTAAGACTGCCTATTTCCACCTCTAACATCGCTGGTCTCTGCCCTTATCCTTGCCTTTGTTACCTCCTAGACTTGACTATTCCAATGCACTCCTGGCTGACCTCCCACATTCTACCCTTCTTAAACTAGAGGTGATTCAAAACTCGGCTGCCCATGTCCTAACTCCAAGTCCCGCCAACACATCACCTCTGTGCTCGCTGACCTACATTGGCTCCTGGTTAAGCAACGCCTCGATTTCAGAATTCTCATCCTTTGTTTTCAAATCCTTCCATGGCCTCTCACCTTCCTATGTCTAATCGCCTCCTGCCCCACAACCTCCCCTCCGATGTCTGCACTCCTCAAATTCTGCCCTCTTGAGCATCCCTGATTATACTCGCTCAACCATTGGTGGCCGTGCCTTCTGTTGCCTGGGCCCTAAGCTCTGGAATTCTCTCCCTAAACCTCTCCTCCTTTTAAGACTCCCCATAAAACCTACCTCTTTGACCTGCCCTAATTTCTCTTTGTGTGGCTCAGTGTCAATTCTTTTGTCTTGCAACACTTCGGTGAAACGCCTTGTGACGTTTCGCTGTTAAAGGTGCTAGATAAATGCATGTTAATAGCCTCGGATTAGATGAAGAATTGGAAGGAGGTTTGTGTGGAGCCTAAATGCCAGTGTAGGTCGTTGGGCAGAATGGTCTGTTTCTGTGCTGTAGTCACTATGCAACTTGTCTCGTCGCAGTCAAAGGTTTGAGGATGTAAACCCAGGGGTCTCTGTTCCTGCACCCCGTTTAAAATGGTACCATTGTAACAAGCTGCTTTCCTTCTTTTGCAGAGAGGGGACACGATCAGCGGTAATCCCTGTCCGATCTGTCGTGATCCGAAGATTCAGGTTGACCACCGGGTGAGCATTTCCATTCGGAGAAGCGCCTGCCGCCCTTACTGGTTCACGGGCTGTGGGTGACTCCTGCGAGGCTGCATTCACTGCCCTTCCCGCGTGGTCCTGAGAAGGTGGTGGCGCTGGGATCTCTGGGAATTTGTGTGACTTGCTCGGCTACTTTTTGAGGGCTTTAGGAGTCAACGGCACACTGGACCAAACCAAGTAACGCTGGCAAGTTCGTTATGCCTGAAGAACATTTGTTAAGGAGCTGGGTTTTTATAGCGGTCCTGTGGCTTTCATGGTCATTTTTAATGTTGACAGCATTATCAATCCGTCTCGTCTCAAATTTAAAGTTCTCATCCTTGTGTTCAAATCCCTTCAAGACCTTGCCATCTCCAACCTCTTCCAAAACTCCCAAGCTATGAGTTGCTCCAATTCTAACCTCTTGCACATCCCCCCAGTCCCTTCACCTCACCATTGGTGGCTGTGCCTTCAGCTATCTAGGCCCGAAGCTCTGGAATTCCCTCCTTAAACCTTTCCACCTCTCCTCCTTTAAGACTCCCCTTAAAAACCTACCTTTGACCAAGCTTTTGGTGTCTAATATCTCCGTGTGGCCCAGTGTCAAATACTTGTCTGATTATGCTCCTGTGAAGTGACACAGGACATTTTACTAAAACAAAGACTTACATTTATATAGCACCTTTCATGACCGTCAGACATCTCAAAGTGCTTTACCGCCAATGAAGTTCTTTTTTTTGGGAGTGCAGTCACTGTTGTGATGTGGGGAAATGCGGCAGCCAATTTGAGCACAGCAAGCTCCCACAAGCAGCAATGCGATAATGACCAGATAACCTGTTTTTTGTCATATTGATTGAGGGATAAATATTAGTAGAACGCCGGGGATAACTCCCCTGCTCCTCTTCAAAATAGTGCCATGGGATTTTTTTTACATCCACTCGAGAGCAGGTGGGGCCTCGGTTTAACGTCTCATCCGAAAGATGGCACCTCCGACAGTGCAGTGCTCCCTCAGTACTACACTGGTAGTGTCAGCCTGGATTTTGTGCTCCAGTCTCTGGAATGGGACTTGAACCCATAACCGGGTACTGTATAAATACAAGTATTGATGACTACAGCTATTGGGGAAAGGCTGAATGGGCTGGGGTTTTTTTTCTTTGGAAAAGAGAAGACTCCAAGGAGACCTGATTGAGGTCTTTAATATGAATGGGTAGACATATGGAAGAATACAAAACTAGGGGCCATGAATACAAGACATTTACGAACAAATCCAATAAAGGAATGAGGAGAAATTTCTTTACCCGAGGCGGTAGTTAGAAAGTGGAACTCGCTACCATAGAAGTGGTTGAGGTTAATAGCTTGAATGCTTTCAAAAGTGAACTAGACGAGTACATGAGAGACAAGGGAACAGAAAAAATATGCTGAAAGGCTGATGAGGCAGATGGAGTGGAGTATAAACACCAGCACAGACTCGTCGGGCCAAACGACCTGTGTCTGTGCTGTGTATTTTATGTAATTATATATCATTTATATAAATGGCAAAGCTGTGGCTTGGTTTATATTACCCTGATCAAATGGTGTCCTATTTCCTGCAGAACGTGAAGCTCCTCGAGCAGTTCATTTGTTCTCACTCTGGTATCCTCTATCATCCGACCAGAACCGGTAAGGATCTGATTCTTCTTTTCTTTGACTGTCAACACACATGCGTTGACAGCTTTAACAAAGGTGTAGTACTCTGTAAATGAGTTCCCCACACTGCTCAGTGAAACTATCTATCCAACCAACAGCTGTACCCAACAGACCCAGGAGATCACCAGGTCAATCGTCGTTTTCTGATGACTTGGCTCATTTTGGCTGAGGGTGCAGTGGGTCAGACACTGTCCTTTCCCCCTCTGGGACTGGGTGGTGCAGTGGGTCACACACTGTCCTTTTTCCCCCTCTGGGACTGGATGGTGCAGTGGGTCACACAATGTCCTTTTCCACGCTGGGACTGGGCGGTGCAGTGGGTCACACACTGTCCTTTTTCCCCTCTGGGACTGGGTGGTGCAGTGGGTCAGACACTGTCCTTTCCCCCTCTGGGACTGGATGGTGCAGTGGGTCACACACTGTCCTTTCCCCCTCTGGGACTGGGTGGTGCAGTGGGTCAGACACTGTCCTTTCCCCCTCTGGGACTGGGTGGTACAGTGGGTCACACACTGTCCTTTTTCCCCTCTGGGACTGGGTGGTGCAGTGGGTTACACTGTCCTTTCCCCCTCTGGGACTGGATGGTGCAGTGGGTCACACACTGTCCTTTCCCCCTCTGGGACTGGGCGGTGCAGTGGGTCACACACTGTCCTTTCCCCCTCTGGGACTGGGTGGTGCAGTTTTGCTTGTACATGTCACTTGACATTCAGCAGTCTGTGTGGAGTATCAGCTGTGCAGCTGCACCCTAATGTATCACAGGATGTGTGTTCAGTTCTCCTTCCCTGGAGTTTTGTGCTTAACGGCTAATTGGTGTGCGTGCTTTGCTACTGTAAGTGATGAGTCTGCTTCATTTCATTTGATCCTAGGTGTGTGCATGAAACAGTACAAAATCTTGACCAAAGCAGTACAGGATGCCAAGGATCATGGTAAGCTTGGGGAATGGAATAAAGTATAACTGCTTTAATTGTGAGGGGGTGGGTGAAAAGGAAGGGGGTTTCTGGAGAAATCTGGAGCGGATTACAATCTGAACTGTGGATTTAAACCTCCGGTACAGCACACTGGGTGATGCAGTAAGTCAGATCCCCAGCACATTGGGTGGTGCAGTAAGTCAGATCCCCAGCACATTGGGTGGTGCAGTAAGTCAGATCCCCAGCACACTGGGTGGTGCAGTAAGTCAGATCCCCATTTAACCTCGGAGACTTGTGGTGGTGCAGTGGGTCGCACTGTCCATTCACCTCTCGGATGGGGTTTTGATTAATGTCCAGAGAGAGGAGATAGGTCTTCAGTCAAGGAATTGTTGAAGACCAATGCACAAATCCCCACTGAACACTTCTCAATGGCACAAGTTTGACTTCTCCAGTGATGCATATCGACGATACCTATCTCCAGTAACTTCCTCCAACCCTCCCCGATCTGTTCCTCCAATTCTGGCCTCTTGCGCTTCCTCGATTTTAATTACTCCACCATCAGTGGCTGTGTCTTCAGCTGCCTGGGGTCCAAGCTCAGAATTCCCTCTTTTTTTTTTAAAGTCGGTCCTTTTTTTAAAGTCGGTCCTTTTTTTAAAATCTATCTCTTTGACCAAGCTTTTGGTCACCTGCTGTGGCTTAATTCTGCAGCTAGAAATGGACAAGATGCAGAAATATCCAGTGTTCTGGGCCAGCATGCTGACATGTCCAGGATGAACAGCCACATGGGTGCCTCATGGCAGAGCTGAAACCCAGTGAGTCCGTGTGGTTTTGGAGGGGTTGTTTTCATCATTTTACACCTGTGATAAAGCCTAGGTTCTTTTAAATATTCCTGATCCAAAGTGTTGTTGTACTCTGTCCCACTGCTAATTCCATTTCTCACACCCTGTTGTAGGTTTGCTCAGTTTCCAAATCCCACATGTTGAGATCGACCCGAACGATTACTCTGGCTCCCATGGGGCAGTGGGGAAAACACCCCCCCCACCCCAGCAGGAGGGACCTTGGTACAGCTGGTACCAGTGGCAAGCGCCCCCCGAGAAGGAGGTCGCTCGGATTCGCAAGATGTACAAACCCTTTCTGAAAGAGGACGTCACTCAAACCTCAACTAAAACAGCATAGCTTGTGAACCGATCCTAGCAACTACTGACCAAACCTCGTGGATGGAGTCTTACAGCATGTCAACCAGAATGTGTTAACGCAAAGTATTTTTCAATAAAATGTGAATGCAGTCAACACTCTAGCCTACTCACTGCAGATTGGGAATTGATGTGAAATATCCTGCTTGAATCCAATCCACAATCATTTTGAAGATTAGATTGTTTGTTTGACATGTTTAATGTTGAGCATTTACAGTTGAGGGAGCAGAGACTTGGGGCTGACAGCAATGGAGAGGTACAGATTTACTAGAATGGTACCAAGGATGAGGGAATAGTTCTGTGGAGAGATTAGATAAGCTAGGATTGTTTTTTTTAAAGAGCAAAGGACGTTCAGGGGAGATTTAATACAGGTGTTCAAAATTATAAGCGGTTTTGCTAGATGGGGAAACTGTTTCCACTGGCAGGAGGGGCGGTAACCAGAGGACACATTTTAAGGTAATACGCAAAAAAGGGGAGCTGAGAAGAAATTTATTTATGCAAGGAGTTATAATCTGCAAAGCACTGACAGAAACAGATTCAACAGGATCTTTGAAGAGAATTTGATAAATACTTGAGGGGAAAGTTTGCAGGGGGCAAGAGGGACTAATTAGAGAATTTAAGGAGCCAGCACAGGTACAATGGGCCAAATGGCCTCCTTTGCTGTACCATTCTATGAAGGCCAAGTCTGCTACCACGCTCCGTTGCAGAGTGGCAACTAGCTGACTCTTTGAAATCAGCTGTTATGCTGTGGTTTGGAGGATGGTGGCAATTCAGTCTCGTTTTATGGTCAATGATATGTTGCTCACTGTGTCCCTCCTGCACACTGCTATCCATGTAGTGATAGCTTAAATCCTTACTGGCTGTTCTCCTCCTGGAAGGAGGTGTCATTTAGGTCTCTGCTCATGAGACACACAAACCTGCTGTGGTATAGACATGTACTTTAACCAAGCCCAAAGTGTCTCAGGGCAATGTCAACAATTAATTAGACAGCTGAGAGGTTGATTATTCTGCTCTTGCTGCAGATGAAATATTGCATGGTCCTAACAAGCCTATTTGAACAGGTGCCCAGAAGATTACCACTCAGTTTCACCCCACCCAGTGATTAAACCCTGTCAGACTGTACCAAATCTCTGCACAAGAATGTGGCCCTAGTGGTAGAGCATGCAGATCAGACACACAGAAATTCTACACTTGCTTCAGTGACTACATGAAGGGTATCAGGTGCAGTGAGGTTTAAAAAATCCTGCCATCAAAGGTAAATGTATTTACCTCAAGCTGGAGCTCCTGAAGAGGAAGCTCAGGGTATCAGTCAGTCACTACTGCACACTTTAACCAGTACAATGCCCGAATGAATGAAATCCACTGCCTGTAACTTTAACTGCTGAATCCCCTTATCGCTACGTGGGAGAAGTAACTACTGCTTCTACCAATGTATGTAAATTCTATACTTGCATGCAGTAGTTACGGCTGCTCTTTTTGGCTAAGTAACATTAAATTTGGGTAGTTTGAAGGCAGTGAACCGTGAAGCATTGCCTTCTGCACCAAAAATAATGGGTGGTAGATTAAAACACAACTGCTCTATGCTTCCATGAGGTGCTGTGGTTGGGGTACACGTAGGGCAAGTTCAACAAGCTGAACTGGCTTTACTCCGGGTTCTAACAAAAGGTCATCCTCCTGAAACGTTAACTGTTACAGATGCTGCCTGATCAGCGTATTGCCAGCATCTGCAGTATTTTGCTTTTGCCTATATTCATTTGCTGTCTTGAGCTCTTCCTCAAAGCTGAACAGATGGTTTATGAACTAGTGCTGTAAATCCAACAACAAAAACCCCTATTCCACCACTTTCAAATGGGGTCAAGAAGGCCTAGTCAACACCACCATTCCCACCCCAAATAATTACTACCTCTTATACTAGTGGCAGTAAGATCTGCTGGAAGGTAGGCCATAGAAGGATACCACACTGAAGGCCATTTTGTGTGTAGTGTTTTTCAGCACTTTGGGTAGGAACTCAAGTGGGTCCCTCAAGCCTGTTCATCATTCAATGTGATCATGGCTGATCAGAGTTGAGATTTATTTGCTGCTTTTTACATTGCTTTGCTCAGTGGGAATACCTCAAGCTGGAGCTCCTGAAGAGGAAGCTCAGGGTATCAGTCAGTCACTACTGCACACTTTAACCAGTACAATGCCCCAATGAATGAAATCCACTGCCTGTAACTTTAACTGCTGAATCCCCTATTCCAAGTATAAAATATTCACAATTACAGACTAGATGGCAGCACCTTACCAAGTCCATCTCTTTAGTGTAAAATAATTTTATTTGTATCTCATTTAGATTTTATTTGTGGGATCTGTTCTCAATTAAAAAGCAGTCACATGAAGCAAATTTACAAATTTGTTTGCATTCGCACTAATCCCAGGCCAAGTAGAACATTCCTTAGTAAAAGAAAAGAACAAACAAGAGTCCACTGTGCAATCCCAGGGCTGGAGTAGACTGAACACAGTCAGGTCAAACTGCTGCCCAACATACAGACAGCCCGATAGAACTTCTCCACCAGGTTAATAATGTACCACAGGTAGACATAACGTGACAGCTGGGAACTGCAGCTACAAGTCACATTCCACCACTGATATCACCGAGTCTGTGAAGGGAAGGGCAAAAGGTGCCGAGAGACCAGAACAGACTATTTCATTCACTCACTCGGCTCCACTTCTCCCTTCCCTCTCCTCTGGTAGCAGCGATCCAGGGCAGGCACAACATGAATTGGATGCGGAATAAAGCTTTTTCTGCACCACTCAGGCAGGTGTTTCTGGGGCCAGTTTGAGCATAGGTTAGATGATGAAGAGTACAGCTTCCTGCACTGTGCCTGACCTTTAATGCACCTGCATGGCACTTCAGATTTTGAACGTGAGCAATCATTGAGCAAATGTGAATGCAGCACCAAATCTGCTGTGGTATCGAGACCCTGTCTGCATCTCCTTTAATATGAAACCCCTCCAGATAGCTTGTAAATGTGCTGAATTTTGAGCCCCCAGTACACGTGAGCTGGCTGCAATGCAATAAACAAGTGAAAAAGGCAAGTCCACCACATCATCTGTATTTAACTCCCAGGTACTTAAGAGGTTTTTAAATCCAGTTCCAGTCTTTGCATTTAGCTTCACAGCCATTAAGTCAAATAATTGGGTGTATGACTCCCTCAATGCCCTGGCTGGATAGCAGCCTGTAATTCCATACACCCCCCATTCCCATCTGAGTGACTAACAGTAAATAAGCTCGAATGTACCAGATTTTCTTTTTGGGTTAAGTTTTTAAGGCTGGATGATGCCTTCAGAGAATGATGTCACATTTCTGGCTGGTTTGCTTATGTGTTCCTTTATAATACAATTCTGGCGTGAAAGCACCTTCATAGATTGGGATTAAGTTATATCCATAATTAATTTTTACTGATTTAAAGTTACAGCTGAAATGCTTGGCTGGTCAACAGACATGGTTTGCTGCTGCTACCGCCGTCTCGGGAGGGTTTTTTGGGACAGGTTTAGTTTCCAGTCAGCTCGTTTCAAACACTTCCTACGAGGAGTGTCGGTTGGCACAACACAGGCCCCTTGCCAATGCAGCTCGGGATCCAGTCGCTCTCACAATGCCCCTTTAAATCGCCCTCGCGCAAAAGGGTCAGACTGAACAGTCAAGAAGCCACTCTCCAGTGAGGCTGAATACCACCAACACCCACCTGAAAAGGACCCAAGAGCTAAAAAAGCAGCAGTATCTAAGTCAAGGGACTCACTTCTGAACTGAAATCCAAACACCGAATCAACAGATACTGCTTGAAATGCACAGCAGGCCCATCAGTGTCTGAAAAGAAAGGCAAGTGCTTCGGATTCAGAATCAGTTCTGAAGGGCCCACGCAGAACATTAAACCTGTCTCTCCTCGGTCAGTCAGCATTATATAGTTTTAAAATTTCATATCTCTAGTATTTTCTTAACACGGCTCTCCTTTTACCCAGAGGGCACTCTGCCACTCCAAAAAATGAGAACGTTTGTAGATCATAAATCGGAAATAGTCCCTTGTTTGGCATTTTCTTTTTTTTTTTAAAGTATGAAAGACAACATCAGGCACAAGGCTGCAGATTGTCATAAATATTTTCTGCATCTCAATGTGAGGCTCCTTTATGGGGCCCCTCCACATCCTGCAGTAGTTTTCTTTCATTTGAGTGCTACTGTTCATTCACAACGTTGCTGCGTTGGCCGCAAGGACCTGATCCGGCCAGTCCCGGGGTCTCAGTCCTTCTGCTTGCGGTTGATGGTCTCTCCCAGTGCCTCCAGCACCTCACGCTTGTAATCGTCGAAGCTGCCGTCAATCTGGTTGATTGTCTGTTCCTCAACTACCCAGAGCTGGCAGTTTGTCTCGGTGATCAGCCGCGCGTCATGGCTCACAATGATCACGGCTGCGCAAGGAGAGGGAAGAAATATAGCACGGGTCATTTATCAGGCAATAGGTCGATGCCGAGCCAACACCACACGCTGTGTATTATAGCACATGCCATGTATCGGTATGTGCAGAGTTAACACGAGCAGCTCCGCACGCTATTACATAACAACATAAGAATTAGGAACAGGAGTAGGCCATCCATCTAGCCCCTCGAGCCTGCTCCGCCATTCAACAAGATCATGGCTGATCTGGCCGTGGACTCAGCTCCACTTACCCGCCCTCTCCCCGTAACCCTTATTGGTTAAAAATCTATCTATCTGTGATTTGAATACATTCAATGAGCTAGCCTCAACTGCTTCCTTGGGCAGAGAATGCCACAGATTCACAACCCTCTGGGAGAAGAAATTCCTTCTCAACTCGGTTTTAAATTGGCTCCCCCGTATTGAGGCTGTGCCCCCTAGTTCTAGTCTCCCCGACCAGTGGAAACAACTCTCTGCCTCTATCTTGTCTATCCCCTTCATTATTTTAAATGTTTCTATAAGATCACCCCTCATCCTTCTGAACTCCAACGAGTAAAGACCCAGTCTACTCAATCTATCATCATAAGGTAACCCCCTCATCTTCGGAATCAGCCTAGTGAATTGTCTCTGTACCCCCTCCAAAGCCAGTATATCCTTTCTTAAGTAAGGTGACCAAAACTGCACGCAGTACTCCAGGTGCGGCCTCACCAATACCCTGTACTGTTGCAGCAGGATCTCCCTGATTTTGTACTCCATCCCTCTCGCAACGAAGGTCAACATTCCATTCGCCTGCCTGATTACCTGCTGCACCTGCAAACTAACTTTTTGGGATTCATGCACAAGGACCCCCAGGTCCCTCTGCACCTCAGCATGTTGTAATTTCTTCCCATTCAAATAATATTCACTTTTACTGTTCTCTCCCCCCCCCCCCCCAAGGTGGATGACCTCACATTTTCCGACATTGTATTCCATCTGCCAAACCTTAGCCCATTCGCTTAACCTATCTAAATCTCTTTGCAACCTCTGTGTCCTCTACACAACCCGCTTTCCCACTAATCTTTGTCTCATCTGCAAATTTTGTTACACTACACTCCGTCCCCTCTTCCAGGTCATCTATGTATATTGTAAACAGTTGTGGTCCCAGCACCGATCCCGTGGCACACCACTAACAACCGATTTCCAACCCGACTCTGCTTTCTGTTCGCCAGCCAATTCTCGATCCATGCTAATACATTTCCTCTGACTCCGCGTACCTCTATCTTCTGCAGTAACCTTTTGTGTGGCACCTTATCGAATGCTTTTTGGAAATCTAAATACACCACATCCATCGGTACACCTCTATCCACCATGCTCATTATATCCTCAAAGAATTCCAGTAAATTAGTTAAACATGATTTCCCCTTCATGAATCCATGCTGTGTCTGCTTGATTGCACTATTCCTATCTAGATGTCCCGCTATTTCTTCCTTAATGATAGTTTCAAGCATTTTCCCCACTACAGATGTTAAACTAACCGGCCTATAGTTACCTGCCTTTTGTCTGCCCCCTTTTTTAAACAGAGGCGTTACATTAGCTGCTTTCCAATCCGCTGGTACCTCCCCAGAGTCCAGAGAATTTTGGTAGATTATAACAAATATATCTGCTGTAACTTCCGCCATCTCTTTTAATACCCTGGGACGCATTTCATCAGGACCAGGGGACTTGTCTACCTTGAGTCCCATTAGCCTGTCCAGCACTAACCCCCCCCTAGTGATAGTCTCAAGGTCCTCCCTTCCCACATTCCTGTGACTAGCAATTTTTGGCATGGTTTTTGTGTCTTCCACTGTGAAGACCGAAGCAAAATAATTGTTTAAAGTCTCAGCTACTTCCACATTTCCCATTATTAAATCCCCCTTCTCATCTTCTAAGGGACCAACATTTACTTTACACTGTACATTATAGCAGGTGACACATATCATGGTATCAGTCTGTGCCAAGTTAACACGAGCAGTGGACTTGTACATAGAAACATAGAAAATAGGTGGAGTAGGCCATTCGGCCCTTCGAGCCTGCACCGCCATTCAATAAGATCATGGCTGATCATTCCCTCAGTACCCCTTTCCTGCTTTCTCTCCATACCCCTTGATCCCCTTAGCTGTAAGGGCCATATCTAACTCCCTCTTGAATATATCCAATGAACTGGCATCAACAACTCTCTGCGGTAGGGAATTCCACAGGTTAACAACTCTGTGTGAAGAAGTTTCTCCTCATCTCAGTCCTATATGGCTTACTCCTTATCCTAAGACTGCGTCTCCTGGTTCTGGACTTCCCCAACATCGGGAACATTCTACTCACATCTAATCTGTCCCGTCCCGTCAGAATTTTATATGTTTCTATGAGATCCCCTCTCATCTTTCTAAACTCCAGTGAATACAGGCCCAGTCGATCCAGTTTCTCCTCATATGTCAGTCCAGCCATCCCAGGAATCAGTCTGGTGAATCTTTGCTGCACTCCCTCAATAGCAAGAACGTCCTTCCTCAGATTAGGAGACCAAAACTGAACACAATATTCCAGGTGAGGCCTCACCGAGGCCCTGTACAACTGCAGTAAGATCTCCCTGCTCCTATACTCAAATCCCCTAGCTATGAAGGCCAACATACCATTTGCCTTCTTCACCACCTGCTGTACCTGTATGCCAACTTTCAATGACTGATGAATCATGACACCCAGGTCTCGTTGCATCTCCCCTTTTCCTAATCTGCCGCCATTCAGATAATATTCTGTCTTTGCGTTTTTGCCCCCAAAGTGGATAACCTCATTTATCCACATACTGCATCTGCCATGTATTTGCCCACTCACACCTAACCTGTCCAAGTCACCCTGCAGCCTCTTAGCATCCCCCTCACAGCTCATACTGCCACCCAGTTTAGTGTCATTTGCAACCTTGGAGATATTACATTCAATTCCTTCATCTAAATCATTGTTATATTGTAAATAGCTGGGGTCCCAGCACTGTGTCCTGCGGCACCCCACTGGTCATTGCCTGCCATTCTGAAAAGAACCCGTTCATCCCAACTCTCTGCTCCCTGCCTGCCAACCAGTTCTCTATCCACGTCAGTATATTACCCCCAATAGCATGTGCTTTGATTTTGCACACCAATCTCTTGTGTGGGACCTTGTACTTTTGGGGGGGGGGGGGGGGGGGGGGGAAGAGAGCTAGGGCTCCTCGTCCTGATCGCGATCCACTGCCTCCTGCTAGTTAATGTGTGCGAGGATGAGAGAATGTGGCCTGGCTGTGATGGCCTTCACACAATACTCAGATTCATCTGTGGAAAATAGCCACTCAGCTTTAGAAAGCTGAGGGAGGGTGAAAGAGAGATTACTACTGCTGACTGCTATACACTGACCCCATTTGCTGGGAAATGCATGTCGATGTCAGGGGAAGAAAGGATTGGCTCAGAAGTGATGATCCCCACATGTTGAACAGCCTGCCGACATTCAGTCTTGGCTGACAAAATGGCCAGTTGGACACAATGGCTACATGGCACTTTGGAATGACAGCACAAGAGGCAGCACCTTCAGGAGAGGAAAGGAAAAAACTGATGAGGAAAATATGTGGGCATCACACTTTAGGAAGGATATCAAGACCTTAGAGAGTGTGCAAAAGAGATTTACTACCAGGGGTGAGGAACTTCAATTACATGGAGACTGGAGAAGCTGGGGTTGTTCTCCTTGGAGCAGAAAAGGTTGAAAGGAGTGCTGACAGAGGTGCTCAAAATCCAAGGGTTTTGATCAGGCAAAACTGTCCAAGGTTACTGGCAAAAGGGCCAGAAATGACATGAGAAAACATGTGTTTTAAAAAATGCAATGAGTTATGATGATCTGGAATGCGCTGCCTGAAAGGGTGATGGAAGCAGATTCAATAGTAACTTCAAAAATAAATTGGATAAATATCTGAAGGGAAAGAATTTGCAGGGCTATGGAGAAAGAGTTGGGGGGGAGTGGGACTAATTAGATAGTTCCACCAAATGGCCAGCACAGGCACGTTAGACCTGTGCAGTATTATTTTTCTACCTCTCAAATAGACCCTCACTCAGGAAGTCGTCAGCAGGTAGTTTCTGCAGCAGTGAGGCGGGTAGCATGAACAACCGTATTAGGTTACCCACCCCTCCCCCAACCCCCCAGACAGCATGGTACAGACTCACCTCCTTTGTAGAGATTAATTGCGTCAGCCAAAGCATCAATGGACTCGATGTCCAGGTTGTTTGTGGGTTCATCCTGCAATTAAAGACGGATCAATGCTCAACATTTCTTTAAAATTAAAATTGGATACAATTCCACAGGCAAGGAAAAATCCTGATCTTTGATACCCTCTCCCCATAAGTTCTACATAAATCTACAGTTTTTTTTTGGGGGGGGGGGGGTGGGGGAGAGAAAAAGAGCAGACCACTTGGCGCTTGGCTCCATTTTAACCGGATACTACTAAACGTCGTCACCCCTTCCAACCGCCAGGCAGATTTAAGAGTGTCAGAGGTAGTCGTCAAAACCCTATCCCTAGACATGACAATATTCAACAGTCAAGCTGCAGCTGCAACAACTTGTTCCCTCAGCTGTAGACGTTTCCACATGGAGTTTAGGCTAGGCAGCACTCTCTTTCTGCTCTTCCCACACACTGCAGTCATCATCAATAGGGCAGTAGAATTAGCATTTGGAAAGCAGTAACAGGATCAGTCCAAGTCAGCATGGATTTATGAAAGGGAAATCATGCTTGACAAATCTTCTGGAGTTTTTTGAGGATGTAGGGACAAGGGAGAACCAGTGGATGTGGTGTATTTGGACTTTCAAAAGGCTTTTGACAAGGTCCCACACACCAGAAATTAGTGTGCAAAATTAAAGCACATGGTATTGGGGGTCATGTACTGATGTGGATAGAGAACTGGTTGGCAGACAGGAAGCAGAGAGTCGGGATAAATGGGTCCTTTTCAGAATGGCAGGCAGTGACTAGTGGGGTACCAAAAGGTTCAGTGCTGGGACCCCAGCTATTTACAATATAGATTAATGATTTAGACGAAGGAATTGTATGTAATATCTCCAAGTTTGCAGATGACACTAAGCTGGGTGGCAGTGTGAGCTGTAAGGAGGATGCTAAGAGACTGCAGGGTGACTTGGACAGGTTAGCTGAGTGGGTAAATTCATGGCAGATGCAGTATAATGTAGATAAATGAGAGATTATCCACTTTGTTGGTAAAAACAGGAAGGCAGAATATTATCTGAATGGTGATAGATTAGGAAAAGGGGAGGTGCAACGAGACCTGGGTGTCATGGTACATCAGTCATTGAAAGTTGGCACGCAGGTACAGCAGGCGGTGAAGGCGGCAAATGGCATGTTGGCCTTCATAGCGAGAGGATTAGAGTATAGGAGTAGGGAGGTCTTACTGCAGTTGTACAGGGCCTTGGTGAGGCCACACTTTGAATATTGTGTAGTTTTGGCCTCCTAATCTGAGGAAGGACATTCTTGCTATTGAGGGTGTGCAGCGAAGGTTCACCAGACTGATTGCTGGGATGGCAGGACTGACATATGAAGAAAGACTGGATCGACTAGGCTTATATACACTGGAATTTAGATACATAGAAAATAGGTGCAGGAGTAGACCATTCGGCCCTTTGAGCCTGCACCACCAGAAGAATATGAGGGGATTTCATAGAAACATATAAAATTCTGATGGGATTGGACAGGTTAGATGCAGGAAGAATGTTCCCGATGTTGGGGAAGTCCAGAACCAGGGGTCACAGTCCAAGAATAAAGGGTAAGCCATTTAGGACCGAGATGAGGAGAAATTTCTTCACTCAGAGTTGTGAACCTGAGAGAAGAAGTTTCTCCTCATCTCCGTCCCAATATATACTATACAGACAATGATGGTATAGGATATATTAAATGCTGTCTGTATATATACACTATACAGACAATGCAAGATTTGTAAACGTTCTCTGTCCGTGACGAGTGAAGTCCAATTCACAGAGCTGGAGGGAAAGGGGAAGTCTGTAATTCAGAGGATTCTAGCTTCAGGAACAGTTTAAGGTTGTGTCCAGCCAGGTTCTCTCCTTTGCCAGTATGATAAACAGATTCAAAAGGGAAGTTTTTGTAATATGGAGCGGCAGGAAGATCCACACCTTCACCCTAATCCCCTCCCCTTCACCCCCGACAGCAGTCACTCCCACTGATATCTCATAACATAAAAACATCATAGCAGCAGGATTCGGCCATACAGTCGCTCGAGCCTGCTCCGCCATTCAATAAGATCACGGCTGATCATCGACCTCAACTCCACTTTCCCACCCCATCTCCTTATCCCTTGATTCCCCTAGACTCAAATTCTATCGATCTCAGCCTTAAATTTATTTGTTTTGTCTTATAACTCCTGTGAATTGCCTTGGGATGTTTTACTACTTTAAAGGCGCTATATAAATAAAAGTTGTTGTTGAGTATACTCAGACTCGCATCCACAGCCCTCAGGGGCAGTGAATTCCAAAATTTACAACCCTCAGAGTGAAGCAATTCCTCATCTCCGTTTTAAATGGCCGACCTCTGATCCTGAGACTCTGCCCCCGAGTTCTAGACTCCCCAGCCAGGGGAATCAACCTCTCAGCATCTACCCTGTCAATCTCCTTCACAATCTTGTATGTTTCACCTTTCAATCTTCTAAACTCGAGAGTACAGGCCCATTCTACACAATCTATCATTGGATAGCCTCTGATCCTAGGAATCAATCTAGTGAACCTCCAAGGCAAGTATCTTTATCCTTCCTCAGGTAAGGAGACCAAAACTGTGCGCAGTACTCCAGGTGTGGTCTCACCTGTACAATTGTAGCAAGACTTCCTTACTCTTATACTCCACCCCTTGCAATAAAGGACAACATACCATTTACCATCTTATTGCTTGCTGTACCTGCATGCTAGCTTTGTGTCTTGCACGAGGACACCCAAATCTCTCTGCATTTAAAAGTTTCTCACCATTTAAAAAATATTCTATTTTTCTATTCTTCCGACCAAAGTGAATAATCTCTTAACTCTACTGTATGTTTCAACTACAATACAATGAATATTCCAATTTCTCCATCTTGTTCCATTGTTGGAGTCACTCCACAGCAGCTCAGTAACAATTCCTTCCTCCGTCCGAGCAGACCCACAGCAAAAGTACAGGCTCCTTGTGGTTCAGAGTAAATGCGCCTTCGTGTCCCACTGTGCCCCACAGACCAGAAGGTGCCATTCTAAGCTTAGTCAGTCCAGGGTGACAGTAAGAGTGCTCAGTGCTCCAGGGTTGGGGATAAAACATTATTCAGCAACTCCTACTAGGAATAGTACACACATAGATGTAGGACGAGAACAGGATCAGCCATATCCGTGAAGCTCCCCAGCACTGTGAAGCTTGCCATGACTGAATACCTGGTAGACATTCACTGTCTAGGCTTATGCATGAAGTCAGGTCACTTGGGTGAGGTACCCAACGTGTGTGGAACGGTACCAACTTGCGTCAGTTCCTTCAGGAGGTAAAAAAAAAATACATGAGGATAAATTACAAGGATCCAGGCGGCTGGATTACTCACCAGAATGAGTACGTCAGGCTGTCGACAGGCTAACTCTGCAAACACCACTCTTGCTTTCTGACCACCTGCAGTGAACAGAAACACTACATGAGCAACACAACCACACAATGAGCGAGGAAATGGGCGAATGCAAGAGAACAGTCTCACCCGGGGCTCATAACGTGCTTTATATCAAAATCGGCCCACACATCTTAGCAGCAGTGCGACTCTCACGAATTTAGGAAGCAAGGATCAGGTACGGGTGAAACTGCATAAAATTTACACCATGGCCCTTACTCTGCAGCCCATGTCCTAACTCGTACCAAACCCTGCTCACCCATCACTCCTGTGCTCGCTGACCTACACTGATTCTTGATTAAGCAATGCCATGATTTAAAAATTCTTATTGTTGTTTTCAAATCTCTCCATGGCCTCACGCCCTCCTTATCGCTCTAATCTCCTGCAGCCCCACAACCCTCAGATGTCTGCGCTCCTCTAATTCTGGCATTTTGCGCATCCTTGATTATAATCGCTCTTTGATTGGCGGTCGTGCCTTCAGCTGCTTTGGCCCCAAGCTCTGGAATTCGCTCCCCAACTTATCTGCCTCTCTACCTCTTTGTTTCTCCTTTAAAATGCTCCTTAAAACCTACGTTTTTAACCAAGATTTTGGTCATCTGCCCCAATATCTCCTTATACGGCTCGGTGTCAAATTTTGTTTCATAAACTCTCCTGTGAAGCCTTGCGTCATTTTACTATGTAAAAGGCGTTCTATAAAGTTGTTGCTGTGTAACACTGACTGACTAGTTCATTCATGGACTGAATAGTTCAGCCAACTTATCAGTTACTCCCAGCTGAGATGTAAACTTATATGGTTCCCCTGATTACCAACAGTATCAGGCTGATGACCAGCTTGAATTTAGCTGGCCTGCTACCCCAGCCCTTTGACACAGCACTGATGTTTTGACGATAGTGGAGCATTCAAAAGGATTTCTCCACTGAAATCCTCTATGTGCACAAAGTCAGGAAAGAGGAAAGTTCCACTACAGCACATCAAGTTGTTGGTTTTTGTTCACGATGTGTAAACAGAGGTGTCTGAATGCGCCACTTTCAGAATTTGTCAGCAAACTCCCCTGTTGGATCATTTGAGAAATGCAATGCCAAGTCGTGCAGGCCAGAAAATCCCAGCTTCAAATCCCGGACTATGTTGAGATCACCAACCTCCGGCAGTTGGGGAGCTGCAATTGGTCTCCACGCCCGATTTAAGGAGATGCAACAACTACTCTCGATTCTCATTCCTGATTATAGTTCACTGAGACCTATGGAAAGTGCACACGTGGGTGGAAGTTGGTTGAGAACAGATGCCCCCGCCAACCCCACCAATATTTACGAGCTAAGCTCACACATGATCAATGGTCACTTGAGTGAAGGACTGGAGACCATGGGACTGTAGCCTAACCCTCAGGGAAAGATAGTACAGAATATACCTCATCAGCAGGCCCTGCATTAACTGTTTAACGCAGTGCACACCAATCCCGGTTAACTGATGCTTAATTAAACAGATCCTCCAGAGTACACATCAAATCCTTTTACAAAAATAATTCAGAGTAACAAGTGCTTTTGTTGCGACTATCAACCAGTTGACCGGGAGGAAACAATTGACCCTATTCCTCCTCCTCCAAACCTAATTTTCTCTTTCCTTCCCACCCTCCCCCCGCCCCCCCCATTCTCCCCCGCAGGCTGACCCGTCCTACTCATTACCCGAGAGCTTGCTGATCTGGATCGTGTGGGCGTGGCTCTCTAGGCCGAAGCGGCCAAGACATTTCCGCCCGTCCTGGTACGGCAGGTTGAAGTTTCTCATGAGGTACTCAGTTGCAGTCTCCTCCATGTTGAGCTGGTCTGCGTACTGCTGGTTGAAGTAACCTATTTTCTGTGTGTGGGGTTGTAAAAAGATATTTAATCGGAGACAGTGAAACACAAAGATTCCCTATGCAGAGTCTATTCCCTACCCAGAACAATACATAAAAATAGGCAGAGTGTGCTAGCCCAATTACGTGGCATATCCCAACCCCATCACTCCAAGTATTGCCACACTCGATATCTCAGACTTACAACTCTCTCCAATACGGCAATTCCATCAACTGGGCTAAGTTTCCATGATACTCACTATTATTAATTTGTGAGCTTTAACCATAAGTGAGCCATTTGCACAAAGGTGCGACAGGAAACGCAACAACCAACTCTGATCTAATCCTCACCCGACATCCACATCCAATTCGAATCCATTTTCCAACAGGAGTCAAGGGATAGCGCAGGAGCCCTGGCTGATTTCCCCTCTCCCTGACTCCAGGGAATAAGGTCAAAAGTTGCACTATTACACCATCAGACTGAGATCAGCTAACTTAGGAATCCATTTTGTATAAAGGGGTCAGTGATTTACAAGCAATCAGCCACAACTTTAGGTGCAATGCTCAGATGTGAAGCCAAGGACACGAGTCAGGCTAACCTCGCCAACATACAAACACAGCCTTCGGTCTTGGCATCAGCACAGGAGCAATTTATGGGCAGGGAGATTAACCAAGCAGATGTGACCTGGTTTCATAAGTACAGGTGACACCATGTAGTGTTGCAGCATTATCGCACTGTCACAAGAGTTGTCAGATGCACATTCATGAAACAATAACCCACATCAGTTAAACCCATTCTTGACTTTTATTCATTGTGCCCGCTCCGGTTTGCTCAGTTGCACTAAGATTCCAGTTCCAATGAAGGGTCTGTACCCAGACATTAACCTGCCCTTTGTCTTCAGATGCTGCTGGACTTGGTATATTTACAGCATTTCCTTGCTGAGCACGGAATTGCACAATGTCGCTGTAGGAGGCTTAAGGTCCTGCCTTGTACAGAGAGATGTGCTTGAACATAATAGGAGCAGGAGAGTCGGTCATTTGGCTCCTTGAGCCTGCTCTACCATTCAATAAGATCACGGCTGATCTGATCTTGGCCTTAACTCCACTTCCCCGCCCACTCCCACTCCCCATGACCCTGGACTCACTTATCATTCAAAAAATCTGTCTTGAACTGGCCTCATGTTCTAGGCAGCTAGGAGCAGGTCTCCCATCTACCCTTAAGGCTGTGGAAGATGCACGAGTAAAAAGAAAACCACATTTCACATTCAGTACAGCACACAGCATGATATTTCAGTGCAAGTACAGCTGTCATTATCACTCCAGTAGAGACTGACTGTGCTCCCAGTGGTACTCACCAGTCTGTGGTTCTTTCTCTGTTCACCAACAGTCTGAAATCAAAGAGAGCAGGCAATTGGATTCCAAGCAGTCATATAAGTAACATTAATCCAACATTACACAGAATTTTACAGCACAGAAAAAGGCCACTAGGGTAGACAGGTACTTGCTGGTGTTTATGCTCCATACAAGCCTCTTCCCTCCCTACTTCATCGCACCCTATCTGCATATCCTCCCATTCCTTTCTCCCTCATATACTTATCTAGCGGTAGAAAGACCAATGTTGAGGAGACTGGATTGTGATTGTGAGATTGCAGGCCTCACAGCTTCAAATCCCAAGAGCTGATCTGAACCAGTTGGAAGGATCTTTTAAAATCAACAAGACTTTGGATTTTTTTGGCAGGAGGATGGCTGGTGGGGGGATTGAAGAGAATGAAAAAGTGACAGCTGGAAAGTGACTCATTATAAACCTTTAAAGAGCAACTCATTTCAGCGGAAAAACTGAAACAAAAAGCATCAGCTGAAAATCCCCCCTGTACCTTGTCCCTTCCACCCTTGAGTGAACTCCAGGGGATCGTTTTGAAGATGTTGAGGTACTAAGCCAGTTTCGTTCTTTGTATGGATGTGTTAAACCAAGGCCCGCCTGCTTGCTTGATTCAGGTAAGCAGTAGAGACCCATTAGTAGAGCAGGGAGTATTCCTGGTGTCCTGGCCAACATTCCTTCCCTCAACAGACAAAGGTAAAACTTAATGGGTCATTGATCTCATTATTGCTGCAGAATCACGGCCACATTGGCCTACATACATTTCGAAGTACAGGTACATCCTCCGAAATCCAGAGTTCCAAAACTGGAATGTTCCGAAAACCGGTACTCTGATTAGTATTTTGTAAATAATCTCCGCCCCCCTCACACAGAGAGAGTAACACCAAATTTTTTTTGTTGCAAAATACAAAAAAAATATCACAAAACATTAACTATCGAATCGCTGCAAAAGAATTAAAAAATAAAAACTTTAACTTACCTTGTTTTCCCCAAAGGGTGGCAACGCAGGTTTTTCCCGGGCGGTTTTTTCCTTCCTAACTACAGGTGCGCTGAGCGCAAAATTTTGGGACGTCGAATTTCGTTTCTGAAATCCGGAAAAACCCGAAAACCGGAATGGTCTTGGTCCCGGGCTTTCCGGATTTCGGAGGTTGTACCTGTAGTTCAATGTATGTGAAGCGTTTTGAGAAGTTTCTGACGGGGCACTTTATAAATGTAAATCTACCTTTTTCGAAAGGGGCAGTTTGACAGCCTTCAACTGGATTGCTGGATAAGGGTTGTATGGTAGCTGAACTCAGTCAGGGGCAGAGGAAATGAGGGAGAAATCAGTTCTTTGTAATTCTCGTGCAAAACCACAGAAGATCACTGACTGACTATGAAACAGGATCAATGGTACCCATCAGGAGAATCGCAACCCAGATTGTCCTTCTGAAATGGGTGCACGTTACTGGTCTAGTCATCCAGAGACCAGGAGTTCAAACCACAACTTTGAGAATTTTAATTCAGCTTTTAAAAAAATCAGGACATATTAACAAGCTGGTATCAGTAAAAGTGACCACGAAGCTGTCGGATTGTCATAAAAACCCAACTGGTTCACTAATGAAGGAAGGAAACCTGTCCTTACCCAACCCAGTCTGGCCTACGTGATTCCAGTCCCACACCAATGTGGTTGACTCTTAACTGCCCTCTGAAGTGGCCTAACCTAGCAAGCCACTCAATTGTATCAAACCGCCATCAAGAAGGTGGCCCACCACCACAGCAGGACAACTGGGAACAGGCAATAATCGTCAGATTTGCATGCGACACCCACATCCTGAGAATGAATAGGAAAAAAAATGATTCTAGAATGTGGTTGCTGGACTCAGCAACTGGGAATTGTGTGAATGTGGATGGAGCAGATTGTGTAAAGCAACTTACAGGGGTCAGCTTTCCGGTGAGCAGTAGCAGCAGCGTACTCTTCCCGACTCCATTGGGTCCGACTATGCAGACTGAGAGAAGGGCGAAGCAGAAGCAACAGTTACAATGGGCTTTTCACTGGAGGACAGAAGTTGCAGGGAACGTACTGCATGCCACAGGGAGGAGCCCCTCTTCTCTTCCGTTTAACAGGTTCAACATTAGGCAATCGTCAAAATTGCAAAGGTAATGGACAGCATTGCTAAACACTGAATTTCAGATCAGAGATCACTTATCACTAATAGAATTAAATATTATATAGCAATTTCAAGGCAGGAATCCAATAGGGACTCGGGCAACAAACCACAAAAGCATCATTTAAACAAACCTGATTTAGATTGCAGCCTGTAACTCACTCCCAGGTATCTGTTATTCTATACATAAACCCGTGTTTCCTGTACATCCAATTTAACGATACCACCCATCGTCCGGAAAAATCCCTTATCCAGAACAGGCCAGGTCCCAGTTACCTGTAATTATTTTTTGCCCTTTAAGGGGCTGCACGGGACATTCAAAATACTGCGCATGCAGAGTTTTTACATTGAAAAGCAGACAAACTGGCTATGCGGGTTCCCTGGAGCGCTGCGCAGTTGCACAGCTTATAGGGAATATTGATATAAACCACCTGAACCCCTCGATTAGATTAGAGTCTGTAACTCACTTCCAGGTGTCCATTATTCTACATATAAACCATCAGAATCCCTTCATTAGATGCAACCTTTAAGTCATTTCAGTGTACCAAATATTCTTCATATAAACCCGTCAAGTCCCTTTGATACAATATTGCGTTAGAAACAAGTGACACTTTTGCATGTACGGGTTGAACCTCCCTTATCCAGAACCCTTGGGACCTGGCCTGTTCTGGATAAGGGATTTTTCCGGACGATGGTTGGTATCGTTAAATTGGATGCTATAGGTGCTGAGAGCAAGGGAATATCGGGGCTGGCTGGCTTGGGGCTGGGAGTGTAGTGTGGCAGAGAGATCATAGGGAGTCAGGCCAGCGATTGCAGGAGTTGGCAGCGAGGATGGACTTCAATTTGTTCATGTCGGCGTTCTGCTCATGTGCCACCCGGTGGCCGGGAATGGTTCTGGACGAGGGTGGTTCCGGATAAGGGGAGTTCTGGATAAGGGGAGTTTTGGATAAGGGGAGTTCAACCTGCACTGAATTGAAGTGGTGCAGTGTTCGCTCAGGCAATTCAAGGGGGAGTCTAAACATCTCGGACATTTTGTGCAGCAGTACGAGATGCTGGCCAGAACCCTATAAAGTGGCTGAGCAACTTAAGGTTTTAAACATCATTATGCCCTTCAAACAGTACACCCAACTAGTAATTACTTTGACACAAATATACTCTTAAAATACCCTGAACGCCCCACCAACAGCAGTTTGACAAATGGAAAACAAAATAGGTGCTCACTTCTGGAATCCATGTCTATACCGAAGTCCAGGTTCTTGAAAAGGGGCTTGTGGTTTTCATATGCAAAATCAACAGCTGGAATTTCAGACAGAAAGAATACATCAGTAGGTTCAAGGCTAACCACATTGCACAGGATCTTTTGCTTAGCTGCGTACATGGGACAGCATTCTACATGGACAATACACGTACATACACTGGAATGGGTGAAGAGATTAAGATAAAGAGAACTACAAGAAAAGACTAGACAAGCTTAAGCTTGGCACCTGGAGAGAAGGTGGTTGAAGAGGATTTCACTGAGGTATACAGCACATAAGATGACCAAAGAAAATTACTTCAAGGTAGTCAAGCCAGTAGGACAAACTTAAATTTGTGAAAGTAAATTTAAAACAGGAATAAAAATTGTAAAAAAGGGCAATGAATATTTAGAACAACCTATATAACAGGCATGATTATGGATCGTGTCTTTCATTCACTCAAACTCTTACCATGCAGACCCAGGATCGGAGGGCTCAGCGGAGGTGGGTTTGGAAACGTAAACTTCACCGTGTATTCTCGGGGCCTTTTCAGAAGCTCAGGAGCTTCGTTTGACTCCTCATCCATGTTCTTTTTCCGACATTTCTGCTGTTTGCGCGTTAGCGCATCCTTTGTCTGTTTCTCCTACAAAACAGAATTTGGTCGGAGGGGAAGAATGGAAACGAAAATCAGTCACAGCAGTTGAAACAGCACATAAACCATTTGTCTACCTATGGAGGAGAAAGGGCCAAGATGGTTCAACCACTCAACATTTGTCCCCAAAACAGTCATATTGCCCAACAGAACATAGTATCCCACTTGGAGTAGAAATTACCACAATGCATTAGAATCTTGCATTCAGCCATGCTCAAATTAAATGGTGGAGAATACTTGAAGGTACTGAATGGCTTACTCCTGTTGCTATAATCCTTTTGCTCGCAATCTAGGTTGAAATCCAGCCTATTTGCCTACTCCCCCAGTCCCCAGCGAGGAAGGTACAAGGTTCAATCAATTTCCTGATCGCTGGGACAGTGTGGATACTCCAGCTGACCATCAGCACCCTTCAGTTACAAGGGATTACATAGGGTATACGGCACAGAAACAGGCCATTCGGCCCAACCAGTCCATGCTCGTTTATGCTCCACTCAAGCCTCCTCCCATTTTTCCTGATCTAACTATCAGCATAACCGTCTCCCTCAGATGTTTATCTAGCCTCCCCTTAAATACATCTATACTATTCGCTTCAACCACTCCCTGTGGTAGCAAGTTCCACATTCTCATCACTCTTCAGGTAAAGAAGTTTCTTCTGAATTAACGATTGGATTTCTTGGTGACTATCTTATATTGATGGCCTCTAGTTATGCTACTCCCCACAAATGGACACTTTTTTTCTGTAGCCATCAAAACCTTTCATAATTTTAAAGATCTCTATTCGGTCACCCCTCAGTGTTCAAGAGTAGAAACCCTGTCCCTTTGAGGTAAAAGGTAGCTATCCACTGTGGCAATTTTAATCTTGTATATGAAGTGGTGTGAAACCACGCAGTTATTTACTCCCATCACAAAAGAGGATGCTGCATATCAGACTGAGGCCAGCCTACAGCACTTTACACGAATGACATACCGCCTGTTTGGTCGACTTGCCGCCTGCCTTTAGATCTTTAAGTCTCTTTTCCTGTTTGTCATAGAGTTTCAGCAGCTCCTTCTGTTTCTGCTGGTACATCTTCTTAAAGGTATCTAGAATAGACACAAAGCATACAGGAATTAAGAGCTGCAGCTCTCTTCAGAGAAGTAATCTATGCACGCAGACTTACTGTACATGAAGGTAGGAGGGAGCACAACCTTCCTGTAGGAGTTATAGGACACATTCACCCACATTACTGAAGATCACCTGCACATTATTGATGCTGTGCGCCCTGGGCTAAAAAGTGTAATGGGAAAGGGAAGGAAAGCAATCTGATGTGAAGAACAACTGTACTTGGTTTCTTGTGTGTGCTGGAGGGGAGCAGGCAATTTGTAGACTTTTGCCCTTTTATGTCACATGACTGAAGAACTCCCCTTCACCACCACACAGTCAATCTTTATTAAAATTATTCAATTCAACTGCAACCGTTCCCCAACCCTCCAACGCATTAGTTCCTTTTAATTAATACAACAATTTACATTTATATCGCAGTTAATATAATAAAACATCCCAAGGCCCTCCACAGGAGTATTATAAAACAAAATTTGACACAGTCACATAAGGGTAAGAACAGGTGACCAAAGCTTGGTTAAGGAGTGTCTTAAAGAAAGGGAGGAGTGTTTCGGGAAGGAATTTAGAGCTTAGCGCCTGCGGCTGCCAATAGTGGAGCAAAGAAAATTGGGAATAAGCAAGAGGCCAGAATTGGAGGAGCGCAGAGAGTTATAGGGCTGGAGGTTGTTAAGAGACAGGGAGGAATAGTTTTTAGCAGCTATAACACAAGAAATAGCAGGAGTACGCCATTTGGCCCCTCGAGCCTGCTCCTCCATTTAATAAGGTCATGGCTGATCTGATCATGGGCTCAGCTCCACTTCCCTGCCCGCTCCCCATAACTCTTCACTCCAATGTCGTTCAAAAATCTGCCTATCTCCACCTTAAATATATTCAATGACCCAGCCTCCACAGCTCTCTGGGGCAGAGAATTCCACAGATTTACAACCCTCAGAGAAGAAATTCCTCTTCATCTCAGTTTTAAATGAGTGACCCCTTATTCTGAAACTATGCCCCCTAGTTCTTGATGCCCCCATGAGGGGAAACATCCTCTCTGCATCGACCTTGTTGAGCCCCCTCAGTATCTTCTATGTTTCAATAAGCTCACACCTCATTTTTCTATGCTCCAATGAGTATAGATAGGTCCAATCTTTCATGTCAACCCCTTCATCTCAGGAATCAACCGAGTGAACCTTCTCTGAACTGCCTCCAATGCAAGTATATCTCTCCTTCAATAAGGAGACCAAAACTGTGCACAATACTCTAGGGTGTGGCCTCACCATTACCCTGTACAGTTGTAGCAGGACTGCTCTGCTTTATCTGCATGTATGCCGTACCTGCATACTAACTGTGTGTTTCATGAACAAGGACGCCCAGGTCCCTCTGTATTGCAGTATTTTGTAATTTCGCTCCATTTAAATTATAATTTGCTTTTTTATTATTTCTGTCAAATTGGATAACCTCATACTTTCCCACATTATACTCCATCTGCAAATGTTTGGCCACTCACTTAGCCTGTCTATATCCCTTTGCAGAATTTGTGTGTCCTCCTCACAACTTGCTTTCCCACCCATCTTTGTATTATCAGCAAACTTGGCTACATCACACTCGGTTCCTTCATCCAAATCATTAATATAGATTGCAAATAGTCGACGACTCAACACCAATCTATGTGGCACCCCACGAGTCACTGTTTGCCTATTTATCCCGACTCTGTTTTCTGTTAGTTAGCCAATCCACTATCCATGCTAATATATTATCCCCAACCGCGTGAACTTTTAATCTTGTGCAGTAACCTTATGTGGCAACTTATTGAATGCCTTCTGGAAATCCAAATACACCACATCCACTGGTTCCCGCTGATCTACCCTGCTCCTTACAACCGCAAAGAACTCCAGCAAATTTGTTAAACATGATTTTCCTTTTATAAAACCATGCTGACTCTGCTTGACTGTATTATGCCTTTCCAAATGTGCTATTATTTCCTTAATAATGGACTCCAGCATTTTCCCAACGACAGATGTTAGGCTAACTGGTCTATCGTTTCCCGATTTCTGTCTGCCTCTTTTTTTAAAATGGGGGTGTTACATTTGCGGTTTTCCAATCCGCTGGGACCTCTCCAGAATTCAGGGAATGTTGGTAGATTACAACCAATGCATCCACTATGACCTCAGCCACTTCTTTTAAGACCCTAGGATATAAATCATCAGGTCCAGGGACTTGTCTGCCTTTAGTTCCATTATTTTACCAAGTACTTTTTCTTTAGTGATTATTTTAAGTTCCTCCCTCCCTATAGCCCCCTGATTATCCATTATTGGGATGTTTTTAGTGTCTTCTATCGTGAAGACCGACACAAAATAATTGTTCAAAGTCTCTGCCATTTCCTTGTTCCCCATTATTAATTCCCAGTCTCATCCTCTAGGGGACCAACATTTACTTTCGCCACTCTTTTCCTTTTTATGTACCTGTAGAAGCTCTTATTATCTGTTTTTATAATTCTTGCTAGTTTACTCTCAATCTATCTTCCCTCTATTATTTTTTTTTAGTTGTCCTTGCTGGTTTTAAAAAATTTCCCAATCCTATGCAGTGGTGATTCATTCAATGATTCATATACTCATCCAGTTACTCAGTGCACTGCAATCTCTTTTGTCCCATGTGTTATTACAGTACCTTTAGTCTGAGGTGCACACTGCATCAGTACTGCACAGCTGATTTACAGTAGTGTGAGTGCGCCCGAGACTCGTAATCTAACATCATGGACCTTCTGCATACTGTTAAATCTTGTGCATGGAGATTTCCAGGATGTATCCATTTCCCGCCCCCACTCACCTGAGAAGTACAGGTTGAACCTCCCTTGTCCAGAATCTTCAGGACCTGGCATCTTCTGGATAAGGGATTTTTCCAGACGAGGTGTGGTCACGTTAAATTGGACGGTACAGGTACTGAGCAAGGGGATATCGCCGCTGGCTGGCTTGGGGCTGGGAGTGCGGCAGAGAGATCATGGGGGGGGGGGGGGGGGGGCGGGGAGCGGTGGATCACGGAGCCAGGCCAGCAATTGCAGGAGTCGGCAGCGAGGAAGGACTTCAATTTGTTCATGTCAGAATTCTACGCATGCGCCACCCAGTGGCCAGGAATGGTTCCGGATAAGGGAGTTCTGGATAAAGGAGGTTCAACCTGTACTGACTTTTGCTGGGTATGGTACCATAGTTGCTGACTATTATTTATGTATGATACAAGATATAGCTCTAAATCTATATAAAGTTAAGACCTAAAAGCTATTGCTAAAGCAAAGGGGGTTCTAGATGTATTCACAGGACAATTCACGATACAGCGTATCATTTTGTCCTTGTACAAGACCTTGATTAGGCCTCAGTTCTAATACTGAGTCTAATTCCGGTCCCTTCACCTAGTGGGGAATATTGAAACTTTAGAAAGGCCGCAGAGGAGCACCTCAAGATTAACTCCCAGTTTAAAACACAGTAGTTACTATGATAGGCTCAAAGAGCTGGGTGTCTATAATTTAGAGAACCGTAGACTTGGGAATAATTTCAGCGAGGTTTATAAAATAATGAAGGGACTAGATTGTGTTTATGTAGACCAATTATTTCAACTGGATAGGTTAGGGAGGACAAGAGAGGGGCCACACTTACAAGTGACGCAAGGGCAGAACTAGGTTGGATGTTAGATGGTCTTTTCCCAGAGAATAGTGAACCTGTGGAACAGGCAGCCGGCTCGTGTGGTGAGAGCCGAATTGCTGAATTCCTTCAAGCGAGAATTGCATCAGTTTCTGGCTGGGACGGAGATCACCTTGTACAAGAAGTAGGTAACCTGCAACGTAAATCAGGTTCAATGTGATTTCCTGTATTTCGATCGCTCAAGAGGGTTGGAGAGGAATTTTCCATGTTTGATTTTTACCCTAATTGGCCTTGGTTTTTATTTGGCTTTTCACCTCTCCTGGGAGAGTACATTTTCCGGTTGGGTGGAGAGTGAATGTACAGCGATGAATCACAACTGTATGGGACAGGCTAGATGGATCATTAGGTCTTTTTCTGTCCATCATTTTCATATGCAAGATAGTGAATGTAGGCAGGTTGTCCTTATCCAACGCTCACCCCATACACTTCCCAGAATGGCCACTGGATAGTAATCAGGGCAGCTTGTGTCCCTTCTCTGCTCTACATAAACCTAATTACACTGTCTGCGTCAATGCCCTTCCTTAGCAAGTAAATTCCAAGGGAGAATTATTCAGTTTGCTGTTGGAAAATCAAACAGATTCTGAACATAAAAACAGAAAATGCCTGAGAAACAAGTGTTAACATTTCAGGTTGATGCTGCCTGACCTGCTAAGCGTTTCAGGTTGATGCTGCCTGACCAGCCCACACTGCAATATGTGCGCGCGCTCGGTCTGTGCAGCAGAGCTGGTCTCCAGTTAGTCTTGCCTAATCCTTGCCACTGGACCAAGACCTAGCTCTGTCAAGCCCATATGGTGGCTGGTGTGCAACGGCCACACCACACCAAAAAAATCCAAGCACAGGCATCTTCCACCCTTCAGGATGTAGTTTGGGATCTGGAATATTAGGTCCTTCATTGAAATACCTGTGAACTCATCCCTTTTTGGTGTGGAGGCAAATCATCCTCGCTTCAAGGGACTGCCGATGATGGTGATGTTAAGTGTTACCAGCATTTTAAATCTGCTTTTATTTCAGGATTTCCAGTATCCTCAGTACTTGGCTTTTGTTTTCATGCTCTTAACACTCACATATGCAATTTTTCTTTCAGGTGAAGAATTTTCCTCACATTTTTCTCGTATTTGCAAGTTCCTCATTTCTAACTTGTGGCACCTGGAATTTGAACCTTCCACCATAGTGAATGATTTTCTTGGTTAATCTTGATCAATCACCTTCATAATCTGAGTACGAGTAACACCCCAATTAAATCACCGTCTCCTTTCCAAAGAAGACAAGCCCAATCTCCTCGTAACTTGTATCCCAATACCGAGCATCATCCATTTTGCTTGACACTTACTGTAGTTCCCCCTGTAGTAAAAGAGCTTCTGCATGTCCAGGTGAATGACATCTGTACAGACGTCATCCAGGAAGCCCTGGTCGTGGGACACAATTAGCAGAGTCTTCTTCCAGGTTTGCAGATAGCTGACAATGAGAAACAGCAAATAAGTACAGCTCAAAGATAAATAATCAGAGGCACAGGCAATTCAGATGGCGATGTGCAAAGGAGGGGAGGGCAAAGGAGGGGAGAAATTAACCAGTCATTTTCTAATATTCTACTTTAATATTAATCATCAGTAACCAGTCAATTTCAGAGAGGTTTTATGCAAAGATGATTGTATTTGAGTACATTCAGAATTGGTTTGGTGGACAATTGGACTTGCCCAATTTTGTTACACACCAGTTTAATTGGACATCTGAAGCAAGAAAGACCAGTGAGTGTGACCAGTAGGAGAGAGCCTTTAAACAAATTTCAAGTCAAACTAATTCAACAATGCATTCTCTGTGCACTGGAACTTTAAGATTGAAGAGTTCTGAATAGGTAAAGCGGCACAGGGTTGAAATTGTCCATTTCCATCAAAAAGAAACAGCTTCAGTCGATAACTTGACTTGAAAGTCATGTTTTCTGTTGGTGCTTGGCTGAGATTCAAAGGATTCAGTAATTGCCACTTTTGTGCCGATGTGGTGCCACATATACATGTTGCCATAAAAGTGACAGAACCCCAGAGCCAGGTCCTGCCTCACTCTGGAATGGACTAAAACCAAATAATGCGAGAGTGGAGTGTCTCCCAGAGGGTGCTGGCCTCAACTCAGTGTGGAGTTCTGGCACAGTCTGAAAACATTAACCGGCAGATTTTTCTGTTCTTGTGCTGATTTCAGCTGGCTCAGTGAGTGGACATTCCCAGTGCAGTGCTGAGAGAGTGCGGCACTGTCGGAGGTGCCATCTTTTGGATGGGACGGTAAACCAAGGCTTTATCTGTTCTCTCAAGTGGAGGTAAAAGATACCATGGCACTATTTCAAAGAAGAGCAGGGGAGTTATACCCGGTGTCCTGGGGCCAATATTTATCCCTTAATCAACATAACAAAAACAGTTTATCTGGTCATTATCACATTGCTGTTTGTGGGAGCTTGCTGTGAGCAAATTGGCTGCCCCGTTTCTCACAATACAACAGTGACTACACTTCAAAGCTATTTAATTGGCTGTGAAGCGCTGAGACGCCGGTAGTTGTGAAAGGCGCTGTATAAATCCAAGTCTTTCTTTTTTCGTTTTATGGCTATTGAATTGTTTGGTTTAGGCTAAAAATGTATTTAATTTAACAGATCACCAATACACCATGTCTGACTGTATCGGAAACTGCCTCACACACAAAGCTTTGAGTTGGAAGTAATTTTTGAATTTTCAACACCGCAAACTGAGCACACCAGATTGTGAACCTACTTTATCAACATCACACTTACTTGTTAAGCCAGATGACTGCATTAAGGTCCAGATGATTTGTGGGCTCGTCCAACATCAGTAACGTGGGCTCCATGAACAGGGCTCTGTAATGCACAGCAATGACACCATATTAAGGAAGTGGGTCAAAGACAACCGACTCAGCAAACCGTGCTAGTGGACTTCCTTCTGCCTTTTCATTAAAACCAGTATGCAGAAAAATGAGTTTTTGGATCAGCTGAGTAGTAAAGTCTGCAGATCAAAAAAAGCCTACCGTCTCCACTGTCCAAAGAGGCAGCCCTCATCCTTCTACTGACCCCATGCTCACCTCCCCAGAGGCAGCCCTTATCCTCCTGGTCCTACCCTCAGCTCCCCAGAGGCCACCCTTGTCCTCCTGATCCTATCCTCACCTCCCCAGAGGGAGCCCTTATCCTCCTGCTGACCCTATCCTCACTTCCCCAGATACAGCCCTTATCCGCCATTACCCAGACTGGGGAAACCCCCAATTCCCTCCTGTTCAGAGAGACAGTCAGTCATCTTCTCCTATATGCCTCACCCTCCCCTAAACAATGGGGTCTTCCACATGGTCCCTTCCCTTAGCCAGAGAGAGGCAGCCTCTCATCTTTCCATAGCATGTACCAGTTCCTGATCAGAGGAGGCCCACCTCTCATCCACCCCACCCCCACACCCTGACTTGCCATGTGCCTTACCTAGCCAGTGACACTCTCATTCTCCAGCCTCCAGAGAATTTCTTAGTTGGTCGATTCTGCATCTCAGAAGTGAAGCCCAGACCAGCCAGAATACGACGGGCTTTGGCCTCCGCAGCAGCAGCACCCATAGCACACAGCTCCTCATACACCTACAAAGCACAAGGAATCTCAATGCTAGTTTCACAAAAGACAACATGCTACCTACCTGCACACCTAAAAAAAAAAATCAGAGGAAGAGAGAAGAAGCTGAACAGGAACTTGGATACAAAGGACCAATTTCAATCCCCAAAGTTACAAGCTGCCTCCTGAAGAGGTTTATCTTGGCACTGGGAGAATTCAGGCATTCTCACCGCAGTGAGAAAACAATTCGTCCACCAATTATTTCTCTCCAAATCAATATAATCAACCCAAAAAACCTTTCACAAACCAACTGAATGCAGACAAAAATACACTGCTCAAAGAAAACCAGAATCATACAGAAAAATAGTTTACAAATATTCAGTCAATCAAGTTTTTTCCCCCTGAATCACCCTGATCACAATCCCTTTGGATGAAGGCGGCCCTTCAGTCCATTTGATCTCCCACCATTACAGACTTCTAAAAGGTTTGAAGTCTTATCCAAAGGATGGCATCTTTGACAGCACAGCACTCCTTCAGTACTGCACTGGACTGCCATTTTATATTATGTGCTCAAGTCATAGAGAGAGAGGCTTGAACCCACAGCCTAATGACCCTGACACTCAAATACATATTACAAAGTTTGGAGGGCAGTTTGTTGGCTTGAGGCACTGGAGTTTAATTTAATTGTACCAGCGTGGCGTAGATAGATTTGAAACTTATCTCCACACGAGAGTCTGATTAAGTTGCCAAAGAGTTGAAGTGGAGGGGGGAGCTGGGCACTTCCCTGAAGAGGAGCAAGTGATTGAAACAGGGGCAACTGCCCTTTTAAACCAGCAGTGACAGAGTCCCTGGGGGGGAAACCTCTCCCGCTCTCTGCCGATGAATGGTGAATAATGCAAAGAAAACTCCAAGAGCCACCAGTTAACACATAGCCAGAGTTATCAAATATCAAACCTGGTGAGTCTCAGGACACTTCCTCAGCCTGCTCTCAGTGCAAATCAATCTTTTATAAAACCTGCCACAAATTGGAAGCAATTAGCTCCAGTTTTAAACTCTGCTCGTGTCTGAGACATGCCCACACATTGCAGGCCTGTTCAACTAGAGACCCGTAGAGCAGTTGGGAGCTTCAGAGTGCATTATCAGTTCTATCAAAAACAGTACTATATGTACACACACAATTCTTCACATGTGGCCCAGGGCAGACCTATTACTCCATGCATGGGGACCTCTGCTGGTTGTCTGTCCAACTGTGGGACAGTCACCAAACTGAGAATTAGTAAGGCTACATCTCCTTCCCTCGCTCTACGAAAATCAAGGGAATGCTATTAAAAAGCAGGTTAAGTGGGCCTATTAAAGTGCCCACAGTGGGATGATTGGACTTGAATCAGTGTGTGAGGAAAACTGCAGGTGCAGATCCCTATTTCACCTCTGCGGTGTACGCTGCAGCATCATGAAATTGCCTTTGATGAAGAGGTTGGCTGGAATTGTGACCCTCGACAATGCTATTGAGTAACACTGCACTACATGCATTGAGGTAACATGATTGGTTCTGCAAGTTTGCACCAATGTCCAAGGGGGAGTGTTTGCTAGAGCTGTGTGGGAGGGGTTAAACTAATATGGCATGGGGATGGGAACCTATGCAGGGAGACAGAGGGAAGTAGAATTGGGGCAGAAGCAAAAGATAGAAAGAAGAAAAGTAAAAGTGGAGGGCAGAGAAACCCAAGGCAAAAAGCAAAAAGGGCCACATTACAGCAAAATTCTAAAGGGGCAAAGTGTGTTAAAAAGACAAGCCTGAAGGCTCCATGCCTCAATGCGAGGAGTATTCGTAATAAGGTGGACGAATTAACTGCGCAGATAGCTGTTAACGGATATGATGTAATTGGCACCACAGAGACATGGCTCCAAGTGACCAAGGCTGGGAACTCAACATCCAGGGTATTCAACATTCACGAAGGATATACAGAAAGGAAAAGGAGGTGGGGTGGCGTTGCTGGTCAAAGAGGAAATTAACGCAATAGTAAGGAAGGACATTAGCTTGGATGATGTGGAATCTGTATGGGTGGAGCTACGGAATACCAAAGGGCAGAAAACACTAGTGAGAGTTGTGTACAGACCACCAAACAGTAGTAGTGAGGTTGGGGACAGCATCAAACAAGAAATTAGGGATGCGTGCAATAAAGGTACAGCAGTTATCATAGGCGACTTTAATCTACATATTGATTGGGCTAACCAAACTGGTAGCAATGCGGTGGAGGAGGATTTCCTGGAGTGCATTAGGGATGGTTTTCTAGACCAATACGTCGAGGAACCAAGTAGAGGGCTGGCCATCCTAGACTGGGTGATGTGTAATGAGAAAGGATGAATTAACAATCTTGTTGTGAGAGGCCCTTTCGGGAAGAGTGACCATAATATTAAGATGGAGAGTGACACAGTTGATTCAGATACTAGGGTCCTGAACTTAAGGAAAAGTAACTTTGATGGTATGAGACGTGAATTGGCTAAAATAGACTGGCGAGTGATACTAAAAGGGTTGACGGTGGATAGGCAATGGCAAACATTTAAAGGTCACATGGATGAACTTCAGCAATTGTACATCCCTGTCTGGAGTAAAAATAAAACGGGGAAGGTGGCTCAACCGTGGCTAACAAGGGAAATTAAGGATAGTGTTAAATCCAAGGAAGAGGCATATAAATTGGCCACTTAAAGCAGCAAACTTGAGGAATGGGAGAATTTTTATAATTCAGCAGAGAAGGACAAAGGGTTTAATTAGGAGGGGGAAAATAGAGTATGAGAGGAAGTTTGCTGGGAACATAAAAACTGACTGCAAAAGCTTCTATAGATATGTGAAGAGAAAAAGATTAGTGAAGATAAACGTAGGTCCCTTGCAGTCAGATTCAGGTGAATTTATAATGGAGAACAAAGAAATGGCAGACCAGTTGAACAAATACTTTGGTTCTGTCTTCCGGAAATACTCGGGGACCGAGGGTCTAGTGGGAAGGAGGAACTGAAGAAAATCCTTATTAGGCGGGAAATTGTGTTGGGGAAATTGATGGGATTGAAGGGCGATAAATCCCCGGGGTCTGATAGTATGCATCCCAAAGTACTTCAGGAAGTGGCCCTAGAAAGTGTGGATTCATGGGTGATCATTTTCCAACAGTCTATCGACTCTGGATCAGTTCCTATGGACTGGAAGGTAGCTAATGTAACACCACTTTTTAAGAATGGAGGGAGAGAGAAAACAGGTAATTATAGACCGGTTAGCCTGACATCAATAGTGGGGAAAATGTGGGAATCAATTATTAAAGATGAAATAGCAGCGCATTTGGAAAGCAGTGACCGGATCTTCCCAAGTCAGCATGGATTTATGAAAGGGAAATTATGCTTGACAAATCTTCTAGAATTTTTTGAGGATGTAACTGGTAGAGTGGACAAGGGAGAAACAGTGGATGTGGTGTATTTGGACTTTCAAAAGGCTTTTGACAAGGTTCCAAGCGATTGGTGTGCAAAATTAAAGCACATGGTATTGGGGGTAATGTACTGACGTGGATAGAGAACTGGTTGGCAGTCAGGAAGCAGAGAGTCGGGATAAACGGGTCTTTTTCAGAATGGCAGGCAGTGACTAGTGGCGTGCCACAGGGCTCAGTGCTGGGACCCCAGCTATTTACAATATACATCAATGATTTAGATGAAGGAATTGAGTGTAATATCTCCAAGTAAGCTGGGTGGCAGTGAGAGCCATGAGGAGGACGCTAAGAGGCTACCGGGTGACTTGGACAGCTTAGGTGAGTGGGTAAATGCATGGCAGATGCAGTATAATGTGGATAAATGTGAGGTTATCCATTTTGGTGGCAAAAACACGAAGGCAGATTATCTGAATGGCGGCAGATTAGGAAAAGGGGAGATGCAACGAGACCTGGGTATCATGGTACATCAGTCATTGAAAGTTGACATGCAGGTACAGCAGGCGTTGAAGGCGGCAAATGGTATGTTGGCCTTCATAGCTAGGGGATTTGAGTATAGGAGCAGGGAGGTCTTACTGCAGTTGTACAGGGCCTTATAGTGAGGCCTCACTTGGAATATTGTGTTCAGTTTTGGTCTGCTAATCTGAGAAAGGACATTCTTGCTATTGAGGGAGTGCAGCGAAGGTTCACCAGACTGATTCCTGGGATGGCAGGACTGACATATGAGGAGAGACTGGATCAACTGGGCCTGTATTCACTGGAGTTTAGAAGGATGAGAGGATCTCATAGAAACATAAAAAATTCTGACGGAACTGGACAGGTTAGATGCAGGAAGAATATTCCCGATGTTGGGGGAAGTCCAGAACCAGGGGACACAGTCTAAGGATGAGAGGTAAGCCATTTAGGACTGAGATGAGGAGAAACTTTTTCACTCAGAGTTGTTAATCTGTGGAATTCCCTACTGCAGAGTGTTGTTGATGCCAGTTCATTTGATATATTCAAGAGGGAGTTAGATATGGCCTGTAAGGGATCAAAGGGTATGGAGAGAAAGCAGGAAAGGGGTACTGAGGTGAATGATCAGCCATGATCTTATTGAATGGTGGTGCAGGCCCGAAGGGCCGAATGTCCTACACCTATTTTCTATGTTTCTACGTTACTACTGTAGGTTATACCCATCAGGAAAAACTGAACTGGCTCTTTTCTCTTTTTTAAAAAAAGCCCGAGGGATAATCTGATAGGTCTTTAAAATTATGAAGGGGTTTGATTGGTTCGACAGAGAATGTTTCCACTTGTGGAAGAGATCAAAACTAGGGGCCATAAATACAGAATAGTCAGGAGCATAAACACCGGCGTGGACCGGTTTGGCCGAATGGCCTGTTTTGGTGTTGAAAATACTACGGATTAGGATGAAGAAGTTAAAAACATTGACTGAAGCTTAAATGCTCACCTTTTGCAGTCTTTCGCCAGCTCGGTCATCTCCCTTCTCTAAGAGAGCCTGGAGCTGTCGTTCTTCTTCCAAAAGCTTAAGCCGCTTCGTATCAGCTTTCAGGACAGCATCGACTGCCGCTGTGTCGTCGGCCTTCACCTCTGAGAGGCCCCAAAAGTGGAGTCAGCTCAATGGGTCACTTTTCAATACAGCACACATTTCTGTACCTCACTCCTCGCTAAATCTATTTCCCCCTCTCAGAGCACATGCTATTCCCAAGCTTCCGATTAATTGGCAAGCATTCTGGATAAACGGTGTGATGAGTGAGGACTCTGTTGTGGGGAAGGCACTAGATTTTCATAAATGATCTGGAAAAAGGGTATTGGTAGCAAAGTTTGTGGGGATGACCCCAAAATATCAAGGATGGTTAATACAGAGGTAGATGGGGACAAGCTAGAGGGACCCAAGCTGTTTGGGAAGGGGTGTTCATTAGTGAATAATAATATAACACAAGAAATAGGAGCAGGAGCCAGCCATTTGGCCCCTCGAGCCTGCTCCACCATTCAATAAGATCATGGCGGATCTGATCTTGGCCTCAACTCCACTTCCCATAACCCTTCACTCCTTTATCGTTCAAAAATCTGTCTATCTCCACCTTAAATATATTCAATGACCCAGCACCCTTAGCTCTCTGGGACAGAGAATTCCAAAGACCCAGGATCCTCATTTCCGTTTTAAATGGGCAACCCCTTATTCTGAATCTATGCACCCTAGTTCTAGATTCCCCCACAAGGGGAAACATCCTCTCTGTCAAGCCTGCTCAGAATCTTATACATTTAAATAACCTGACTATCACATCCTCACCTAACTTTCACACAAGCGTACTTTCCAGCAATGGTATCTGGCAGCAAGCTGGAGCAGAATCGCTCTCTTCTATAACCGTCACTACATGAAAACTGAAATGAAGTCTGACCTTGTCAAATTCGTTTACCTTGTTCGCAGAGCAGCACATCAATGTTGGGGGGGATGTTCAGCACTCGGTTCTGAATGTGCTTCAGCAGCGTTGTCTTACCCTTGCTGAAAAACACAAGACACAATGTCAATACAATGCTCCTCTGGAACAGGCAGTTGTCTCGTGCAGTGGACGCTGATTTGCTGAATTACCTCAAGCGAGAGCTGGACCTGTTTCTGGTTGGGGCGGTCATCACCTCTAACAAAAAGGTAGGTACTGCAGGGCCAGAGTGATCGCCTGGATTCGTTTTGATCGCCTAGATGGGTCGGATCTTTTACATCTACCCAAGAGGGTAGGTAGGGCCTCGGTTTTACGTCTCATCTGAAAGATGACACTTCCGACAATGCAGCAATCCCTCATTACTGCACTGGAGTGTCAGCCTGGATAATGTGTTCATGTCTGAAGATCTCAATCCATCAGACAACAGAGAATGACCTTCCACTCTCAGGGATTATCCAGTAAAAAGACTTCCTTTCACTAACCACCCACCATGGAAGAAATTGCTTGCCCTCTGCTCAGTGCAACTTAAACTGGTGTCATTCCACAAACATACTGTGAAGATTTTAGCTGAAGATCCAGTGCTCGAAGAGCCTCTGAGAAATTGGGAGCAGTATTTGGCCTGAATAGGCAGCCACAAGGTAGATTGGTGGATGAAGAAAAGCAGGCAGGCTTAATGTCACAGCCGCTGTTCTGATTAATGGAGCCGGTCACCTCTGAGCACCTGTCAGTTGCCATTTTAGTTCTAGCAGAAATTTACATAATAGAATATTCTGCCACATGTACTCTCAGCTCAAGCAGAGAATGGCCACTTAGGCAAGGAACTAGAGAGGCGCTAATGTCTATACAATTGAACTAAAGCCAGGAGTCAGCACTTCCAAGAGAGGAGATAATGGAGGGGCAAAAAAAAAAAGTCAAAGCAGCTCTGCAATGAAAACTGGTTTTATCAGGTTATAACCCATGTAAGATGCAGGGCTATAAACTCCATTCAGAAAATTACTTCTACTCATTGATAGTACATCTCCATCTCTGATACATATTACGAGCATGTCTCAATTTCCTGCCCATATCTCTGCAACGGTAAATGTCACGGTAAAATAAAGCGATTGTGGACACTGAACACTAAGTAAGACCCTTAACACAAGGTTTACAATTTTACTGAAGCCCAATGAGAAAAGTCAATGGGTGAAGTTTTACTATTACTGAAAAATGCTGAAGGGGCAAGATCATTAATGTAGGTCAAGACTGAAATGAGCTTTATCTTCCAACTTACCCATTGGGTCCGACCAGACCGTATCTCCTTCCAGCCACAATGTACAGGTCCGCATTGATGAAGAGCTCCTTCCCGTGAGCCGAGATGCTGAACCTCTCCAGCTGAAAAAGAGAGATGCAGTTCCATTAAAAAGCACAGCTCCCAGCAGAAAAATTACTTCTACTCATTGTACTCAAAATTAGCAAAAATGTTAGCATTATGATACTTGGAGTGAAGCACGAATGCTTTATGCAAGATTTATATCATCCCAACACCCTTCAAGTGAGTTTCAGCTGGGTAATTGCAGCCACTACTGAAATCTGTTGGCTTACAATTTTGTTGAGTCAAACTTTCACCTCTCAAGGCACTAATAGATGCCAGGAGCTCCGCAAGACATTGCCAAAATTGACAATTTTTAATGTGAGTGTTGGCAAGTTATTCCACTATAGGGGCATCGCAGCCAAGCAGGACTCTCTCTCTCTCTCTCTCTCTCTCCACCCGCTTCCCCCCCCCACCCCCACCCCCCACCCACCCCGATCGTGTGGGACTAGAGCCAAATGTTTCACCCTTACTGCTGCATCGGCTGAAATGATATACAATCCTAGATTCAAAAAAGAGATGGTCGCCAAACCAAACATGCAAAACTACTCGTCACTGCCATCAAGGGCATTCAAAATACAGATAGATGATGGCTGTGAGGGTTAAGGTACTTGAGCAATCTGCTCCAATGGTCGGTTTTCATCCTTAATGCTTGGTATCAGCACTGATTATAAAGATATATACTTCCTGGTCTGTTTGTACCAAACCAGGTGGACTTGAGAGGAAGGAGGAAAATTGGGAGAGTAGTAACAACCATTTAGAATAGAAAACTGAAATATACATCATCGAAGAGATGAAGTATTTCCTGTGGACCAGTGGACCCAGTTGATGAACTAGGGATTCAGATCCAGGCAATGTTGCAATCTCATGCGTTTGAGGGGAATAGAAATCACACTCATTTTCATAATTGCACTTATTAATTGGCAGCTGAAATAAAGCTATATATTTGTGCACTTGACAGACAACTAATGTGGTCAACTCTGAAAGGGGATCTGTGTTTGGCCCTGGCTTCTTCAGAGCAGCAAAACTGTCCCAGAATGGGCTCAAAAGGAATTGTTCTTCAATTTTCCCACTTCTTTCCCAGCCACTGTCTATTCCCACAGAGTTCCCATCAGCTTGGCTCAATTGATAGTGTTTTGGTCACTGGGTGAGGTGCATATGGATCTGAAGCTCACACAAGTGCAAGACTCAGTGAAAGTGCTTCCAATGTAAAGTTAAATATCTCTGTCACTGCACATCAGCGTATGAGTGCTTTGAAATGTTTGAGAAACAAAATGTGTATACATTTAAGTCTTTCAGGGCCAATTTATTCTGGCAATTGCACCACTACTGTGGTAGGGAGCCTTGGACACAACCCAACACCATCCTGGCCCTAGAGCAATGACCCAACCCAAATTCTTCAAGTCAGGTGGCTCAACTCAGTCAAGTCACGCTTAACATTGATGTTTCCACGTGGTCAAAAGCAGAAATAATCGCCCAGTCAGGACTCCGCAGTAAGCACCTTGATGTCTGATGCATTCTCCAACATGGCCTGTCTCGATGACTGCTCGGCCTGCGACACAGAAAAGTCACCCTCAGCATCATTTGAAGCTTTCAGTGTGTCCACTTGACGCTGAAATTCCATCTGGGGAAAATTTGAAGAGGAAAAGAAATTGCAACAAATTAAACTTTATATCCTTACTTGCCAGCACATCAATATTCCAAGTTAAAATCAGCTATGGAACTACTTTTGGCTCTTAAAATAATTCCACCTGTATGGTTTTTCACTGGCCCAACCAGTTCTCTCAAATTGTCAGTTTTAAATAGAAATGCATTGGCTGCTGTTTATTGAGTGTTCAAGTTAAGCTGTTGAAATGCTAGATGGCACCCAACCCCTTAAAATAGACTTCACTGAAAACGCAGAGAATGTAAATATGATCCTGCATACGCTCCACCCAACACAGTACGAAACATTCACAATCGTAGGTAACCCAACTAAACCAAATGGGATTCCCACCCCATTTATAGATACTATGGGCCCAAGTTTCCACAAGAAAAAAAACGGGCACCCCTCCGAGTTGGGCGCCCGTTTTTCACGCCTAAAACGGCGCCTAAAAAAATCCTCGGTATTCTCCACCTACCTGTAGGTCCTCTGGCCCTCGGCGCAGCCAGCACGAGCTGTGGGGGGGCGGAGCCAGGTCCCTGCGCTGAAAACAGTGCCGGGACCTCTGCACATGCGCGCTACAGTGGGCACGCAAGTGCAGTAGCTCCAGGTGCCGAACTGTGTGGGAGGGGCCCGAAGCACGCAGCCCCTAGCCCTGGCTGAATGGCCTCACTGGGGCTGCGTGAATAAGGCTCCTCCCACGGCCAGCTCCTGCTCCCCCCCCCCACCCCCGACCAGACCCGACACCCGCTCCCCCCCCCGCCTCCGGACCAGACCAGACCCGCTCCCGCTCCCCCCCCCCACCCCCCGACTGGACCCAACCCGACCCGCGCTCCCGTTCCCCCCCCACCCCACTGGGCCCGACTCCCGCTCCCGGACTGGATCCGATCCGAGCTGACCTCCCCCCTCCCTCCCTCTCCGCGGCACGAACGGCTTTCTCTCCCACCCCTCCGCTCAGCGGCACAAACGGCTTTCTCCCCCCCCCCCCTCCCGCTCAGCGGCACGAACGGCTGCAGAATTCTCCCTGGCTGAAGCACTTTCACACAGGTAGGAAGATGGTTTATTTAATCTTTTCTTGGCTTATAAATGTTTATTCAGGTTGGATTTATTTGTATAATATTTGTAGAAGTATAAATAAGGATTTATTGTAGAATTTAATGAGTTCCCTTCCCCCTCCCCCCCCACCTCGTTCTGGGCGCCTAATTTGTAACCTGTGCCTGATTTTTTAATGTGTAGAACAAGTTTTTTTCAGTTCTACAAAAATCTTCACTGGCTCCATTCTACTTTAGTTTGGAGTACGTTTTCACTGTGGAAACTTTGAAATCAGGCGTCAGTGGCCGGACACGCCCCCTTTTGAAGAAAAAATTCTGTTCCAAAGTAGAACTGTTCTACCCGACTAGAACTGCAGAAAAAAAAAAAGTGGAGAATTGCGATTTCTAAGATAGTCCGTTCTCCACCAGTTGCTCCTAAAAATCAGACGCAAATCATGTGGAAACTTGGGCCCGATAAATTGCCTCTAGCAAAGCCCACAATCAGTTGAATGTGTTTTTTTCTACATATAATATGACAAGAGTTAGAAGAGACTCAGTCCACAGAGCCATGCAGTGGCCATAGCATGCAACTACAATGTGACAGTTGACATAGCAAAATTGAATGGGGAAATAGACAGAAATTTACAATGGTAAATGTTGATCAAATATGACAAAGTCGTAACATGAAGTACATGTCATATAAAATATACTGAAGTTTAGTCAGCAAACTGTGCCTCTCAGCCGAAGCTACAAGCAGATTCCAATTCTTGAGACTCTGTTCACTTAATGAGTCTCTGAGGCCTTAAAGGGACACAGCTCTACCTTACCAGCAGAATAATACATTCTATATTACAAGGTAAAACACTTCTGTCCTTAAAACAACACATAATTTGACATACCCCATGATCAACACCACGGAAGATCGGCTAGTACATTTTCATTTTAGTACACAACATTGTACCCAACTGCCAATCTACCATTATTGGTCACATTGTTGAATATATTGGATTTAAAAGCAGTGTGTATTTATATTCATTTTAACAATTCACTGGAGTTTCCACGGAGCTGTCGATCTTATGACGAAGATACTTTGAGAGATCAGGAGAAAACCTATGACCATTCGACCCATGTGTCTAGGGTATTATTTCCAGAGGTTTGTGCATTGACTATTATAGCCATTAGGTTTACAACAAAACAACTTTTACCATTACCAACTTTAACATTAGCTCCTCCAATGGTTTAGTTCATAAGGACAATGTACAACTGTGCCACATGCACCAGGAAGACTTCAGGTTTAATTTAAAGTCCGTCGTGACTTAACAATCTTAACTCTGTGTTAACTTCAAGAGCACTGGTGCAGGGAGGGAAGGAAAAAAATCCTCAGGATTTCTGCTCCTGATTATAAGGGGAAAAAAATACTTTTATATACTTTCATGACCGTGACCTCAGGTTGTCCCAAAGCACTTTACAGCCAATGAAGTACTTTTTAAAGTGTAGTCACTGTTGTAATGTAGGAAACGCAGCAGCCAATTTGCACACAGCAGTGTGAAAATGACTAGATAATCTGCCTTTGTGATGTTGATTGTCAGAGAGCATCTTGTGCTGGTGCACAGTAAGCACAAATACTGCAGAAAACAGAGTCTGGCCCGGATCTGATGCCTCTGCCCATTGAGAGAGTGGGGGGGTGAGGAAGAGAAAGAGATTCTGTTTATGGCCAGTATCAAGTAAGCTGAAAGAGTGCAAATACACATATAGCAGAGGGAAGAGAGAAAGGGGGACACATGGCACTTACTGATTAGCCTGCCAAGACTCATGCCCAGATTGTAAAAGGGTTAATACTGGCATTTAAATAATGGCACATTGATTATCTAGGCATCACATCTTGGCTCACGCAAGAATAGCAACTTGGGCGAGGTACTGGAAGGCACCAGCAGAATTGTATCCCTGCATCAATCAGCATCTTCTAGTGTGGATAAAATTAAAACGGGGAGAACAAAGAATTCAACCATTCGATAATTCCAGTTCAACAGAAACAGTGAACTTACAATTTGCATAAAAGTATCCAGCTGATAATTAACAACAATTGCCTCTCATGATATTGATCAGAATATTTAAAATAATACTCTAGGCAAGATCCCATAGGTACCATCCTTGTATTTAATGGAGAAGTTATCGGTTTACCAAAAACTTAAATAACTCCAGAGAATCAGGGTACTTTCTAAATGGTAAAAAGCTAAAAACAGTAGATGTCCAAAGAGACTTGGGGGTTCAGGTACATAATCAAAAAGGCTAATGGAATGCTGGCCTTTATATCTAGAGGACTAGCTTACAAGGGACAGAAGTTATACTGCAGCTATACAAAACCCTGGTACACCACACCTGGAATACTGTGAGCAGTTCTGGGCACCACACCTTAGGAAGGATATGTTGGCCTTGGAGGCAGTGGGTTTACCAGAATGATTCCCGGACTTCAAGGATTAAGTTACCAGGAGAGATTACACAAATTGGGGTTATATTCCCTAGAATTTAGAGGGTTAAGGGGTGATTTGATTGAAGTTTTCATGATATTAAGGGGAACAGATAGGGTAGATAGAGAGCAACTATTTCCACCGATTAGCGAGGGGCATAGTCTAAAAATTAAAGCAAGACCTTTCTGAAGTTAGGAAACACTTCTACATGCACAGGGTTGTAGAGGTTTGGAACTCTCTTCAGCAAACGGCAACTGATGCTGGTCAATCATTAATTTTAAATCGGAGATTGATAATACTTTTTGTTAACAAATAGCTATGGGATATGGGCCAAAGGCAGGTACAGGTATATGGAGTTAGATCACAGATCAGCCATGATTTTATCAAATTATCTCCTCCTGTTCCTCTTGGAAAGCTGCTGTAGAAGACTCTAGTTTGATGTCAGAAGGCTGCAAAGTGTCAACAATGAGGAAACATAATCCCATGGCCAGCCTGGGACCTACAGCTATCATTAGAGAGCACCACTGCCAGGAAGTGGTTACCTGCTTGTCTTTCTTGGATCATAGGATCAGAGTTGGGCAATAACATGTCATGGGCATCAGATCGGAGCTCTTAGGAGCACACAAAAGGCGTAAAGAATATCATCTCCCCAGGCAAAAGACAAACTTGAGTGCTCGCTTTGGATAAGGTCCTTTACTTGGTTTTGCTTTCAGATCGTACCAAAGAATTTATTTCGTCTTGCAGGTGACAGGAGAGCTGCAAAAGCACAAGTGCTATATGTGGCAATAAAATGGCATCCCTCCTTCACCCCAGCAGTATGGCTTAGTTTCAGATTCTGCTTAGGACTACAAAGCAGAAAATCTAAAACTTAAAACTTTTGTAGTTCTGACCTGTTTCTTCAATTTCTTTTTCTCTTTTTTGCTCATATTAGCAAACTTGTCATCTGTTGCCTTTTCCACATCCATTTCATCTTCATCTTCATCCTGCATGATTAGGGAGTACAGTAAGATTAGTCCATCTCTTCCAGTAGATGATCAGGTTTGTGTTGTACCATCTTACATGGTACCCTCAAAGACAAGAGAGATCGGCATCCTTTCTGTCTGAGCTCAAATCGAAACAAAGGTAAAGGCATGTCCAGCCCAAGCCATTTTTTGGTCAGCTGGATTTGACATGTGCAGAAAGCCACTACTATGTTTAAAAGTCTCCAAACCTCAAGCTACACTTTCTAATTTTGAAGTGCACATTTTCTCCCTTTTAAGTATGCACCCAAGTTCAGTATGCTTAGGCGCTGGTTGGCAGAGCTAAGGCTTCGGAACACCCAGGTCTGCAGGCTGATTGCTGGAGTTCAACCACTCAGCCTACCTGCAGAGACCACTGGTAAGCTTCCTGCTGCATGTCCATCTAGGACCACCCTAGCAATTAGAGTATTGGCTCACATATTTAACTGATCAAGGGGTAGAATTCCATCTCCTGGTGATAGGATGACCACTCCAGGTCCCATTAGTCAGCCAGGCTAATTGGTCAATCAGGAAGAAGTTTATCAAATGAGGGGTGAATCTTCCATCACCATGTACATCATTTTGACCCATAAAGGCCCGATTTATCTCCTTCTGAGGATGATAACTAGCTGGTCAAAGGAGCAATAATTTAAAAAATGTACTATGTCTGGCATGGAACTTTACTTGCCAAAAACACACATCAGAAAAATGGATGCACAACCTCGCCCCCCCCACCCCACTCCCCACCTCCAGCCGTCTATCTCCACTTGATCCCTCTGCTCGTCCAACTTTCTGCATTCTGCACTCCTTCCATTCTATTAGTGGTGGCAGCCATCAGGGCTTCCTATACTCGTCCACCTTGCTAAATCTCGCCCACCTTCAAAAGCCTCCTTGCAATCTAGATGTTTAACAAGCTCCTCCAGCCCTTCCAATCTGCTAGATGCACAATCCTCCCCATCTCCTTTGTGAAGTATGCTGGCAGGATTCTCTACATCAGTGCTGTAGCAACACAAACTTATTGTTGCTGCCAGAACAGGAAATTATCCAATTCCATAAAAACAAACAGCAGATGTTAATCAGATGCAAATCACACACAAGCAGCAACAAAAACAAATCAGAATATAATGGTTTAGGAGGACCATGCTCAAGTGTTTATTCTCAGTTAAAATAACACCAGCACTTGGTTACTGACTCCCATTAATATGTTAACTCACTGTTGCACTAAGTAACTCTCCTAGCTAGCTCCGTGTACATTTTTAAGACAGTCTTTAGACTCTTATGTCAAAACTCAATTTCTTTGTGTTCCAAAATATTCACCTTGATTTTTTCTTTGGACCCCCTTGACTGGGATTTATCCTCTTCATCCTCTTCGTCATCCTCCAGCTCCTCCTCATCCTCTTCCTCCACGTCTGCGGCAAAGATATTTTCAGTCTGTTGGGAAAAACACAAGGTAACTCAATTTTGCTTTTAAATTGCCCAATATCATTAAGTATCCATAACACAAAGCAGCTTGGCTGATGTTCACCAGGGTACCCATCAGACAATCTTTTTAAAAAAAAGATACACGAGTAACCACAAGGCACTGATCTTTGGGATCCGGTGATAATAAATATCACAAATGTATTTGCTGTAGTTTGTAAATAATTCCGCTCAGAGATGCTAATGCTAGGCTACTATTTGCTTGGGCACCAGCCATTCTCGATGTACAATGCCCAAGCAGCCATTCCTTATATGCGCAACTGGACAATCAGAGAGCACACACACAGCCAAAAGTAATTCTGGATTCACTCAAGCTCTACACACATGCTCTTTCCACAGGAGAAAGAAGCCCAATTGATTTTTCCTTTACCTCGCCTGGGGCATCGAGCACATCACCTGTCCTGGTGGAGATTAACAGAATGGAAATTGAACCTAGAACTTGTGGTTTGTAAGGCTCCATGTTTGATGGTGCATTTCAACACAGTCATATAAGGAAGATAATCTTGCAGTTTGTATCGTCAAAATCCCTCAATTACAACTGATAACTTGCTCCAAGGTATCGATTATGCTCTTTTGCAAGTATGAGAATTTGCCAAGAACCCCGATAGTTGTTAAAGTAAAGATGTACATGTTGCAGATTACATAACTAGTCAATACGAGGAGAATTGTTGGGAACACCACTTAATAAATCATCAATTACAAGGAAATGGGCTTTAGTCAGTTTCATATGCTTGCCGAGGTGAGAGATATTAGTACCGAGGACCAAAATTCTTCTACCTTTAGCAGTCAGCATCAAGTACAGAGTTCAGGTATAACACCAACATCGCATTTTAGGATTTTGACAATTTTGCCACAAAGGATCTGGGTCTAATTTATATGGAAGTGCTACTTTTATGTTAAATTTAGCTAATAAAAGTTTAAAATGCCCTCTGCAGCCAGAGCTCAGGAGTGGGGAGGAGCAAGATATGTATTTGAGTTAAGCCAGATGGACCAGTCAAAGGAATGTTTCCCATCTTCAGATTAATGAAAGTGAACCACTGTTTTGGGGTGACCATTTTATTTTGAGAGCAGCGGCAGATAGTTGCGAGCAGCCTCCACCCAGGGAAGGTCAGCCATTTTAATTGGTAGCTCTACTGACCAACCGGTGAGGGAAGGAATCAGAGATTAAACTATGAACTTCCTGCTTCCGTCCAGAGAGGGGGAAAGGGGACAGAGAAACAAATTCACATCAGTTCCAGAAAGGCTGCTGAGAGAGACTGTTGTGACACAAGCCTCCTTTATGAAGGAAGCCAGTCAAATTCAGTGACAAGACTGATTAGGAATGATAAAGTTAGCCTGTTAACAGATAGTGCGACATAGTTTCATGTTTCATAAGTTACACCAAGTTAATAGAAGTTAAATGTCTAGAACTACTACTTTGTTCAGCCATGTGTAATCTGTGAAATAAATTAGCTTCTTGCTTTTTCATTCACCTTATCTTACCAGATGGTTCTGCCTCTTGGAAGAATGCAGAAATGGTTGTACGTGCAAGATATGGTATGTAATCCCTATAACACGGGGCTTTCATTGTTACTGCTCTGGGCTGTCTCATCGCAATACTAGATACCGGGCAGTAAAGGTAAACTAGTCATCTTTGTGAACTGTCCAAGGTGGGGCTGGCAACTTAATGCAAGATGTGAGCAGATTTGTATTGCCTTCAATAACTCAACGTCAAGGACAATACAGATTATACCATGGTTTCGCAAGTTGGTATCATTCGATGTACCTTTCCTTTCCCTTTCTGTGGCTTTGATTCTTCTTTCTCCATTTCTTCTTCGCCATCAATCCGAGTCACGGCAGTGATAATATTGCTGCCCTGCAGACAATAATGAAACTTGAGTGTTACACTGACAAAGTAACAAAGAGCATCAGCCACACATCGGCTGCACAGTGTGTAACCAGGCCACGTGGTCAGCTGGCTGCAATGTAAATTATACATTACAGCCAGGACCAAGAGGCACTCAAATTAGACAGCCAGCCATTGCTTACTGGGTCAACTTTTTCTCCACTTCAGCTCTTTGGTCTCAATGAGAGCAGTACTATATCTTGCCTTCACAGCTCTGATCGGGGAATAAAACCATGACAAGCTCACCACTTCATCCTACCAACTAATTTTCCAGGGATCCATTACTGCGTTGCACCATGTTTACAGGCATCGAGAATGGTCATGCAGCCACCTTGTTCAGTGTTATGAAAGTATTTATTGTATTCATTTATCTCACCCAGGCCATTATTAGGGACACTGCAACTGGCCACAGCACCTGTGCACTGTAAGTGGGGAGAGGGCAAAGAAATCAGGACTCCTACAAAATGCCGAGGCTTCTTTGGCAGAACTTTCCAAATCCGTGACCTCCACCACCTAGAAGGGCACAAGCATTAGGTGCATATGAACACCATCACCTACAAGTCACACACCACCCTGAATTGGACAGACATCACCATTCCTTCAACTTTAGGATCAGACTGCAACAGTTCAAGGCAGCGGCCCACCATCACCAACTAAAACAAATGCCAGTAATACCTACATCTTGCAAATGAATAATTAATCAGCTGAAGAAACAACAATGGAAAACAAGAGAGTACCCCCACCGTCTCCTCAGTTGTTTATCCTGAGTCTTGGGAATTTTTCTTTTCGTCCCAGTGTTGATAAAACAAAGGCGGGATGAGAGAGTGGGAAGGTAGCGGCCATCTCACCCCTGCTTACAGCCCCCAAGTTTAGCTGTCATCAAAATGGCAATTACTGGCCCATCCAAACCATTCCAACTCAGTCCTTCCAAATGTTCTACCTTTTGCTTTCCTTTCCCTTTTGTGTGTTTTCCTTTTTTAGTCCACTTGTCCTCTTCATCATCGTCGTCAGAGAGTGCCTGTGACAAAAATCAGGCCAAAGAGTCTAGTTAGTTCCCGTTGAATGCAAGATCAACTATTAAGTTGTTTTTAGATTTACCTTTTATTTGTTCCGTCATTGGGAGAGTGACCTCCGTGAGGCACTACCATACACCCCACCCCCCACGTCCACAGATGTCTCAAGGAGGGTTGAGGGACTGGGCTTAAGGAAACTGCCTCATGACACAACTTTATGCATTGGCTGGACCAAAAATATGACACCTCATTGGTTAGGCGCTCGTGTCACAAAACAGCTTTCATCACCTTGTTCGCCCACAGACGCACTGACCAGAGATTACTATTCCAGGATGCAAGTCCCATGAAATTGTGATTCTTTGCTGTCACTGGTTGGGATGAGATCAGACACTTTATAATTGAGTGCCATTGATCAGCCCCTAGCACAAAATATAAAAACAGATAGCAAGAGTTTCTATAGATATATAAAAAGGAAGAGAGTGGCTAAAGTAAATGTTGGTCCCTTAGAGGACGAGACCAGAGAATTAGTGATGGGGAACATGGAGATGACAGAAACTCTGAACAAATATTTTATATCAGTATTTACGGTAGAGGACACTAATATCCCAACAGTGGATAGTCAAGAGGCAATTGCGGGGGGAGGGGGGAAACTTAACACAATCAGAATGGAGATGGTACTCAGTAAAATAATGGGACTAAAGGCAGATAAATCCCCTGGACCCGATGGCTTGCATTCTAGAGTCTTGAGAAGCAGCGGCAGGGATAGTAGATGCGTTGGTTGTAATTTACCCAAATTCCCTGGATACCGGGGAGGTCCCAGCAGATTGGAAAACTGCCCCTATTTTAAAAAAGGAGGCAGACAAAAAGCAGCAAACTATAGACCAGTTAGCCTAACATCTGTGGTTGGGAAAATGTTGGAGTCCATTATTAAAGAAGCAGTAGCAGGACATTTGGAAAAACTTAATTCAGTCAGGCAGAGTCAGCATTGATTTATGAAGGGGACGTCATGTTTGACAAATTTGCTGGAATTCTTTGAGGATGTAACAAACAGGGTGGATAAAATGGAACCAGTGGATGTTGTGTATTTGGACTTCCAGAAGGCATTTGACACGGTGCCACACAAAAGGTTACTGCACAAAATAAAAGTTCATGGGGTTGGGGGTAATATATTAGCATGGATAGAGGATTGGCTAACGAACAGAAAACAGGGTGTCGGGATAAATGGTTCTTTCTCAGGTTGGCAATCACTAACTAGTGGGGTGCCACAGGGATCAGTGCTGGGACCCCAACTATTTACAATCTATATTAATAACTTGGAAGAAGGGACCGAGTGTAATGTAGCCAAGTTTGCTGACGATACAAAGATGGGAGGAAAAGCAATGTGTGAGGAGGACACAAAAAATCTGCAAAAGGACAGACAGGCTAAGTGAGTGGACATAAATTTGGCAGATGGAGTATAATGTTGGAAAGTGTGAGGTTATGCACTTTGGGAAAAATCAAAGAGCAAGTTATTATTTAAATGGAGAAAAATTGCAAAGTACTAGAGTACAGCGGGACCTGGGGGTACTTGTGCATGAAACATGTTGTAGGCATTAGGCACCTGCTGAATATATCTAAACTCATATAAGTTTAAAACGGCCACATATAAAATGGCTGCCCAAGCATGATGGGAACCCCGTTAGTCAAGTAATGAACTGGGACTGACCGAGCAATGATCCTGTGAGGCCCACTACCAGGAATGCCTTGGATACAATGAACCAGTGATTTCACACAGCCGAAGTCCAAGGAAGAGAGATAAGGGGAGAATCTGCCTCACATAACGAGGTCATTAATCAGCCCGAGCTGACAAAACCCGAACATGCAGTTCCTGAGATATCAGGGAAATTCTATTGGGTTAAAGAAACCTATATGTAATCTATAATCGTTATGATTGGATTGTGTCCAGCCGAAGTGGGCTGAGTAACTGTAAAGAACTATTGTAAAACATATAAATATCGATGAGTTTCTTTGTTCGGCAGAGAAAAGCCTGGATCCAGTCCTGTGACTTCCTCCCCGCTGGTGTCAATAAAGGCCACACTGGCATTGGAACCGACTCTGAGTGTTGAGTGATTCTTCTGATAAACACTAACACTAACAAAACACAAAAGGTTAGTATGCAGGTACAGCAAGTGGTCAGAAAGGTCAATAGAATCTTGGCCTTTATTGCAAAGGGGATGGAGTATAAAAGCAGGGAAGTCTTGCTACAGTTATACAGGGTATTGGTGAGGCCACACCTGGAATACTGAGTACAGCTGTGGTTTCCATATTTAAGAAAGGATATACTTGCTTTGGAGGCAGTTCAGAGAAGGTTCACTCAGTTGATTCTGGAGATGAGAGGGTTGACTTCTGAGGAAAGGTTGAGTAGGTTGGGCCTCTACTCATTGGACTTCAGAAGAATGAGAGGTGATCTTATCGAAACGTATAAGATTATGATGGGGCTTGACGAGGTGGATGCAGAGAGGATGTTTCCACTGATAGGGGAGACGAGAACTAGGGGGGCATAATCTTAGAATAAGGGGCCGCCCCCTTTTAAAACTGAGATGAGGAGGAATTTCTTCTCTGAGGGTTGTAAATCTGTGGAATTCGCTGTCTGAGCTGTGGAAGCTGGGTCATTGAATAAATTTAAGACAGAGATAGACAGTTTCTTAATCGATAAGGGAATAAGAGGTTATGGGGAACGGGCAGGGAAGTGGATCCGAGTCCATGACCGGATCAGCTATGATCGTATTAAATGGCGGAGCAAGCTCGAGGGGCTGTATGGCCTACTCCTGCTCCTATTTCTTATGTTCTAAGAAGGAAAACACCACAAGGTGATAAAAAGGCCAATAGGTCCTTAGCAAATATAACAGGGTTCCTGTAAAATGCTTCTATAAGTAAGTACGAGTCGCAGCACTAGTTTGAACCAGATTTAGGGCCCATTACAACCTTATTACAGAGCGAGACTCCCTCCCTTCAGGGGATCTCATTCAATTTTATTTCAGTATTGGCACTGTGCCCCGACTCCAGAACTACAGCCCAACTTTAGTACCAGTGTGTTTGAACTATTGTTTGAGTATAAATTCGGCCTTAAAATTAAAATTAATCATAACATTTCTGCTATTTACATCAAAAAACGATAAGCTAATGACAATGAGTGTGCAAATGGAAGACACACAGGTACAATCTCAAACTATGCTGCAAATCAAGGCTACAACTATTTTACATGCACAAAAACATAATTCAGATACACTTCCGAACCGCAGGGAAAATATATTGGACTGGAGGGTACAGCGTAGATTCACCAGAATGATGCTGGGCTTAAAGGGTTCAATTATAACAGGAGCCATAAACTTGGTCTGTATTCCCTCGAGTTTAGACGGTTGAGGGGTGATCTAATTGATGTATTTAAAATGAAAAAAGGAATTCAATAGGGTAGAAACAGCAAAACTATTTCCTCTGGCAGGGGAATAATCTTAAAACTAGATTTTGGCCATTCATAAGTGAAATCTGGAAGCACATTTCCACACAAAGGGCAGTGGAAATCAGGAACTCTCTCCCGAAGGGCTATGGATGGCAAGTCAATTGAAATTTTCAAGTCTGAGATTGATAAGATTGTCAGGTAAAGGGTCTCGAGGGATATGGAGCACAGTAAAGGGAGTTAGGATACGGATCAGACATGATCTAATTGAACAATGGAACAGGCTCGAGGGGTTGAATTGCCTACACCTGTTCCTATGCAAAATCAGACATTTTAAATTGTATGGGGATATCAGCTTTGTCTGTCTACCTTTTGTTTTGCTTTTGATTTCTCTGTCTTTGTGCTCTTCTTGCTCAGCTTATCTTCGTCGTCATCTTCAGATGCTATCTGTGGCGGAAATCATTGAGAACCAACTAAATTTCATCAATTTGCATCATACCATACATTTATCTGGCCGGAGTCCAGTTGCTTATATTAGAAGGGAAGTTGGGCTATTCACTCCCAGATACATCCAATCTTTAAACTAGAGTTTGGCCATTTAGAAGTGAAATCAGGAAGCACATTTTCACACAAAGAGCAGTGGAAATCTGGAACTAGCTCTCAGTTTTTGAACAGAGCAACAAGGTTTCAATTCTTAGCAAAACAAGCATGATTTACAAACTACTCTAAAATCCTAATTATAATTTAAACCTTCACAGGTCTAGTTCTAGTTTGAACCACAGTTAGGGCTCCCTCTCTCCAGGGAATCTCATTCAATTTCATTGCAGAATCGCAGTGGGCCCCAACTCAGTCAACAAATCAGGATATTGACTAATTCTCGAATTTCCCTGATATTCACTCGGGCACAAAAATCTAGGCTTGCACTCCAGTGCAGTACTAAGGAAGCTCTGCACTGTTGGTGGCACCGTCTTTCAGATGAAACTTTTGGACACAAAAGATCCCCATGGAACTATCCCTGGTGCCCTGGGCCAATATTTATTCCTCAATCAACATCACTAAAAACAGATTATCTGGTCATTATCATGTTGCTGTTTGTGGGAGCTTGCTGTGCACAAGTTGGCTGCCGCATTTCCTATATTACAACAGTGACTACACTCCAAAAGTACTTCATTGGCTGTAAAGCATTTTGGGACATCCTGAGGTCATGAAAAGTTGTGTCTCCCTGTCTTTCGGTCAATAAAACTGGCCAGCTCTCCTCCCAGAGATCCCTAATTTACAAAGGCTAGTGGCCAATTACTTGTGAAACACAATATTTTATATAAAAGGAAAACATCTCCTGCTTTTAGCAATAAATTGGAAACTTCAGATGAGGCAATTCACCCACAGTCTGAAGTAGACTGGGAACTGTAGCATTTCACAAACAGGCTCATCGGCCTTAAATATACATCTTTAATGCCTGGCCCATTGATAACCCTTTGAATAAGTGGCTTCAGCCTTTGTTTTTTTAAAATCTGTGCAACACCACCACAACACAAACATGTCATGGCCAAATCCTTTTCACGAAGACAAAAGACATGTTCAAAAATCATAAAATGTGATGGAAGGCTTTATAAATGCTGGGCTGAGGAGCATGGAGTTAGGAGAGTGGCAGTTTACAGTTGTCCACTCAGATTCTAAGGCCATTTGGCAAATAAAAAAATACACTTTTCCCCCCCCACTTGAGTTAGGTGCATTAAATACCCAACCAAGATTGGAAACACTGGAGAAATTAGATCCTGAATAGATCATCCTATCATTCAAATGACACAATGGACATCAGTATACAGATGTACAGCACCACCTCATCCATGTTCTGTCCACAACCATCATCACTACCGTACCATTTCGACTGCAACGTCAGCACACAAGATGGCAACTTTTTGTTTGCAAGTACTAATTAGTCGTTAGCAACCACGGTTCTAAAACAGGCATACTGCCAGACATTTAAGAGACCTGTACCTTTTGCTCTTTTGTTTTTCCTCGTTCGTTCTTTTTGCCTTTTTTACTTTGCTTCTTCTCGTTTTCCTCATCATCTTCCTCAGGCATGGGCTGTTGAGCACAAAGACAACACAATTATCACTACACAAAATGGCACTGATGAAATTCAGTATTTGTAACTATAGCTGGTACCCATCCTTAGTTAAATTCATAATCAATACCCTCTCTGCTGCATTACCTCCACTCCTCTATTGAAGATCGCGGCCTACTGTTTCAGAGGCACAGCCCCGCTCAATTCCCTCCTCACAACATTCACATGCCAGCAGAGGTCAATGGATCATGATCAGTGGCAGCAATCCTGGCTGATTTTTCCCTCCTTAGCCGAGGCTAGTTGTAGTACTCCTAATTCCCTGGCTAAGATAATCTAATTCATCACAAGAGAACGAATCTGGCCCATATTGGTTGTTGCAATTACCCACCGAGCCATTGGAAGTTGGAGGGTTGATCACCTCTGTGATTGGCGTCTAGTTTCTTTCTCTTTCCCCAACACTACCCTTAGCCTCAACTGATTTTCAGTTCTGAAAAAAGTGTTACACCTGAAAGATTAACTTGTCTTTTCTCTTTAGATGCTGACTGACTTGCTGTGTACTACCAACATTTTCAGTTGTGTTTCAGATTTTCATTATTTGAAATTTTTAATTTTACATGCACCATGTGTCAGTGACCTTGTTGATTGCTTCCAGCTTCAGTCAGCTAACAAAAGCAACTTGCTACCTTAAAACACACCTCAATTTGTTTATTTCCACCCTCTCCAGTCGAATACTGACCGACCGACCAGACACCACTGTCAGATTCACTTTTAAAGACTAATTTCCTCATGTCAAAATTCAAGTGCTAGTATTTTGGTGAATAAAAGGAAACAAGCAGCACTGTAAAGTGCTCCATGATAACATCCAGAGAATCACCAAACCAGCTATCCGCTGCCTGGCTCGCCGTGGCGGTGTCAAGCGGGTCTCCAGCCTGGTCTACGAGGAGACCCGCGGAGCGCTGAAGGTTTTCCTGGAGAATATGATCAGGGATGCCGTCACGCCAAGCGCAAGACAGTCACTGATATGGATGTGGTGAGCTGCAGGTCAGGGCCATAAAAGGAACGGAGGTATCGTGGCCCGGGAGCAGCGTGGAGGCCACTTAAGGGAGCAGCGCAAGCTGGTGCAGGAGGGGGACGACTTGGAGAAGGGCGACTGGATTGGACGTCACCAAAATCAATGTCACAGGTTGGAGCGTGGGCAGGTACAGCAGGAGAGGCAGCAAGCAGCAGAGGAGCGGCGAGAGATTGTAGAACGATGTGATCGGGACCCAGTAGGTGCGAGTTCGGGACCAGAAGAGCCGAGGGCCCAGGGGCAACACGGGCCAGCCCATACTGCGATGTGTGTGTGCACTAGGTCCGTGCAGCAGAGCTGGTCTTCAGTCATCTTGGGTAATCCTTGCTACTGGACCAAGACCTAGCTCTGTCAAGCCCATGTGGTGGCTAATGTGCAACGGCCACCACACGTTAAAAAAATCCACGCACAGGCATCTTCCACCCTTCAACATGTAGTTCGGGACCTGGAATATAAGGTCCTTCATTGGAACACCTGTGAACACATCCTTTTGTGTGCAAGCAAGTCATCCTCGACATGAGGAACCGCCCAAGAAGAAAGGGAAACACAAGACTTAAAAAAAAAGGAATTCTTACGCATTTAATTTCTAACACAAGCTTATTATTTTACGTCGGAAAGGGAGTATTCAAAGAAATAATTGTTTTGGCAGTAAATGTCGGCAGTTATTTTATATTGGTTTTAAAAAGAATTCGAAGCTTTAAACCATTCGCTTGAAGAAAACACGTGCAAGTAGTAGAATCTGGTGCGTAAGGTCATTCTCGCATTATTTTGCAAAAACACCAATCTATACAGAGGGCTTTTACAATCTGACCAAGCTATGCTAGTTGTCTTACTTTAGTAACTAAACATTCAAAAAGTTAAGCGTTTCAAATGCTCAGACAAGTGCAAACCTTCAGAAAAACACCACTGCTTCTTGGTTAAAGGGGAAGGAAAGCGTATTTTAATAGAATAGACTCTCACATTTTATCAGTAGTAGAGATCCTCAAGCAGATCCTCCCTGCTAGGCTGCTCTGGTGAAAGCAGTTATCAGAACTGGGCGGGGATGGCAGACCAGCCCAAAAACTGCAGGAGGCGGCTTGACCATAGGCAACCAAACCTTCAGCATATACCCAGCTTAGTTGCTTGCTTTTATCCAGAACAGGTACACCAACCTTTTCCATCATTTACAATGGAGCATCACCAGAGAAGTCCACGAGGGAGGAAGGTGCAGTCCAAGGACTTCCGGCCAGGTAACAAGATTGACCTTTTAAAATGAACCGAAAAGATTCAGGCAACCTATTATTTTCTTTCTAAAAAGGTGCATTTTGGAAAGTACTCCCACTCTAGATTGCCTTCCTCTTTCAGCAGACATTCAGCATAAACTGCTGCCCCCTCAGATTAGACGTGACATGTGCTCATTCCCAAACCCATTGTAGCATGCGCCGAAGTCATGTCCGTAACTGGGAAGTGGTGGGTGAGAAGTTAGAAACAAAGACGTGTGGTTTTCGGTCCCCCACCCCCTCCAGTGAGCAGTGTGCCAAATACATGCCTCTTGTGCACAGTGACCTGTTACCTGTGGTTTTCCCTTGGAACTCTCACTCTTTTTCTTTTTGATTTGTTTCTGGTCGTCATTCTCATCCAATAAAGTCTGTAAATGCCCAAAGAAGTCAGGACAGGAAATGAAGAAGGGGAAAAGTTTACCAAGGACAGCCCAGATTATTTATTTAATAAAACATAAGTTTGCAGGAAGCTGCTTGCAAAAGAAAAAATTCCAGATTCACAGACAAAATTCCAGTTAACTTTCCACCTAAATTCATTCCCTTTTTTATGACAATATTTTGCAGATTTCAGAGGTGGATTGTCCCTCAATGTTGCACACACCCATTCAAAAGTTCTGTCGGTTTTTTCTCTCAAATCCCTGCCCCAAAACCAAAATTGGCCACCAGGAGTTTAAAAAAAAAGTGATGTTGGATAAATAATGGCCAGGAGAACTCTCCAGCTCTTCTAAATAGTGCCCGTGGAATCCTTAACTTTCACCTGAGGACGCAGATGGGGCCTCGGTTTAATGTCTCATCCGAAAGACAGCACTGCACTCCCTCAGCAGTGCACTGGAGGGTCAGCCTAGATTTTGTGCGCAAGTTACTGGAGTGGGACTTGAACCCACAACCTTCTGACTCAGAGGTGCGAATGTTACTGAACCATGAAGGAGGATTAAACTTAAAGCCATTTGGGACATCAATACCAGAAGCTATTGACAAATTCCACAGGCCTTTGTGAACTCCAAGTCATTTGCTAATTAATCTGCAGTAATGGAATTCCAGTCTTTAAAAGGCCAAGTCCAAGGGAGCACTATATATTTAGAGCAGCCCTCCATGACTATCTGGACATATTTAACATATTGCTATCAAAACTAGTTTCTCTTCTCACTCAGCATTTCAGGAATGAGGAAAAAAGAGGGGATTCTCCTGGCCCAAAGTAGCTCCATTTATTTTAATTGGGGCTATAATTTTGCACCTCAGAACAAATCCATGCTGCTGGTCTTCTTTGCCTTTAGTCCTGCTCAATCACCACATACTGTCAACACCAAGAACCAAACCCAAGCAGAGCTAAAACTGAAAGTCAGTCATAAGATTACAATACAATTCTTAAAGTCCACAACTGCACACGCAAACAGGTGAAACGTAGCCAGGATTGGGTCAAACTGGACAATTTTCCATTTTTCTTGTACGCAAATACAGATCAGTCTTGGCACAAGTGTCACCCAGTGACTGGTAGCAAATTACCTATTTTAGCCAAATGGAGTAGTTGAAGCAAATTGCTTTAAGGGAAAGGTAGATAAGTAGACGAGCGAGAAAGGAATAGAAGGATATGCTGATAGGGTGAGATGAGGCTCAAGGTGGAGCACAAACACTGGCATAGACCTGTTGGGCTGAATGGCTTGTTTCTGTGCTGGAAATGCTATATAAAATTAGCAACCCCGGGTTTTAGTTCATTTGAGCTTAAATAGAGCCATAAATAAATGAGCTTGAACAGACGATCAGCTCCCTAGCATAAGGAAAGCCAGCAGGAAAAGAGGGAATTCCAGCTGAGGTATTTAAACGAGGGGAGGTTTTGCATAACTATCTGCACAACCTCTTGCTTGCCTGCTGGAGGGAAGGAGGGGCATCACGAGACACAGACCTCAATCTGTTGTGCAAAAAAAGATCAGAGTGACAGCAACAAGTATGGTGGAATTTCTCTTTAGTGTTGCTGACAAGGCATCCGCACAGGTTATTCTTAAAAGAATGCAAGTGCTTGCTGAACAGGTTTCTCCAGCGAGTCAGAGCAGCTTCTGTGCCGGTAGATCAACTACCAACGTTGTTTTTGCACTACTAAAGCAACTGAAAGTGACATGTCGGGAACGAGAAAACCCGTTGACATGGCCTTTACAGATCTTACAAAGACTTTTAACCTGGTCAGCAGAAAGGGCCCTTTCCAATTACTGGAAAGAGTTAGTTGTCCCCCCAGTGCCCTTAGTTTGATTTGTTCCTTCATGATGGTATGAAAGCTGCAACCCAGTACAACAGTACTCAGTTTGCAGTGGTGTCAAACTGGGATGTGTTTTGGCATCAACATTCTTTGGCATATTCTTCTCTCTGCTACTTCGTTATGCTTTCTCATCCAGGTCCGAAGGTGTATTATGCCATAAAAGATCAAATGGAAAACTCATTAGTAATTGCACGCGTTGGAGCAAGTAGCAAAACCAAACACCTGTTACCCAGAAAATTTCTGCTTGCCAACAATGCAGTGCTCATCATGCACAGTGAAGTGGAGCCTAAACAACTTTGCAGAAGTTTTTTGCTAGCTGGCGATGAATTGGGACTAATCAGTCAAAAGACAAACAGTGATCATGGTATAAGGTGTGTTGACTGCACCAGAAGTGTCAATAGCTAACTGCCATTAAAGTGCTGCCTAATTTCTGCTACCTAGGATCAATGGTATTGGATAACTTCTCTGTAGGCGAGCTAAATTCTTGCATTGGAAAAGTAGCAATCACATTTGGCCAATTGACTGACTGACTTAATTTCCCATTATTCCATACAATGAACAACAATATACAGATCTTCTAAACATCCGTTCTAAGCATGCAGCTGTACTGCAGCAGGATCTGGACCACCAACTGCAGGCACGAGAGACAGCTAAACTCTTTTTAAGAGTGTCAGCTGTGGCTCGTAAATCTAGGCTGACATTCCAGTGCAGTGCTGAGGGAATGCTGCACTGTCAGAGGTGCCGTCCTTCGAATGAGACATTAAACCAAGGCCCCGTCTGCTCTCTCAGGTAGACGTTAAAGATCATGGCGCTATTTCGAAGAGCAGAGGAGTTATCACTGGTGTTCTGACCAATATTTATCCCTCAATCAACATAACAAAAACAGATTATCTGGTCATTATCACATTGCTGATTGTGGAAGCTTGCTGTGCGCAAATTGGCTGCCACATTTCAACAGTGACTACACAACAAAAGTACTTCATTGGCTGCAAAGCACTTTGGGACATCCGGTGGCCGTGAAAGGCGCTATATAAATGCAAGTCTTTCTTTCTACACCCGCTGTCTTCATTGTATTCCAAGTATCAAGCGGGAAGATAAAAGTTCCCAACATTGAAGTACTCGAGGAAGCTAGATTGTCACGGCTAGTAGCTCTCGTCAAACATAAGACACCGCTGGTGGTGTAGTAATTCATATCAGATGGAAGATGGCTTTTCCAATGGATCTCTTGTATGAAGAACCTGCCAACGATTCAAGGCCACCAACGACGTAGGCTCAGCTTCAAAAGGCGTTTGCAAAAGGGATTTTAAGAGTTTTAACATTCAATACCACAAGCTGGGAAGATGTGGCTAACAGCAGGCCACACTGGAGGACTGCGTTGTATTAAGGAGCCAGTTATACCAAAGAGAGGTGACAGAGAGAGGGAGGATGAGAGCAAAAAGAAAAGTGCATCAGGTTTCATGAGTCAATACTGTGTGGGCTTCATCAAACCCGTGATCTATGCCTGGATCATCTGTAGCAAGGGCAGTCGCTCGAGAATTGGACTCTTTAGCCACTCACATCGTTGTACCTGAACAGTCTGGTGGGCCATAAATACAAGACATTTACCAATAAAAGGAATTCAGACTTGCATTTCTACAGCACCTTTCACAACCACCAGACATCCCAAAGCGCTTTATAGCTAATGAAGTATAGTCACTGTTGTAATGTAGAAAAAATATCCAATAAGGAAATAAGCTGAAATGTCTTTACTCAGAGTGGTTAGAATGTGGAATTCGCTGCCACGGCAAGTGGTTGAGGTGAATAGCTTAGATGCTTTCAAAAGTAAACTCGACGAGTAAATGAGAGAAAAGGGTATGCTGAAAGGCTGAGATGAGGCAGATGGAATGGGAGGAGGCTCGTGTGGATTATAAACCCAGCACAAACTAATTGGACCAAATGGACTGTTGCTGTGCTGTATATTCTATGTAATTGTTTTGGTGTTAACACGTTTGTCTTTGGAGGACATCTGCCGGGTGTGGGCATTGGGAGATTCCAGGTTGGGTACAAAGCGCTCTTAGGCTCGGAATTCATAAAAGCTTCTCTAAAACTCTTTGCTTTGTCGTGACAGGGTTTGACAGGATAGATGCAGAGAGGATGTTTCCCCTCATGTGGGGAATCTAGAACTAGGGGCATAGTTTCAGAATAAGGGGCCACACATTTAAAACGGAGATGAAGAGGAATTTCTTCTCTCTCAGGACCGTGAACCTGTGGAATTCTCTGCCCCAGAGAGCTGTGGAGGCTGGGTCATTGAATATATTTAAGGCGGAGATAGACAGACTTTTGAGCGATAAGGGAGTAAAGGGTTATGGGGAGTGGACGGGGAAGTGGAGTTGAGGCCAAGATCAGTTCAGCCATGATCTTATTAAATGGCAGAGCAGGCTCGAGGGGCCACATAGCCTGCTCCTATTTCTTATGTTCTAATGCCATGGCTGACTGACTGAGGCACAAGTGCAAAAGTCCCACTGAGTAAGGACTGCCTGCCACGAGATGCACAAAATAGCAAAATGCACCAAGACTGGTAGAAGCGCTCATTGCTGGCCTGACAATGCCTGGATTCTGCTCGTATAACTGTAGATAGTTAGCACCACCTGTTGGCAGAGGACACATATCTCAGCAATCAAGTACCGAGTAAAGCTGCATATTTACAATGCTGACAAGGTCCTAGAACAGGGACCTTGAAGGAAAACTCTACCGCTCCTAAAAATACATGGCACAACCAGAAGCACCTCGCAGGTATTGCATGAACTACACGAGATGAACCTTTGGCGCAGAGCTCAAGATGTTAGTTCAATCGAGCAACGCAAACAATTCTTCATATTTCCCAAATTCCCCACTGACCTTATTTTTCTCATTTTTGTCCATTTTGGTTGGTTGCCTCTTTCCTTCGTCATGGTCTTCTTCCTCATTGTCATCACCTTCACTCTGTTCAAGGCTAAGAGCTGCAAAAACATTCCCACCCTTCAAACAAAAAAATAAAAATGGAAAATTAAATCAACGTACAAAACCACATGGGCCCAGCAAAGGAAAAACAGCCCGAGTATTTTAAACAGAACGTGCATTGGATGTACGCAGTAATCTATTACAAATTATCTCGTCGTAGGCAGTCCCTCGGAGTCGAGGATGACCTTGCTTCCACACTAAAAATGAGTTCTCAGGTGACTGAAGAGTCCAATGTAGGAGCTAGTCCCGGTCACAGGTGGGGCAAACGGTGGTTGAAGGAACGGGTAGGTGCCTGGATTGCCATCTGCTCCTTCTGCTTGCTCCCGGCGAAGGGACTCGAGGTGTTCAGCACCTTCCCGGATGCTTCTCCTTACTTTGGGCGGTCTTGGGCCAGGGATTCCCAGGTGTCGGTGAGGGTGTCCTTGAAGCGTTTTCTCTGCCTACCTGGAGCTCGCTTGCCGTGTCAGAGCTCCAGGTAGAGCGCTTGTTTTGGGAGTCTCGTGTCAGGCATGCAGGCAATGCAGCCCGTCCAGTGGAGCTGATCAAACATGGTCAGTGCTTCGATGCTGGGGATGTTGGCCTGAACGAGGACATCGACGGTGCGCCTACCCTTGCAATGGATTTGCAGGATCTTGCGGAGGCAGCAATGGTGGTGCTTCTCCAGTGATTTGAGGTACCTGCTGTACATAGTCCATGTCTCAGCCATATTGGAGGACGGGTATCACCACTGCTCTGTAGACCATGAGCGTTGTGCCGGGTTTGAGGTCCTGGTCTTCAAATACACTAAAGGCAATGTTGTACCTTGATGACGGTGTTGACGATGGCTTGGAGTTACAGAATATATATTTTCAATGAACAAGGATTCAATCAGTAATCTGCTGCAGTGAACATTATCACACATCAAAAACACAAAAGGTCCATTAGCAGCTGATACTAAAGCAAAGCGGAATCATTAACCCATATTACATTGAAGGGGAAGGAAAGTTGGCGAGAGGTGGGAGCAGCGTCGGAGCAGCCTATAAAAGGCCCAGCGGGTGTTCCACAGGCAGCGGCAGTTGGCGAGAGGCGGGAGCAGCGTCGGAGCGGCCTATAAAAGGCCCAGCGGGTGTTCCACAGACAGCTGCAGTTGGCGAGAGGCGGGAGCAGCATCGGAGCGGCCTATAAAAGGCGTACTTGTGCAGCTACAGCGGGGAGAGAAGGCAAAAAAGAAGTAGAAAGGAATCAAAAGGTGACGTCACAGCCAAGGGGGTAAGTGATTGGCTGGTGATTGGTGAGTAGCTTTACTTTTTAATATCAGTAAGTAAACTGTAACATTGTTATTACCAATTTAAGGGTATCTAAGGGTTAAGGCATGGCAGGAGAGCTTCGTCAAGTGTTATGCTCCTCCTGTACCATGTGGGAACTCGGACGCTTCCGGTGTCCCTGATGACTACGTGTGAGAGAAGTGTATCCGCCTCCATCTCCTGATGGACCGCGTTGCGGAATTGGAGCGGAGGGTGGATTTACTCTGGAGCATCCACGATGCTGAGAATGACATAAGTGGCACGTGTAGTGAGTTGGTCTTACCGCATGAGAAGGATCCACAGCCAGCTAGGGAATGGAAGATCAGCAGGAAGAGTAGTACAAAGAAAGTAGTGCAGGGGTCCCATCTGGTCATCCCCCTGCAAAACAGATACACTGCTTTGAGTGCTGTTGAGGGAGATGACTCATCAGGGGAGAGGAGCAGCAGCCAAGTTCATGGCACCGTGGCTGGCTCTGTTGTACAGGAGTGCATGAAAAAGAGTGGGAGAGCGATAGTGATAGGGGATTCAATCATAAAGCGAATAGATAGGCGTTTCTGCGGCCGCAACCGAGACTCCAGGATGGTATGTTGCCTCCCTGGTGCAAGGGTCAAGGCTGTCTCCGAGCGAGTGCAGGACATTCTAAAAAGGGAGGGAGAACAGCCTGTTGTCATGGTGCACATTGGTACCAACGACATAGGTAAAAAAAAAAAAGGGATGAGGTCCTACGAGACGAATTTAAGGACTTAGGAGCTAAATTAAAAAGTAGGACCTCAAAAGTAGTAATCTCGGGATTGCTACCAGTGCCACGTGCTCGTCAGAGTAGGAATCGCAGGATAGCACAGATGAATACGTGGCTTGAGCAGTGGTGCAGCAGGGAGGGATTCAAATTCGTGGGGCATTGGAACAGGTTCTGGGGGAGGTGGGACCAGTACAAACTGGACGGTCTGCACTTGGGCAGGACCGGAACCAATGTCCTAGGGGGAGTGCTTGCTAGTGCTGTTGGGGAGGAGTTAAACTAATATGGCAGGGGGGATGGGAACCAACAGGGAGACAGAGGGAAACAAAAAGGAGACAAAAACAAAAGACAGAAAAGAGATGAGTAAAAGTAGAGGGCAGAGAAACCAAAGGCAAGAAACAAAAAGGGCCACTGAATATAAAAGGGCTGCAGGAGGGGTCAAAACTAAAAATCATGGTTTAAAAACTAGGATGAAAATAATCTATTTCGAATGCTGCGTGCATTTAGGTAAAGTAAATGAGTTGACGGCACAAATAATTACAAATGGGTATGATTTGGTAGCCATTACAGAAACATGGTTGCAAGGTGGCCAAGACTGGGAATTAAACATACAGGGGTATCTGACAATTCAGAAAGATAGGCAAGAAGGGAAAGGAGGTGGGGTAGCTCTGTTAATAAAAGATAATATCAGGGCAGTTGTGAGGGATGATATTGGCTCCAATGAACAAAATGTTGAGTCATTGTGGGTGGAGATTAGAGATAGCAAGGGGAAAAAGTCACTGGTCGGCGTAGTTTATAGGCCCCCAAATAATAACTTCACGGTGGGGCGTGCAATAATCAAGGGAATAATGGAGGCATGTGAAAAAGGAACGGCAGTAGTCATGGGGGATTTTAACCTACATATCGATTGGTCAATTCAAATCGCACGGGGTAGCCTGGAGGAGGAATTCATAGAATGCATACGGGATTGTTTCTTAGAACAGTATGTAACAGAGCCTACAAGGGAGCAAGCCATATTAGATCTGGTCCTGTGTAATGAGACAGGAAAAATAAACGATCTCCTAGTAAAAGATCCTCTCGGAATGAGTGATTACAATATGGTTGAATTTGTAATACAGATTGAGGATGAGGAAGTTGTGTCAGAAACGAGCGTACTATGCTTAAACAAAGGGGACTACAGTGGGATGAGGGCAGAGTTGGCTAAAGTAGACTAGAAACAAGGACTAAACGGTGGCACAATTGAGGAACAGTGGAGGACTTTTAAGGAGCTCTTTCATAGTGCGCAACAAAAATATATTCCAGTGAAAAAGAAGGGCGGCAAGAGAAGGGATAACCAGCCGTGGATAACCAAGGAAATAAAGGAAAGTATCAAATCAAAGACCAATGCGTCTCAGGTGGCCAAGGTTAGTGGGAAACTAGAAGATTGGGAAAATTTTAAGCAACAGCAAAGAATGACTAAAAAAGCAATAAAGGGAAGATAGATTACGAAGGTAAACTTGCGCAAAACATAAAAACAGATAATAAAAGCTTTTACAGATATATAAAACAGAAAAGAGTGACTAAAGTAAATGTTGGTCCCTTAGAAGATGAAGAGGGATTTAATAATGGGAAATGTGGAAATGGCTGAGACCTTAAACAATTATTTTGCTTCCGTCTTCACAGTGGAAGACACAAAAACCATGCCAAAATTTGCAGGCCACAGGAATGTGGGAAGGGAGGACCTTGAGACAATCACTATCACTAGGGGGGTAGTGCTGGACAGGCTAATGGGACTGAAGGTAGACAAGTCCCCTGGTCCTGATGAAATGCATCCCAGGGTATTAAAAGAGATGGCGGAAGTTATAGCAGATGCATTCGTTATAATCTACCAAAATTCTCTGGACTCTGGGGAGGTACCAGCGGATTCGAAAGCAGCTAATGTAACGCCTCTGTTTAAACAAGGGGGCAGGCAAAAGGCAGGTAACTATAGGCCGGTTAGTTTAACATCTGTAGTGGGGAAAATGCTTGAAACTATCATTAAGGAAGAAATAGCGGGACATCTAGATAGGAATAGTGCAATCAAGCAGACGCAACATGGATTCATGAAGGGGAAATCATGTTTAACTAATTTACTGGAATTCTTTGAGGATATAACGAGCATGGTGGATAGAGGTGTACCGATGGATGTGGTGTATTTAGATTTCCAAAAGGCATTCGATAAGGTGCCACACAAAAGGTTACTGCAGAAGATAAAGGTACGCGGAGTCAGAGGAAATGTATTAGCATGGATAGAGAATTGGCTGGCGAACAGAAAGCAGGGAGTCGGGATAAATGGGTCCTTTTCCGGTTGGAAATCAGTGGTTAGTGGTGTGCCACAGGGATCAGTGCTGGGACCACAACTGTTTACAATATACATAGATGACCTAGAAGAGGGGACAGAGTGTAGTGCAACAAAATTTGCAGATGACACTAAGATTAGTGGGAAAGCGGGTTGTGTCGAGGACTCAGAGAGACTGCAAGGAGATTTGGATAGGTTAAGCGAATGGGCTAAGGTTTGACAGATGGAATACAATGTCGGAAAGTGTGAGGTCATCCACCTTGGGAAAAAAAAAACAGTAAAAAGGGAATATTATTTGAATGGGGAGAAATTACACCATGCTGTGGTGCAGAGGGACCTGGGTGTCCTTGTGCATGAATCCCAAAAGGTTAGTTTGCAGGTGCAACAGGTAATCAGGAAGGCGAATGGAATGTTGGCCTTCATTGCGAGAGGGATGGAGTACAAAAGCAGGGAGGTCTTGCTGCAACTGTATAAGGTATTGGTAAGGCCGCACCTGGAGTACTGCGTGCAGTTTTGGTCACCTTACTTAAGGAAGGATATACTAGCTTTGGAAGGGGTACAGAGACGATTTCACTGGGCTGATTCCAGAAATGAGGGGGTTACCTTAGGATGATAGATTGAGTAGACTGGGTCTTTACTCGTTAGGAGTTCAGAAGGATGATGGGTGATCTTATAGAACCATTTAAAATCATGAAAGGGATAGACAAGATGGAGGCAGAGAGGTTGTTTCCACTGGTAGGGGAGACTAGAACTAGGGGGCACAGCCTCAAAATACGGAGGAGCCAATTTAAAACCAAGTTGAGAAAGAATTTCTTCTCCCAGAGGGTTGTGAATCTGTGGAATTCTCTGTCCAAGGAAGCAGTTGAGGCTAGCTCATTGAATGTTTTCAAGTCAAAGATAGATAGATTTTTAACCAATAAGGGAATTAAGGGTTATGGGGAGAGGGCGGGTAAGTGGAGCCGAGTCCACGACCAGATCAGCCATGATCTTATTGAATGGCAGAGCAGGCTCGAGGGGCTAGATGGCCTACTCCTGTTCCTAATTCTTATGTTCTTATGATTTTATGAATGCCGATCGGGACTTTTTGTTTCAAGTTTATCAGATGAAATAGTCTCACTAGAATTTAGTTTAACATTTGGAATGCAAAAAACATTATTTGACATGAAGCCTCTCAAGTTTGGTTTCCATCACTATTGGACTTCACTAGTGGCAGCATGGGTTTGGAAGATTCGTGTGCCTCTCAGGGCAGCTTAGAACTCAGCCTGGACAGCTGTTCTGGAGCTACCCAACACCAGGCAATTATTGTGAAAGTTAGGGTGACCAAAGAGCAAGCTATCCACTATGCCTACTCGGTTACTGGATTTACATCATATACCAGCAACGGTGGAACAAAGAGAGAGTAATGGCTCTTAAAAAGCTACGGGGAGGGGTTGGTGAATAGACTTGAGACATCATAACACATAGTAGATAAACTGTAGTAGTGAGAAAAACCAGGAGTCAAAACTCCCACTGCATCAGCCAGAGTTATGAGAACCAATTTGTGCAAGTGCACCCCAATATGAAGGCAAAGGGTGGAGGGCTCAGAGATAAATAAAATGAATAGGCAAGTTTAATTTTGACAGAAAACATTTCAGGTAGACATATGAAATGAAGTATTACATTGGCAGTCCATGCATAAGACTTGCATATAATCTTGCATCCAGTGCATGTCTGTCACATATAAAAGTTAAGAAATATAGAAAAGAAAAACAATCATTTTATCCTTGTTTCTTCTGACCTAGAGCTGAAACTTTGTAAGCTCCTGCCAAATGTGTTAACTGTTATTTGATGTTGGAGAAGGACGTCAACATTGGGATTTACAGAAATTAGATTTTGTAGCCTTAAAGCGACAAGTTAACACAGCTCCATCGTTAGATGGTGTAATGTTCCCACCCTAAGGAAACAGCAGGCCTAAGACTTAGTAACTTAGAATCATAGAATGCTACAACACAGAAACAGGCCATTGCGCCCATAGGTCTATGCCTTGATATTGACATTGGGACATCACTTTGAACAAAGGTTGCTCCCCATCTCCCTCACCCTCCATTTCATCTTTCCTTTTAAGTCATAACTAGAAGTGGAACTTTAAAGAAGAAAACAAGTAGCTTTGCCAGGTTATACATCGCTTACCAGATTTTTGCATCCTCGTACTGGCTTTATCACTGTAAAAAGGGGGAAAAACACATTAGAATCGGGCTAGCATTTCTTACACACAAATAAGGAAAATGTAATGTTTCATTTCCCTGCAGAAGTTACTCAATCTCCAATAACTGAGTACATGACATAGCCAATGCCAATCTGATGGACTGATCAAGCAGTGCAGTTGTTTGAGTCTAGTGGGGGCAATAAGCATTACTTTGGTGGCTCCCACATGTATTTGTGCCACAAATCCAGCTGTGGATCACATTCAGCTCCAGTAATTTTGACAAGGAGAAATGCCTGCTTTTCTTAGAAAAAGTAGCAAGAGATCCTTCTTTCAAACTTAAAAATGGCAAAGGAGCCTTGGTTTAACAGCACATCCACGGGTCAACACTTCTGGTTATGCAGCCCGCCCCACCCCCAAGTATTGCACTGAACCGCTCAGGTCATTTGAACTCAACCTTCTGACTTCGAGCGAGAGCTTCCACTGAACTCAGCTGATATTGAAGACTATGCACAATAAATACTATATAAAAATAAGTACCCGACAGGAAAACTTGCATTTCAGCCACTGTACTTTCATACTGTGTAATAAACGTCATGGTATTCTTAATTCATCACCACAAATTGGCCCCACCCACACTGCCACCAATGACAAATCCGTAACCCAGTCTTACGCAGCTCAACATGCTCGCTCCATATGCAACTCAATTTTGGATGGCTAAAATCAACGATTGGAATACTGGGTGTTTTACCTACCAAGTGAATATAATTTAAACAATTCACCCATTCACAATTATTTACTGAAATTCTAGTGCCAACACTCTATCAAGTTTAATGTCAGTTTTGCCGAAGTTTTGAAAGCATTTTAGTCCTCCTTTCGTCTACCTAGGTTTAGCACCATCAGCTAAGAGAAGCAATAAACTTCTGAGGCTGTAGCAATCTCGGCTAAATGCTCCAAAAGCCAGTTCCCAGCTCAGCTCTCACCTTCCTCCTCCACCACCACCTCCTCCTCCTCCTCCTCCTCCTCGTCGTCACTGGCCTGCACCGAGAGCTTATTCAGTTTTTCCGTCACCATGTCATCCTCATCCTTTTTCTTCTTGTTCCGTTCTTTTCTCTTATCGCGCTTTTTCTTTTGTTGCTGTACAATGGGGACAAACAAACAGGCAGAAATCATTAGAGCAGAACAATGCTACACAGAGGAGAGAAGTCTTTGCATTTCGAGAGGCAGCATATAGTGACACCACTATTCCCAGCCAGAATGGCGATGATTGAACAATTCCCCCAATCACACCTGGGGACCACACTGCTCTAAGTGACTGGAATTGATTTTATGCACAATTTCTATTATGTAACTATCTTTCACTCACTGCATTTTGCTGGTGAAATAAACCTGCTTTTATTGGGAGAATTTGCTGTAGGTTCGGTCATGAGCTGTTTGCTGTAATTTATAGAGACTCTTTTTAAATAGACTCTGTTTGCTGTAAAATAGGCGGGTTGCAGTCAGTCCCACACCGCCTCCTAGTCAATGGCTGACATAGTGATGTCAATAGAGACCCTTATCGATATTATTGAAATGCCTTACAGCACTTTACATAGTGAATTACTTTTGAAGTACTGATCTTGCATCTGTTTGTGTGAAGAGCTAGATTTGGTTGGTGATGGCTAGTAATTGCATGGGTAGAATGTACCTATGAATAGTCAGCGTGCACCTAGATTGTCCACATGCCCGACACAAGACTCCCAAATCAAGCGCTCTTCTCGGAACTCCTACACGGCAAGCGAGCCCCAGATGGACAGAGGAAACGTTTCAAGGGCACCCTCAAAACCTCCTTGATAAAGTGCAACATCCCCACTGACACCTGAGAATCCTTGGCCAAAGACTGCCCTAAGTGGAGGAAGTGCATCCGGGGGGGCGCTGAGCACCTTGAGTCTCGTCGCCGAGAGCGTGCAGAAATCAAATGCAGGCAGCGGAAGGAGCGTTCGGCAAACCAGACCACCCTTTCCCTCAACGATTGTCTGCCCCACCTGTGACAGAGACTGTAATTCCCATATTGGACTGATCAGCCACCTGAGAACTCACTAAGAGTGGAAGCAAGCCTTCCTCGATTTTGAGGGACTGCCTATGATGAGATACACAGATATTGATTTAAACTATACACGCCATTCTCTTTATCCACCCACTCCCCAGCCGAGTGCAATTACAAAACCATGGCAATGTTTTTTTTCCCCCCTTACCTGCTGTTCTGTGATGAGTGCCTCTTCGGCTTTCACTTGCTTATCATCAGCTGCCAGCTCTTCAAAAAACTGGAGAGAGAAAGGAAATAGTCACGCAAGTGCCACTTGAAAATGAAGCTCATGTCATCCTAGGAGCTTTGTTTCAGTGAAGAACGAGGTCTTCCATGGCCAACAGGCTCAAAAATCAAAATATATTAATATAATGAAACTAATGTTCTAACTTTTATTTTTAATGCCATCAGTGGCCTCAGCAATCAGAACAGGTTGAACGGGAATAGCAAGCCAAACATGCGAGAGCTGAACATCAGTCGGTGAATAATACTGTTAATTGCTACTCCCTCACGTGGTTGGCCCCAGTAACTGCTCTCAGCCAGCATAAAAAAAAAATTAAGTGATGGGATGTGTGCGCCGCTGGCAAGGCCAGCATTTATTGCCTATCCCTAGTTGCCCTTGCGAAAGTGGTGAGCCACCATTTCAGAGGACAGTTAAGAGTCAACCACATTACTGTGGGTATAGAGTCACATATAGGCCAGACTGGGTAAGGAAGGCAGATTTCCTTCCCTAAAAGGACATTAGTGAACCAGATGGGTTTTTGACAATCCAGTAGTTTCATGGTCACCGTTACTGGTACAAGCTTTCTTAAATTCCAGATTTATTTAATTAACTGAATTTGAATTCCCCCAGCAGTGGGATTTGAACCCTTGTCTCTAGTCCAGGCCTCTGGATTATTGGTCCAGTAACATAATCACTATGCTGCAGTAGAGCACCCTTGTGCTGCTGACTGTATCTCCACTGATGTTAACCCAGTTCCCGATTAGGGACTTCGGTAACTGCTCCCATCCAGTTCTTCCTCCGTTCCTGCTTAAAATCCTCAAAACATTACGATGTTCAGAATATCTCATCCAGTGCATCCACTAATAGGCACTGAACTGTGGGAAACACCCCATTCAATGGATTACTGGAGTGTAACTTAATGCAGAGTTTCTCTTCTAGTTGGGTGGTGGGGCAGGGGGGGGGGGGGGGGGGGGGAAGGCAGAAGAGAAGACCCCATAAGAATTTTAAAAAGGGAATATTTTTGCAGATTAGCTCAGAACTTATTTATAACATAACATACTGTAACCAGTCTCGCGATGGGGGAAGTGGTGGGAGGGACTTATCCCCCATAGCGCAGTGGGATGCACTAGATACCCAGTATTTCCAATAACTTGCCCTGTCTACAGATAGAAATAATTCTGAGAACCCTAGTGTAGCCTGTGAAAGGTAGTAACGTACCGATTTCTTGGCCTTCTTGTCTTTCTTTCCTTTTTTCAGGACTGAGAAAGAAACAAATTAAAATCGCAACGTGAGAAACCTTTTTTTTAAAAAATAGCAACAGAATGCCAAAAGCTACAAGCTGTGATTACACAATTCAGTTGGAAGTATTCTCCCCCCAAGTCAGAAGACTAAGGGTTCAAGGCCCACATTGAACTTCAGTACAGAGTCATAGGACATGATCTAGGTTGATACAGCTGTGCAAGTGCTACAAATCTCCATCAGCAGTAGATATCTTAAGAGTTCAGTCGCTCCTATAACAAGCCTGATTTTAGCCTTACTGTAATGGCAGTTGACCCACGCTGCCCTATATCTAAGTTCAAGATAGCATAACCCAGGGATGCGTCCTTTGTGATCTGGGCTGGATACCTGGGGCTTTTCCATGTGTACTTCTGCAATCCCTCTGAAGGCAGATCGAGTGAGCACTCCGTGAGGAGAGACTAAGTATGAAGTTATTTCACAGCATCGAGCCATACGCAGCATCAATTGTAATTAAAACTTAACCATTACACTTAGCTTCCCATAAAGGAGATAAATTAATTTGCCAAGTTATTTCACATTGGTGCACTGCCCGACTCCTTTTTTCAGAATTATTTTACTTTCCATACAGCTACTGGCTACAAGAAACTGAAATCCTACATTTAGGCCCCAACCTCCTCTCTGCATTTGCTGTTTTTTGCCTAGTCAGTCAACTCCACTGTCAGCTTTCAAACAGCTTAACCCTTTCAATCCAAGAATGCAATCCACTAAGCTAACTTGGCAATGATCCCTTCGGAGTCCAAATGGAGAGTTGCTGCAGATGTGTGAATAATTACCAGAATCATAGAATGATACAGTACAGGAGGCCATTTAACCCTTTGTACCTGGTGCTGGCTCTTTCGTAGATCCAATTAGTCCCACTCCCCTGCTCTTTTACCACAGCCCTGCATATTTTTCCATTTAAAGTATTTAGCCAATTCCCCGTTGAAAGGTACTACAGGTTGAACCTCCCTGATCCAGAATCCTCGGGACCTGGCCTGTTCTGGATAAGGGATTTTTCTGGACAATGGGTGGTATCGTTAAATTGGATGGTACAGGTACTAAGCAAGGGGATATCGGGGCTGGCAGTCCGGCAGAGAGATCATGGGGGAGGGGAAGAAAGAGGCAGTGGATCGCGCGCGGGAAGAACTCCAATTTGTTCATGTCGGAGTTCTGCGCACGCGCCACCAGGTGGCCGGGACCTGTTCTGGACGAGGGGTGGTGTGTTCCGGACGAGGGAGGTTCAACCTGTATTGAATCTGCTGCCACCGCCCTTTCAGGCAGCACATTCCGGATCACAACTCGCATCGATTGGTCGGCTCTGGTTCTTCTACCAATCAGGGTCCTCCAGTGACCGATCCCTTCTGCCACTGGAAACAGTTTCTCCTCATTAACTCTACCAAAAACCCTAAATGATTTTGCACACCTCTTATCAAATCTCCCCATAACGTTCTCTGCTCCAAGAACAACCCCAGGTGGCAAACATTGACTGTGTGGATCAATCAATCCGCGGGCTTTACGCCCAGTGATAACTCGGGGGGGGGGGGGGGGATAACAGCTGGCTGTGAGGATCAATTCCTGGGCTTTACACCTTCAATTATTATTGGGGGGGGGGGGGTAACATTGTGGATGCTTCCATCCTCTGCTGGATTTTATTTTTGCAGACATCGAACGAGATACTGCCATATGTTGAACATAGATTTGGGTTGAACATAGATTTGGGTTTAAAATGCACGTGGTATAAATCTGACTCCTCATCCTCCCTCCCACTGCAGCCCAGGCCCGTCCTGTCCTGTCCTGTCCCGGCCCGGCCCACGCCTGCGGCCCTCGGCAGCGCCTCACCCTCCTGGGCCGGTGCGGCCCCGACAGGCTCCTCTCCGTCCACCCACTCCTCGCCGGCCGCCGCCGCCTTGCCTCTGGCCCGGGGCATCGCCGCTCTGCCCCTCGCTCTCGCTCGCGCTCACTCTCTCTCTCTGGAAAGTTCTGGCAGGCGCTCGCGCTCCGCCACCAGCTCCAGCTCGCCCGAGGACCCGGATGTTCTCCTTCACGCCGCCGCTCTGCCTTGCTTTCACGTGGAGAAGAGCGGCGCATTCGCATCACGTCCCGGGGGGGGCGGGACAAGCGCAAGGCCGCAAAGTGCGGCTGCGCATTGCCCTAACACGTAGCTTCAACCCTTCACTCGGTCCGACACCGATCAATCGTCCGGCCAACCTCCCTCCCCCCGACCCCGCCGCCCGCCGAATACCATCTTCCGCCGTTCCTTCAACTTGCAACAACAAGAGCAACTTGTATTTAAATAGCGCTTTTAACATGGTTAAAAACATGGTGCAATGTCTCGGAGCGGGTGCAGGACATTTTGAAAAGGGAGGGAGAACAGCCAGTTGTCGTGGTGCACATTGGTACCAACGATATAGGTAAAAAAAAGGGATGAGGTCCTACGAGACGAATTTAAGGAGCTAGGAGCTAAATTAAAAAGTAGGACCTCAAAAGTAGTAATCTCAGGATTGCTACCAGTGCCACGTGCTAGTCAGAGTAGGAATGGCAGGATAGCGCAGATGAATACGTGGCTTGAGGAGTGGTGCAGCAGGGAGGGATTCAAATTCCTGGGGCATTGGAACCGGTTCTGGGGGAGGTGGGACCAGTACAAACCGGACGGTCTGTACCTGGGCAGGACTGGAACCCATGTCCTAGGGGGGAGTGTTTGCTAGTGCTGTTGGGGAGGAGTTAAACTAATATGGCAGGGGGATGGGAACCAATGCAGGGAGACAGAGGGAAACAAAATGGAGACAGAAGCAAAAGACAGAAAAGAGATGAGTAAAAGTGGAGGGCAGAGAAGCCCAAGGCAAAAAACAAAAAGGGCCACTTTGCAGCAAAATTCTAAAGGGTCTAAGTGTGTTTAAAAGGCAAGCCTGAAGGCTCTGTGCCTCAATGCGAGGAGTATTCGGAATAAGGTGAACGAATTAACTGTGCAGATAGCAGTTAATGGATACGATGTGGTTGGCATCACGGAGACATGTCTCCAGGGTGACCAAGGCTGGGAACTCAACATCCAAGGGTATCCAACATTTAGGAAGGATAGACAGAAAGGAAAAGGAGGCAGGGTGGCATTGCTGGTTAAAGAGGAAATTAATGCAATTGTAAGGAAAGACATTAGCTTGGATGATGTGGAATCGGTATGGGTGGAACTACGGAATACCAAGGGGCAGAAAACGCTAGTGGGAGTTGTGTATAAACCTCCAAACAGTAGTAATGATGTTGGGGAGGGCATCAAACAGGAAATTAGGGGTGCATGCAATAAAGGTGCAGCAGTTATCATGGGTGACTTTAATATGCACATAGATTGGGCTAGCCAAACTGGAAGCAATACGGTGGAGGAGGATTTCCTGGAGTGCATAAGGGATGGTTTTCTAGACCAATATGTTGAGGAACCAACTAGGGGAGAGGCCATCTTATACTGGGTGTTGTGTAATGAGAGAGAATTAATTAGCAATCTCGTTGTGCAAGACCCCTTGGGGAAGAGTGACCATAATATGGTGGAATTCTACATTAGGATGGAAAAATGAAATGGTTAATTCAGAGACCATGGTCCAGAACTTAAAGAAGGGTAACTTTGAAGGTATGAGGTGTGAATTGGCTAGGATAGATTAGCGAATGATACTGAAGGGGTTGACTGTGGATGGGCAATGGCAGACATTTCGAGACCGCATGGATGAACTATAACAATTGTACATCCCTGTCTGGCGTAAAAATAAAAAAGGGAAGGTGGCTCAACCGTGGCTATCAAGGGAAATCAGGGATAGTATTAAAACCAAGGAAGTGGCATACAAATTGGCCAGAAATAGCGGTGAACCCGGGGACTGGGAGAAATTTAGAACTCAGCAGAGGAGGTTAAAGGGTTTGATTAGGGCAGGGAAAATAGAGTACGAGAGGAAGCTTGCAGGGAACATTAAAATGGACTGCAAAAGCTTCTATAGACAAGTAAAGAGAAAAAGGTTAGTAAAGACAAACGTCAGAATCAGGGGAAGTCATAACTGGGAACAAAGAAATGGCAGACCAATTGAACAAGTACTTTGGTTCGGTATTCACGAAGGAGGACACAAACAACCTTCTGGATATAAAAGGGGTCAGAGGGTCTAGTAAGAAGGAGGAACTGAGCGAAATCCTTATTAGTCGGGAAATTGTGTTGGGGAAATTGATGGATTGAAGGTCGATAAATCCTCAGTGCCTGATGGTCTGCATCCCAGAGTACTTAAGGAGGTGGCCTTGGAAATAGCGGATGCATTTTCCAACATTCCATAGACTCTGGATCAGTTCCTATAGAGTGGAGGGGTAGCCAATGTAATCCCACTTTTTAAAAAAGGAGGGAGAGAGAAAACGGAATTATAGACCAGTCAGCCTGACATCGGTAGTGGGTAAAATGATGGAATCAATTATTAAGGATGTCATAGCAGCGCTGTGGAAGAAAGAATCTATGAATCCATGGCTTATGGTAAAGGGAAGGGTTAAATTCTGTTTTTGCTATATTTAAAGAAATAATAGGACTAGAACAACACCCACACTTTTTAGCCTTGAAACTTAGAAATGTAATTAAATGACTATCCGGTATTAAAAGGGAGTCTCCTGATATTCTGCTTATCAGACTGTGAACAGGGAGAAACTATGCAAGGACAGATAGAGTGTGTGCCTCCCGAGACGACCTTTGTACTCACGGAACTAATGAATAAGATTCCTTTTCTATTTCTGTATAAAAATAGGGACAATTTGCTTGTACAGGAGAGTTTTCTGCCTTGGTACGGTCCAAGCAGGCTCTCCGAGATATCTCGCTTTTTAAAATAAAATTCTCTCGAAGCACGACTCTGAAAGCCTCCGCCTGAGTTAATTTAACTTAGAAATTTCCTCGACAGATTCTGGCGTAGTCGGCAGGATCTCGAAAAAACGAGATCCAAAAGAACTAAATTTAACTTTTAAAGAGAAAAGTGGAATTTTAAGGACCTTCCTAGCTGAAAGGAGGAAGGTGCCTAGGCCGTCCTAGCTGAAAGGGGGACGAGCTGCCGAGATCCCCTGGAGGGTGAGGCATAATTTAAGGTAGCTACCGCAAAGAAGCTAAAATAACAAAAAGGCAAAAGGAGATCCCGAGCTGAGCGGATAAGAGAACACCGGTGAGCGCTTTGTAAATTATTGTATATTTTGTAGGATTGTCCTAACTCTCATTTCAGAAAAGATCGCGAGATGTTGCACCCGGAAGAATGGGAAACGGCTCTAGTCGAGCCGGGCGCTCGTGCCCAGCTCCTAGAAAAGGAAAGAAAGACGACCTCTCAACTGAAAGAATGAAAGTACATCCTAAGACTGAGAAAAGAATCCGTAAGGTAGCAAAGCAACGAGAGAAGGTAGGAGATCCTATTGTGCCGCCCGGCTCGCCGGCGGACACTGTAATTAAAGAAACAGGAGACGACAGATACGCGGTAACATTTAGTAGCGATTTGTACGGTTGGTCTGATGGGGATTGGCCATATGGAGGAAGTTTTAAATTGTCCTTAATTGAGGAATGGAGACAGACCACCAAAGATGGGGCGGGGGACCCCACTTGGGATAAAGATTATATGGAGAATTGTTTTAAAAAATGGACAGAGGTGGCAAAAAGGCACCAGCCCTCTAAAAATAAAAAGAAAGAGGAGGAGGTAAGGAGAAGCCCCCTCCCTCTTACAGCCCCCCGAGTGCCCCGGTTATGACCGCTTCCCCTGTCGGCTTATATCCCCGTCTTCCAACCACCAAGCCGGATGATTGGCAGGAGATCATAGAAATAGTGGCCGCCCAGCTAGATCAGGCCTCTAGGCGACGAATGCAACCACGACCCCAGAACCCACCAGTGGATGAAAACGGGGAAGGAGGGACAAGTGGAGGAGCCGAAGGCGAAAACCCCAACCCTGACCCTGGAATGAATACCAGGAATACCATAAGACAGGCCGATTCCACCACTACCCCCACGACACAAGCCCCCCGTGTAATGATTGGAACCACGGCTGTCCTAAAGCCCTGGACACCGGGGGGAAGCTCGGGATATGATATCAGCCGCCCCTAATCCTGTTAAGAAGCCAGTAGCCTTTCACAACTGGCTTGAGCAAACCCTGTACCATTTATAACCCCCTCCCCGGAGATGTGAAATTATTACTGCAGGCAGCATATGGGTCCTCTTGGCAGGGGGTAAAAGATATGTTCCCTATACCCGCCGACGAAAACGGAGATTAGCGGGAAGATAATGAGGAAGAAGGAAATGAGTCCCGGGAACATTGGTTGCAGCACAGGGGCAAGGATGCCATACTAAAGGGAGCTAAAAAGCATGGAGAGCCGCAACACGCGAGAACCTATAAAATTAAGGTTTTGGACTGGCAAGGAAAAAGTTGGAAGGAAACAATTACAGTCTTGGCCAACATGGATAGGGAGGGACTATTCACCTATAAGGAAAATAAGGCTAACACAGCAGGTCAGTACTATCAGCAAAAGGGAAGAGGACAAGCACAGAATAATAGAGGAGGGTTTGGGGGATGAGGACGAGGAAGAGGGAGAGGACAGTGGCCCCAACGAGACCGCTCCCAAGATGAGTGTAGAAATTGCGGAACGGCATTGGGCTCGCGATTGCAGATGCCCCCCGAAACAGGGTGGAGGGTTACAAGGGGATTTCCCCGAACCTCCACCTTCATTGGCCCCTCAGTTTTCGTTCTCTAACCCCAACCCGCACCAATCAGCACAGGGATGCCCCGGAGGCTTAGTGGTACAGGCGCCCAGCCCTCCGCCTATCAGTGGACATAGAAGAAAACCCTCTGGCAGTAGTAAAAGTAGGAGACACTTATGTGAAGTTCCTGGTGGATACCGGTACTACTATGTCTTCTGTACCATCCTCTGTGGGATTACCTGTAAGCAACACCACCGTCTTAAGTATGGGTGTGGCCGGTATCCCCATGAAAGAATTTTTATCTGAACCTACCAAATTGATAATTGAAGGACAACCAGTTAATGATGAGACTTTGATAGTCTCTAAAACAACACCTCTCCCTTTATTGGGAAGACAGACTTTGTGCAAACTAGGAGCCACAATTTATTGCACAAAGGAAGGAATATTCATGGAGCTCCCTCCAAATAAAATTCATCAGTTCTTTAATGGGATTAAAGAAGAGAAAAGGGAGGATAACAAAGAAAAGGCTGCCCTCTATTGTTGGCAATTGAATGGCAACTTCTACTCCCCTTTGATACATGAAGTTATACAAAATTTAAAAGCTAAAATCGACCCTAATACTGAAGAATTGATGTATATAATTTTGACAAGCTTTGAGGCAGTTCAGCTTCATTGTACAGCCTGGTACACTCGACAAAAAGCTGAAACTTACCAGTGTCTGGTACAATCCTTTTTAAAAAAAGAAGAAATAGTAGAAGCTATGCCCCGCATTTATTTTGGACCAGAAGGATTGGGGGTAGCCATTGATTTGACACCCTGACAGCAGCAGCGGTATAGAGAAGCGAACTCGACACCCCATCTGACATTGGCTACAAAACCGCCAGCGAAACCTAAAGATATGGGTCCGATTAATGCACAGTGGTATGCACCAGGAATAACAGTAGTAATTGAGAAAGTTGCTAGAATATGCCAAATTTGTCAACAAAATAACAGAGGTAAAACACCTGCTGAATATGATCATCTACCCCAGCCAAGTATGCCCTTTGAAAATTTGCAAATCAGGTCTTAAGTACCTATTAGTCATAATAGACATGTTCACAAGGTGGGTAGAAGCGTACGCCACTAGGAGAGACGATGCCCGAATAGTAGTAAAAATTCTATTTAAAGAAATAGTACCAAGATATGGGATACCTATAGGAATCAACAGTGACAGGGGAACACACTTCTCCGGAAAAATAGTGCAAAATCTTGCAGAAGCGTTAGGTTTCCAGTGGAAGTTACATATACCATATCAGCCACAGTCCTCGGGAATGGTAGAAAGAGTAAATGGGATAATAAAATCTACCCTTACCAAGGTATGTCAGGAGACTGGACTAAAGTGGCCAGATGCCTTACCATTGGTATTGTATACAATGAGAAACCAGAAAAACCGAAACACTGGTTTGACACCACATGAAGCCTTATTGGGAAGACCAATGCCTACTGGCGTAAAACCACCACTGGCAGCTGAAAAAATAGCATTAATTTGGAATGATGAAAAATCACTAAAGTATGTTCAGGCCATGTGTGAAATAGCAAGGAGTCTGCATGCAAGGAAATATGCACCTTTCAGGCCTGGAGACCAAGTGTTGGTAAAAACATTAAACAAAGAATCCTTTTCTCCTAGGTGGAAAGGACCATATCAGATAATTCTCACAACACGAACCGCGCTGAAGTTGGAAAAGCACCCGAACTGGGTGCATGCAACCCGTTGTAAATATTATTTTCCCGACAAAATACAGCCAAAAGAAAAGGCATTGAACCAGGACGTACTACGATTGCCTGACTAAGAAACACAGCCATCTTCTCGCTGAAGAACTGTACCTGCTCTTGTATTAAATTAAATATTTGGACTTGAAAGTACTGCCCAAAAGTTCAGGAACGGATGTCAGAGCTCATTTGTGTGCCAGTTTGGGCCTTTATTATTTGGGCCACTGTTACTATCGTGTGGACGTGTTGTTATTGTAACGACTTAATTCAAGAGTTGTATAGAAACAAACAAGAAAGGGAAGATGGGAAGGGACTCTTGGAAAAATTATAAATGGATGTTGGGTATACTGATCATTTTAGCGACAGGGAACTCCCGGCAGGAGGAAGAAGTCCTAAAAGAAGGAAGAGTATGGAAGGGAAATATGGTATGGGAAAGAAGTAATAGTGCAAGGCAACAAGGCAATTTTATATGCCCAGTAGGCCAAAGTTGTAAAGTAGGGAACTTTACGGCACGATGTGAGGCATGTGGAATGAAGGAAGAAAGAGGGGAATTCCAGTTTATATTGGGGAAAGGGTATCAGTTGTTCATAGAATACCAGGCCGATGTGTGGATGAAGTGTACCCACAGCACGGGGAAAAACAAGAGATGGGGGTACATAGGAGGGCCGGACGAGAGAAAAGACTTCCTCCATTATTCATTTACAAGTATGGTAGAAGGGCAGCGGATGTTGTGCATGAATAACACCCCAGTGAATGGAGGAGACCCATTCGTGGTAAAATGGTCAGTAAAAGAATCCGGCCACCCAGAAGACCGGGACATCTAAAAAGGATACTGACCACTTGCATCCCAGTGGTAAGATCCCCAGGTGTATTAAAGCTAACAATACGAATTAAATATCCCCCAAAGAAAGAAGATGGTTGCCACACAACCAGTGTTAAGGTATCTTTTGAAAAAGAAAGACCCCAAAGAAAGAAACGGGATGTGTTAGAGACTGTGTTAGGTGGAGTGGGAGCAGGAATAGGAGCATTGAACTCCATGGATATCGAGACCCTACAAAATAAAACCCAGGCCGTCGGAGGACTGGTAGGGGAAGATATAAAAATCAGAAATGCCTGGGATGAAGGATTACAGCAATTACAAATATCAGGTTACGTCATAAACAAAATGACCTGGCAACAGAATGAAGGGATAGAGAAGGAAATAGAGAACCTAATAAAGGAACAACAGGGAGTAAACAAGTACACCCATTGCCTGTTTAAAGAAATGATCAGACAGCTATTAAGAGCCGAGTTCGAAAGGAAAATATTATCCTTCCATGCTAACACATGGGAAAGGTTGCTGGAAATTAACAAAAGGGATAAGCTTCTCAATTTAACCATTAACCCTCAAAAAAGATATACCAGTTGTAATTCAAAAGGATGTAACGTTACTGCGGAGGTAGTAAGTAAGACACGAAAATAAATTTGGTGTCAGTTCCAAGTAATGCCCCAGCTGTTTGGACAGAACTTCTGGTACCCAGAATTTAAAGGAGATTGGGTCGATGAGAAGAATAAGACACATCACCAGAGGGGATGTGCTAGGTGGCCATTCGGAATGGTATGTCCCTATCAGACCGCCATACACGAACCATGCTCACTGCAGCACTCCATTGGAGTATGTAAATGGGAATTAAAGCCAACAAATGACACTGATATTGCGGAAATAGGACAGAATGAGGTCTGTGTGACAGGAAATAAACCTGTCTATCTGATTGGAATTTTGTTTAAACCCCCCATTAATAAATGCGTGAGAAGAGTCTACACCCTGTATGACCCTGAAGTAAAAAGAACTTATACCTTTGGGCAATGGCAAAATGTAGAAAAATATCTGTCTATGCACAAGATTGAACCCTTACCCCCTGTAATTAATTTGACCAGACTGCATAATTTGATACAGAATGGCAAGAAAATTGAGGAAGCTCTGTCAAAGCAAGGCAGAGACATCCACCAATTTAGAGTCGAAATGAGTTACAAGAAGGGGCAACTAGTGAGAATCGCAGATAAAGTCACCTCTTTGACAGTACACCACTGGTGGGATGTGTTTACCGGATGGTCCCCAAAAGCTACAGCAGTACTGAAGCTTGCTATACACCCCATAGTAATCGTAGGTGTGGTTATGCTTGTATTATTAATAATCCTTTGCGGAATGTGGATAAAATTAAAAAATGTAATTAGTCAAGTAATAGGCCTGATCTCCGAAATAGAAAGGAAAAGTGTGTGCATGAAAGGAAGTTTAAGTCGCTTAGAGGAAAAGGTTGATGAAGACGAATATCTCAAAATGCGACCCTATCCTGAAGGGTATGACCCCCTTTTGCGCAAGAAGAGAATATAGGAAATTGTGTTGATCTGAAAAAAAAAAGATCAACAAGGAGGGAATTGTGGAAAAAAGAATCTATGAATCCATGGCTTATGGTAAAGGGAAGGGTTAAATTCTGTTTTTGCTATATTTAAAGAAATAATAGGACTAGAACAACACCCACACTTTTTAGCCTTGAAACTTAGAAATGTAATTAAATGACTATCCGGTATTGAAAGGGAGTCTCCTGATATTCTGCTTATCAGACTGTGAACAGGGAGAAACTATGCCAGGACAGATAGAGTGTGTGCCTCCCGAGACGACCTTTGTACTCACGGAACTAATGAATAAGATTTATTTTCTATTTCTGTATTCTATTTCTGTATAAAGATAGGGACAATTTGCTTGTACAGGAGAGTTTTCTGCCTTGGTACGGTCCAAGCAGGCTCTCTGAGATATCTCGCTTTTTAAAATAAAATTCTCTCGAAGCACGACTCTGAAAGCCTCCGCCTGAGTTAATTTAACTTAGAAATTTCCTCGACAAGCGCATTTGGAAAGAGGTGACATGATAGGTCCAAGTCAGCATGGATTTGTGAAAGGGAAATCATGCTTGACAAATCTTCTGGAATTTTTTGAGGATGTTTCCAGTGGAGTGGACAAAAGAGAACCAGTTGATGTGGTGTATTTGGACTTTCAGAAGGCTTTCGACAAAGTCCCACACAAGAGATGAGTGTGCAAAGTTAAAGCACATGGGATTGGGGGTAGTGTGCTGACGTGGATTGAGAACTGGTTGGCAGACAGGAAGCAAAGAGTAGGAGTACATGGGTACTTTTCAGAATGGCAGGCAGTGACTAGTGGGGTACCGCAAGGTTCTGTGCTGGGGCCCCAGCTGTCTACACTGTACATTAATGATTTAGATGAGGGGGTTAAATGTAATATCTCCAAATTTGCGGATGACACTAAGTTGGGTGGCAGTGTGAGCTGCGAGGAGGATGCTATGAGGCTGCAGAGTGACTTGGATAGATTAGGTGAGTGGGCAAATGCATGTGGATAAATGTGAGGTTATCCACTTTGGTGGTAAAAACAGAGAGACAGACTATTATCTGAATGGTGACAGATTAGGAAAAGGGGAGGTGCAACGAGACCTGGGTGTCATGGTACATTAGTCATTGAAGGTTGGCATGCAGGTACAGCAGGCGGTTAAGAAAGCAAATGGCATGCTGGCCTTCATAGCGAGGGGATTTGAGTACAGGGGCAGGGAGGTGTTACTACAGTTGTACAGGGCCTTGGTGAGGCCACACCTGGAGTATTGTGTGCAGTTTTGGTCTCCTAACTTGAGGAAGGATGTTCTTGCTATTGAGGGAGTGCAGTGAAGGTTCACCAGACTGATTCCCGGGATGGCGGGACTGACATATCAAGAAAGACTGGATCAACTGGGCTTGTATTCACTGGAGTTCAGAAGAATGAGAGGGGATCTCATAGAAATGTTTAAAATTCTGACGGGTTTAGGCAGGTTAGATGCAGGAAGAATGTTCCCAATGTTGGGGAAGTCCAGAACCAGGGGGCACAGTCTAAAGATAAGGGGTAAGCCATTTAGGACCGAGATGAGGAGAAACCTCTTCACCCAGAGAGTGGTGAACCTGTGGAATTCTCTATCACAGAAAGTTGTTGAGGCCAATTCACTAAATATATTCAAAAAGGAGTTAGATGTCGTCCTTACTACTAGGGGGATCAAGGGGTATGGCGAGAAAGCAGGAATGGGGTACTGAAGTTGCATGTTCAGCCATGAACTCATTGAATGGTGGTGCAGGCTCGAAGGGCTGAATGGCCTACTCCTGCACCTATTTTCTATGTTTCTATGTGTCTATATCTCAAGACGCTCTACAGGAGTGTTATAATTTGACAACGGGCCACATAAGTAGAAATTAGCGCAGGTGACCAAAAGCTTGGTCAAAGAGGTAGGTTTTAAGAAGCATCTCGAAGGAGGGAGCGAGGCGGAGAGGTTTAGGGAGGGAGTTCGAAAGCTTGGGACCCAGGCAGCTGAAGGCCCGGACACCGATGGTGGAGCGATTATAATCAGCGATATTCTGGAGGGCAGAATTAGAGGAGCGCAGATATCTCAGGGGTTGCACTTACAAGTGATTTTATATATTCGTAGATAGTCGATGATCAGATCAACCATGATCTTATTAAATGGCAGAGCAGGCTCGAGGGGCCAAATGGCCTACACCTGCTCCTATTTCTTATGTTCTTATAAAAATACACTTATGTGTAAACACACACAAATACACATATGTATAAACACACACAGATATATGTCTAGAAACACAGAAACATAGAAAATAGGTGCAGGAGTAAGCCATTCGGCCCTTCGAGCCTGCACCACCATTCAATATGATCATGCAACTTCAGTACCCCATTCCTGCTTTCTCTCCATACCCTTTCATCCCTTTAGCCGCAAGGGCCACATCTAACTCCCTTTTGAATATATCTAATGAACTGGCCTCAACAACTTTCTGTGGTAGAGAATTCCACAGGTTCACAATTCACCGAGTGAAGAAGTTTCTCCTCATCTCGGTCCTAAATGGCTTACCCCTTATCCTTAGACTGTGACCCCTGGTTCTGGATTTCCCCAACATCCAACATTCTTCCTGCATCTAACCTGTCCAATTCCGTCAGAATTTTATATGTTTCTGTGAGATTCCCTCTCATTCTTCTAAATTCCAGTGACTATAAGCCTAGTCGATCCAGTCTTTCTTCATATGTCAGTCCTGCCATCCCGGGAATCAGTCTGATGAACCTTCGCTGCACTCCCTCAATAGCTCGAATGTCCTTCCTCAGATTAGAAGACCAAAGCTGCACACAATACTCAAGGTGTGGTCACACCAAGGCCCTGTATAACTGCAGTACGACCTCCCTGCTCCTATACTAAAATCCCCTCGCTATGAAGGCCAGCATGCCATTTGCTTTCTTTATTGCCTGCTGTCCTGCATGCCTACCTTCAATGACTGATGTACCATGACACCCAGGTCTTGTTGCACCTCCCCTTTTCCTAATCTGTCACCATTCAGATAATAATCTGCCTTCCTGTTTTTGCCACCAAAGTGGATAACCTCACATTTATCCACATTATACTGCATCTGCCATGCATTTGCCCATTCATTTAACCTGTCCAAGTCACCCTGCAGCCTCATTGCATCCTCCTCGCAGCTCGCACTGCCACCCAGCTTAGTGTCATCTGCAAACTTGGAGATATTACATTCAATTCCTTTGTCTAAATCGTTAATGTATATTGTAAATAGCTTGGGTCCCAGCACTGAACCCTACTAGTCACTACCTGTTCTGAAAAGGGCCCGTTTATTCCCACTCTTTGCTTCCTGTCTGCCTACCAGCTCTCTATCCACGTCAATACATTACCCCCAATACCATGTGCCTTAATTTTTCACACTAATCTCCTGTGTGGGACCTTGTCAAAAGCCTTTTGAAAGTCCAAATACACGACATCCACTGGTTCTCCCTTATCCACTCTACTCGTTACATCCTCAAAAATTCTAGAAGATTTGTCAAGCATGATTTCCCTTTTATAAATCCATGCTGACTTGGACCGATCCTGTCACTGCTTTCCAAATGCACTGCTATTTCATCTTTAATAATTGATTCCAGCATTTTCCCCACCACCGATGTCAGGCTAACTGGTCTATAATTCCCTGTTTTCTCTCTCCCTCCTTTTTTAAAAAGTGGGGTTACATTAGCTACCCTCCAATCTATAGGAACTGAACCAGAGTCCATGGAATGTTGGAAAATGACCACCAATGCATCTACTATTTCTAGGGCCACTTCCTTAAGTACTCTGGGATGGAGACTATCAGGCTGTGGGGATTTATTCAGTCCCTTCAATTTCCCTAACACCATTTCCTGACTAATAAGGATTTCCCTCAGTTCCCCCTTCTCCCGAGACCCTCGGTCCCCGAGTATTTTCGGGAGGTTATTCGTGTCTTCCTTAGTGAAGACAGAACCAAAGTATTTGTTCAATTGGTCTGCCATTTCCTTGTTCCCCATTATGAATTCACCTGATTCTGACTGCAAGGGACCTACATTAGTCTTCACTAATCTTTTTCTCTTTGAAGTCAGTTTTTATGTTCCCTGCAAGCTTCCTCTCATACTCTATTTTCCCCCTCCTATCTAACCCTTAGTCCTCCTCTGCTGAATTCTAAATTTCTCCCAGTCCTCAGGTTTGCTGCTTTTTCTGACCAATTTATATGCCTCTTCCTTGGACTTAACACTTTCCCTAATTTCCCTTGTTAGCCATGGTTGAGCCACCTTCCCTTTTTTATTCTTACGGCACACAGGGATGTACAATTGTTGTAGTTCATCCATGTGATACTTAAATGTTTGCCATTGCCTATCCATTGTCAACCCTTTAAGTATCATTCTCCAGTCTATCCTAGCCAATTCACATCTCATACCTTTCTTTAAGTTCAGGATCCTAGTCTCTGAATTAACTGTGTCACTCTCCATCTTAATGAAGAATTCTACCATATTATGGTTACTCTTCCCCAAGGGGCCCCGCACGAGCAGATTGCTAATTAATCCTCTCTCATTGCGCAAGACCCAATCTAGGATGGCCTGCTCTCTCGTTGGTTCCACGACAAATTGGTCTAGAAAACTGTCCCTTATTCACTCCAGGAAATCCTCCTCCACAGTATTGCTACCAGTTTGGTTAGCCCAATCAATATGTAGATTAAAGTCACCCATGATAACTGCTGTACCCTTACTGCACGCATCCCTAATTTCCTGTTTGATGCCATCCCCAACCTCCCTACTACTATTTGGTGGTCTGTACACAACTCCCACTAATGTTTTCTGCAGCTCTACCCATATAGATTCCACATCTTCCATGCTAATGTCCTTCCTTACTATTGCGTTAATCTCCTCTTTAACTAGTAATGCTACCCCACCTCCTTTTCCTTCCTGTCTGTCCTTCCTAAATATTGAATACCCCTGGATGTTGAGTCCCCAGCCTTGGTTACCCTGGAGCCATGTCTCCGTAATCCCAATTACATCATATCTGTTTACAGCTATCTGCGCAGTCAATTCATTCACATTATTACAAATGCTCCTTACATTGAGACACAGAGCCTTCAGGCTTGTTTTTTTTAACACTCTTTGTCCTTTTAGAATTATGTTGTAATGTGGCCCTTTTTGATTTTTGCCCTTGATTTCTCTGCCCTCCACTCTTGCTTTTCTCCTTCCTACCTTTTGCTTTTGCCCCCTTTTTACTTCCCTCTGTCTCCCTGCATAGATTCCCATTCCCCCTGCCATTTTATTTTAAACCCTCCCCAACAGCACTAGCAAACACTCCCCCTAGGACATCGGTTCCAGTCCTGCCCAAGTGCAGACCGTGCGGTGTGTATAAACAACAACAACTTTTATTTACGTAGTGAATCATCCTAAGGTGTTTCACAGGAGTATTTTGAAACAAAAAAATTGATACCGAGCCACATAAGGAGAAATTAGGGCAGGTGACCAAAAGCTTGGTCAAAGAAATAAGTTTTAAGGAGTGTCTTCAAGGAGGAAAGAAAGTTAGAGAGGTGGAGAGGTTTACGCACGGGATTGCAGAGCTTAGGACCACAAAATAGTTGAGCAATTATTATCAGGGTTGCTCAAGAGGGCAGAATTAGAGGAGCGCAGACATCGCGGGGGGGTTGTGGGGCTGGAGGAGGTTACTGAGATCGGGAGAGCCGAGGCCATGGAGGGATTTGAAAATAGGGATGAGAATTTTTAAATCGAGGCATTGCTTAACCAGGAGCCAATGTACACCAGCGAGCACAGGGGGTGATGGGTGAACGGGACTTGGTGCAAGTTAGGACATGGGCAGCCGAGTTTTGGATCACCTCTAGTTTACGGAGGGTAGAATATGGGAAGCCAGCCAGGAGTGCGTTGGAATAGTCAAGTCTAGAGGTAACAAAGACATGGATGAGGGTTTCAGCAGTGGATGAGCTGAGGCAAGGGCGGAGACGTGCGATGTTACGGAGCTGGAAATAGATGGTCTTAGTTATGCAGTGGTTGAAAGCTCATTTCAGGGTTAAATATGACACCAAGGTTGTGAACAGTGTGGTTCAGCCTCAGACAGAAGTTGGGGAGAGGGATGGAGTCAGTGACTAGGGAACGGAGTTTGTGGAGCGGATCGAAAATAATGTCTTTGGTTTTCCCATTATTCAATTGGAGAAAACTTCTGTTCCTCCAGTACTGAATGTCAAACAAGCAGGCTGATAATTTAGAGACTATGGAGGGGTCGAGTGAAGTGGTGGTGAGGTAAAGCTGGGTGTCATCAGTGTACATGTGGAAACTGATGCTGTGTTTTCGGATGATGTCACCAAGGGGCAACACGTAGATGAGAAATAGGAGGGGGCCAAGGATAGATCCTTGGGGGACACTGTGAATGTTTAAAATGTATAGAGACATTGAAGTTGAGAACATGGGAATTGTATAGGGACAGTATAAGCTAACAAAGAATTCATGGAGGAATAGCCATGACATCTCGGACTCGAGACTGCGAAATGTTACAACACTAACACATATTGAAACAAAACCCACAGCTTGCAGAAAAACCTCAAGGTCTTATTAAATCATGTTATTAACCTGAAACATTAACAGAAGGTCTTTGTTTAAAATCAGACCATACTTAGGTCGGCTTATGAGTGGACAAAGGGAAAGAGGGACCAAAAGAGATAGGTTGAACTAGGATGTCACTCTAGCCCTATCTTGTTATCTTTTGCCGAGAATGTATAACTGTTGTCGCTTTACGATGTAACTTCACTTATCCGTAGGGAGTGTGTACGCTCTATCGAGAGAGTATATCTTCTGTCTAATAGGTCTTACCGGCTGGTAAAATAAAGACTGCTTTGTTCAAAGCACAAGAGGTATTCGACTCAGTAATTTTGCTGAACCAGATTGAGGTAAAAGAATCCAGGAATTTACATTTGGTGTCAGAAGTGGGATCTCAACGGACGACTGCCGAAAACTTGCGAATTAAGAGCCAGACTAGCCTTGGACGAGACGAGGGGAAAGTGGCCACTGGAATGAGTATGATTTCAATACTGCTCCAGTTTCCCCCGGTTTCAAAAGTCTGAGGAAAGTTTAGCCACTCGCTGGTTCTCAGGTAGTGTCTGAACGAGATCCAGGACAATCTGGTGAATACCTTTCAAACTTAGAATAGGGATAGAGATAGGGAAATTGCGCGATGACGCAAACCAAGCGGCGACTTGGAAAGATAGGTTATAGTTAGAGCTAGATAGGGATAGATGATCAATCATGGATCCAAAAAAGAAATAGGAAAGAAAAGAGACTCTTGTGAATGTCTGTTTAAATGAGAAATGCTTCTGTGATTTTTACTGTAAAAAAAAAGCCGGGGAGTTGTGGTTTGTTTTATCTCAAACAGAATGAAAGTTTGTTTTAACCCTTCGTAGTGTTGTCCTGTATGTGGGAAGTTTAAGAGTGTGAACCTTATTGAATTACGTATATTCAGATGATAAGTTACGGAGCCAGGAAATGCACAAAGGATAGGTTTGTTAAAAAAAAAAAGAAAAAATTACATGGTCCCGGTAGTTAAAAAAAAAGAAAAACTTGTTGAAAGAAAACATTCAGAAAAGGCACAGCAAAACAACTGAGATGGATTCAAAAGGATTAAAAAAAAAAATTATATTAAATAACATGACCTTGAGGCTGGAACAATTGAGATAACGAAAAGCAGTCCACAGCCTACGTGCCAGACTTCTCTCTAGTTATGGAAAAGACAAAAAAAAGTAACGTACTAAATAGGTGCTGAAAACAAAATGTTCTGAGATTTTAAATTATGAGAAAAATTCCACTGCAGTCTAAAAAAAAAATCACTCCTGTCCAGTAGGCAGAAAAACTCCATTAAATTAGGGCTTTCATTAACTGATTGGATTTAAACTGCACAGTGACGCGAAAGGATAGGGCAATTTGGAGTCTAAAAGAAATTAAATAAGGCTCATAAGAAATCTAATTTAGAAAATTCGGCTCACAGGGAATAAAATGGGGAATTAAATAGAGGATAGGTGTTCAAGTCAGGTACGACGTCGACCTTGTATATCACTTGGCCCGTCTAGGCTCTGATTGAATTTAAATCCCGCAGCAACTCGGAAGGTAGGGCCGACACAAACGCGCAGCGGCGCTGATGCGCAAACGACGCGAGACGTGCAGCGGTGCGAGCGTGCGGCCGAGAGGAGGGCCGACGCGAACGCGCAGCGGCGCTGACGCGCAACGATGCGAGACGTGCAGCGGCGTGAGCGTGCGGCCAAGTGGAGGGCTGATGCAGACGCGCAGCGACGCTAACGCGTAGTGACGCAGACGCGCAGCGGCGCGAACGCGCAGCGATGCGAGACGTGCAGCGGCGCGAGCGTGCGGCCGAGTGGAGGGCTGACGCAGACGCGCAGTGGCGCTAACGCGTGGTGACGCGAGACGTGCGGCAGCACACGCCCGAGTAAACGTGGGCCGACGCGAATGCGCAGCAACGCAAACCGCGAAAGTCAGTGCTAGTGTCAGTAAGAGAATGTGCGCACGAGAAACTTACTAAGAGATCCTCTGGGACCTCTGAGAAAGGTATTGACCGACTACGTAGTAAAATGGCTGGCTTTGTGTTAACCGAGGCTGATGATGAAATTGATGAGTGGTCACTGACTCAGCGCCCAACGGCGCCTCCCGCACCCCCTGGCCCCTTGCTCCAGTCCTCTTCCCAACACCCTCCACCTTACACTCCGGCGAGAGGAGTTAAAAATAACCCCATACCACCAAAGCAACAAATCCAAACTGACTCCTCATCCTCTGATAGCGATTCGGATCCCCAGTTCACAAGCAATATAGCCGAAAGAACCAGATCTCATACTCGAAAGGGCAGAACTATATCTTGACATCACAGACAGTCCCATAAATCTTCTAGTCAATCTACCAGTCCAAGTTGTGAAAAACATAGCAAACACCCCCGCCGATCGAGACGCAGAACTGTCAAGCAGTCAGACATCTCCGAAACATCCTCTGACCTAGAAATGATTTCCAAGATCCCAAAGTCCCGACACCAATTCCCTGTCAGACCAATGTCAAACTCTGATGCACAACAAGCTGCAGACCACCCCACTATAGATGTCTATGTGATCTTCGAACAACTATTTGATTGCTCACGCTATCCGGACAAATGGAAAGGGCAGTTAGATATTATTGGCAGGAAAAGAAAGGGGAGGGGGGAGGTGCGCCCCCAACCCGGGTCAAGACTGAATACGTGACTAGAAAGGAAGAGCCATCTCGGGAGGAAGGATCAATAGAACCGCAGTGTTGCATACAGGATTGGATGGATAAGCAAGGATACGGTTATACTAAACAACCAAACGGCCCGAGCCCTGCTAATAAACCTCTCTATTGTCCCCGGGATGGTATGGGAAGAGGCCGGGACTGGGTAAGAGGAATTGACTGTTTTAATTGTGGGCAGGAAGGACATTGGAATAAAAATTGCCCCTACCGTCAGCATGGAAAAGGAAGAGGAGGAAGAGGAGGGGGGCAAGGGGGGAGAGGAGGATCTTACACTAACTTCTCCCAGAACAACCCCTTTGGTCAATTGTCCCCCGATTGACTACGCAGCTTGATTGTGCAGGGATCCTCCCCGGACAACGAACCCATTCTGAATGAGTGGCAACCCTTTTTGATAGATACGGGAGCCTTCATGTCTTCTGTACAATCAAAGCTTAAACTCCCTGCCTCTACTGAAACACAGGAACTTTCAGGATTCCTGGGACAAATCTCGACATTCCCAGTGTCAGATCCGGTTAAAATGGGTTACCAGGAAGAATCGGTGGAACATCGAGTTGTTATCACAACCAATCTGGACTGTAACTTGATGGCTAGAGACCTCCTTTGCAAATTCCAGTTGCATTTGGAGTGTGGAGATGATGGGATTATTGTAAAACAGGAAACCCTTAAGCGGCAGTATTATACCACTAGAACCCCTCAGTGGTGGTCTCTGGACCTGCCGCAGGCAGCCTATCACGTGACCCTAGCATACGATCCCAGTGGAAAGAATCAGGACCTGCAGAACTTTTATCAGGATCACGAAGGGGAAGTGAAGGGAATTCTATTAAGGGCTAGAGTGACTGGACTGGAAAGAGAGGCAGATTTTGTGGAAGTGGATAAGAATCTGTGGAAACAGCCCCTAACAATGGCACCGCATATTGCTCGTGAAGTATTAGCCCCTCACCATGCTAAAGATTTGGGAGTTATGGTACGCAAGGCCATAGATGAGGCTGACCCTACCAGCCGGGATGTGCAAATCGTAAAACATGACCGAACAGTCCAATTTCATGGGGACCCCGAGAAGGTCTTAACGACTCTACAGCATCATACTGGCTCGGACATACCTGACTATGTGGATCCTCATGTGTGGCTGAGGACCCCTCCCAAGTGGGTTATACTCCCATTGATCCGATTGAGATCCCAGTGCAGGGCAATGTGGACTGGCCCTCTATCCGACAGAACCCACTGAAATTACAGGCAATCCTAAACTGACCTTTCGGCACTGTACTGCAATTAATCCGGCCTGTTTTCTTACTGAGCCACCCCAAGATGAGGAAGAACCCAGTCATGATTGCTTATCTTTAATTTAAGAGGCCACATCAGTCAAGGAAGATTTAGTTGATGTACCAATGGAAGATCCAGACTGTATTCTTACTGAGCCACCCCAAGATGAGGAATAACCCAGTCATGATTGTTTATGTATGTTGACGGAAGTACTTCTATTAATCCAGAAGATACACGAATCTCAGGATACGCCATAGTAAACCAGGAGAATCAGGTCTTGGAATCTGCCGCTTTTGAAACCGCCTATTCTGCTCAACAAGCTGAACTATTCGCCCTCACCCGAGCCTGTATCTTGGCCAAAGATCTCAAAGTCAATATCTATACCGACTCTAGGTATGCCTTTGGGGTGGCCCATGATTTCGGACAATTATGGAAAAATAGGGGATTCCTAACCTCACAGGGGAATGAGATATCTCATAAACAGCTAGTATCTGATTTGTTGCAAGCCCTCATGTTCCCCAAACACATTGCCATTGTTAAATGTACCGCCCACACTACCGGAAATTCTCTGGTTGATATAGGGAATCATTGTCCTGACCAAGAGGCCAAACAGGCCTCTCGTGACCAACAGATGGTAGTGCCCAAAATTATGAGTCAGACTAAAAATCCTGCGAAGGATAAGTTAGCCTCGGAAAAACCAATGCCAACCATCCAAGATGTTATAAAAGCACAGGGGGACGCTCCTGAAAAAGACAAACTGTTGTGGAAATATTATGCATGTACTTATGACAATGTTTCTAAACTCTGGACCACTCCCGCGGAACAGACTTGCATGTCTGACAAGTTGGCTCTATGGGTTATTGAATGTATGCATTTTGCTACACATTGTGGAGCAAGGACCATGAGTGACACACTTTTGGCTACTTGTTGGCACCCTAGACTCCAGGCGCTCACCCAGAACATCATTGTCGTTGCCTGGTTGGCCAGCAACATAATCCAGGGAAGGGAGTCCCTTGTGATTGGGGTAAAACGCCCCTACCCGAAGGTCCCTTTGAGACATTTCAGTTGGACTACATTGAGTTGCAAAAAGTTCAGTGTTACAAATATGTGTTAGTAATAGTAGATGTGTTTAGCAGATGGATTGAAGCCTACCCTCACCTGGACAATAAGGCTCAAACTGTTGTTAAGGTGTTAATGAGGGAAATTGTTCCTAGATATGAGATCTCAGCTCGATTGATGACCACCTATGTTCTTTCTCTGACTCAGGCTCTGCGACTAGTTCACAACCAGGTTCAAGATGCTCACCTCGACCTCCCAGCTTTACCCGAATTGTCCCTCGTGGCACCAGGGAAGTATGGATTCGGAAGGGATTAGAGCCACAATGGGAGGGGCCTTTTCAGGTGTTACTCACTACCCCCCACTGCAGCCAAGGTTGAGGGGAAAAGTGCCTGGGTTCACCTGCACCACTGCAAGCTCACCACCCTCTAACGAACCTATTTTACTGGTTATTCTAACTCCTGTTTCTGTTCCAGACTTCCTCTTCTCCAGCTGAACAAGGCCGTTGGCATCCTAATTGGAACGTGAACCAGTTTGAACTTTTACTCGTAGTGATAGACAACCAGCTACACCGACGGTGACCTAAGAGAGACAGGAAAACTGAACTCTTTTAATCAGCAAAATAATTGGACTATTTATCTGAATCCTGAGCCATAAGATGAAACTGTCTGTATGCCACAGTCTGTATAATAGTGTTGATATATGACAGTTTCGGCGCATGGGAGGGGAGACAGAGACGAGAGCTACATGTCTTATGTTTATGCGCAAAATGGGAACTTTTCTAGATATTAGGTGTGTTCACATTCCCTATACATTTTACTCCTAGAATAATCCTAAGTGTTATCATGGAATGATAAAAGGGGGGAATGTGAATGTTTAAAATGTATAGAGACATTGAAGTTGAGAACATGGGAATTGTATAGGGACAGTATAAGCTAACAAAGAATTCATGGAGGAATAGCCATGACATCTCGGACTCGAGACTGCGAAATGTTACAACACTAACACATATTGAAACAAAACCCACAGCTTGCAGAAAAACCTCAAGGTCTTATTAAATCATGTTATTAACCTGAAACATTAACAGAAGGTCTTTGTTTAAAATCAGACCATACTTAGGTCGGCTTATGAGTGGACAAAGGGAAAGAGGGACCAAAAGAGATAGGTTGAACTAGGATGTCACTCTAGCCCTATCTTGTTATCTTTTGCCGAGAATGTATAACTGTTGTCGCTTTACGATGTAACTTCATCTTCTGTCTGATAGGTCTTACCGGCCGGTAAAATAAAGACTGCTTTGTTCAAAGCACAAGAGGTATTCGACTCAGTAATTTTACTGAACCAGATTGAGGTAAAAGAATCCAGGAATTTACAACACCAGAGATAAGGATGCGGGGGCGGGAAGAGAAGCCATTGCAGGAGATTTTCTGGCTATGATTAGATAGATAAGAATGGAATGAGTGCAGTCCCACCCAGCTGGACGATGGTGTTGGAGAGGAATAGAGAGGTCAACTGTGTCAAAGGCTGCAGACAGGTCAAGCAGGACAAGGAGGGATAGTTTGCCTTTGTCACACTCACAAAGGATGTCATTTGTGACTTTGATGAGAGCCGTTTCGGTACTGTGCCAGGGGTGGAAACCAGATCGGAGGGATTCAGACACGTAATTGATGGGCACGGATTTTGGAGGCGACAACACGTTCAAGGACTTTGGAGAGGAAAGGGAGGTTGGAGATGGGGTGGTCGTTTGCAAGGACGGAGAGGTAGAGGGTTGTTTTTTTGAGAGGGGAGATGACGATAGATTTGAAGGAGAAAGGGACAGTACCTGAGGAGAGAGAACTGTTAACAATGTCGGCTAACATGGGAGCCAGGAAAGGAAGTTAGGTGGTCGGCAGTTTGGTGGGAATAGGATCAAGGGAGCAGGAAGTGTATCTGATGGACAAGATGAGCTCGGAGAGTTCATGAGAGCTCAGAGAGTAACTGGAGAAAGAAGTGAGGTCAGGGCTCGGGCAGGGGGGATCTTTAGAGGGAGTTTGGCCTGGTGGGCTATGGGAAGTAAGGAAGAGAAGAGGCAGAGACAGCTGGATGTATGGTCTCAGTCTTGGAGACAAAGAAGTCCATGAACTCCTCACACTTATTGTTGGAGCTGAGGGTGAAGACTGGTGAGAGGGGTTTTAAAAAGACGGTTAGCAGTGGAGAATAGAAGCCAGAATGATTCTGGAATAGTGAGTGATTTAGACAGACGAGAGCAGGACCTGTGGTTCAGCCAGATCTGGCGGTGAATGGCTAAACCAATTGTCTGCCACATCCGTTCAAATCTGCGTCGCTTGGACTTAAGGGAGCGAAGATTAGGGCTGTACCAAGGGGGAACGGCCAGGGTGAGAAAGAGAGTAATTGTTTTAACGGGGACTAGGGCTTCAAAGGTGGCGGTGAGGGTGTGATTGAGCAGATCGGTCATGGTGAACGGACAGTTGGGAGTTGTAAGAGAGTCGGGACAGAGTTTTTTCCAGGGGCGGACACAGAAGGAGGTGGGGGGAGGGCGGACGTGGGTGGCGAGCGATATGGGGAAGTGGTCAGAGATGGCCTTATCTGCAATTGACATGATGGGAGTAACGAGGCCACGCGAGATGGGAAGGTCGAGGGGATGGCCGTGAATATGGGTTGGGGAGTTTACATGGAGGGAGAGATTAAGGAAGGACAGGAGGCGAGTGAACTCAGAGGAGAGAGAGCACGATGAATTGAGGTGGAGGTTGAAATCACCGAGGATGGGAAGTCGCTTGGTGCAGAGGCTGAAGCAGGAAAGCAGTGAAGAAATATTGGTAATAACATTTTTATGGTACTTGGGTGGGTGGTAGAGAACGCGAATGTTAAATGTGAGGATAGGGGCGGTTTAAATTAGAGTTTAAATTAAACAAACACAAATGTGCATATGTATAAATACACACAGAAAGAAATACTTGGATTTATATAGCGCCTTTCACGACCACCGGACATCTTGAAGTGTTTTACAGTCAATGAAGTACTTTTGGAGTCTTCTTAGGCAGTCCCTTGGAATCGAGGATGACTTACTGTTGTAATGTGGGAAACACAGCAGACATATTGCGCACAAGCAAGCTCCCACAAACAGCAATGTGATAACGACCAGATAATCTGTTTTTGTGAGCTTCATTAAGGGATATTGGGGAGAACTGCCCTGCTCTTCTTCGAAATGTTGCCATGGGATATTTTACATCCATCTGAGAGAGCAGACGGGCCCTCGGTTTAACGTCTCGTCCGAAAGACGGCACCTCCGGCAGTGCAGCGCTCCCTCAGCACTGCACTGGAGTGTCATCCTAGATTTTGTGCTCACCTCCCTGGAGTGGGGGAGTGGGACTTGAACCCACAACCTTCTGACTCAGAGGCGAGACAGAGCTACCCACGGAGCCACAGCTAACAACTGTATAAAGACGCACAAATATACAGATGTGTAAACGCACACAAATAGACTGTTTCTTATGACGTCCTGAGTAATTGCACTGTGTAAGCACCACACCCAGAGTCGTAGTCCGAGTCAATGCATGGCTGCTTTCTTGAAAGGCAGGGTCACCCGCTTATCTGTCACCGGCTTGCTGCTGTCACGGGGTGTTCCATCCATTCTCACAGAGAGGACAGTCACCCCTTTGCTCCTGCACTGGGTTTGTCAGCCCTCCAGGATTACCAACATATCAACAGTGATCATTCCGGCGTCTCAAGCAATTAACGATTAATCTCTTGGACACTGCTACGAACGACCCTGAAGATTGGGTCATTGCAGAAACGGTGTGCTTTCTTAATTTTCTTTGAACACTTGTATTAATTAACTGTACTAATTTTAGAGATGGGGGTGGGGGGGGGGGAGGGGGAGCGGCTATTTGATCGGGTGGGGTTGTTGGAAGTGAGGTGATCATGTGCCAAAACCTCCAAGAATACATTCATCCAGAATTGATAAACTCCCCCCCCCCCACTCCCCTCCCCCCCACCCCTTCCCCCTCCCACCCTGTAGCTCCTCTTCCTCGAAACTTCCACCGTTGCAAAGGTACTTCGATTCACAAACGCAGAGCCCCAGCAAACGTCAGCAAAACGAGCGGGCACAGCTCACACAATCACGGAGCTGCGGTCAGCAAAAAGGGGGAACGTTCTGGAAGGACGCAGACCCGATGCTGCAACTTCAGACAAGAAGCATTCCGATGACGTCCGAAACAAAAGCAAGGAAATAAAACACAAAAACACAGCCGCTCGGTATTGTACTGACTGATAACCCGGATTATTTTTTGCTGACGCCCTCAACAGGAGCTTGAACCCGTGACCTCCTGACCCCCAAGGCAAGAGTGCCACCCACCCAGCTGAGCTGACACCAAAGCAAAGATTTCCAAATGGGGTCTTTTTGACTTGTGCTGATAGTGTGCACAGCGGGTGTGCAATGTATTTGCTTCATGGGTTCTTTCTTAAGAATTCATAGCAACACATTGCTATTAAGAACTAGTTGATGTATTCGTAAAAGATTTAACAATCACACTAACTATTACCAGTTCAACCACCTGCCTGATCATGGATCTCCCGAACCCAACTGGCTGGGATTTGACTGAGTCTTGGGAACAACACGTGACTGGCTAAGCCACTCACAACTCAACAGCTTTACAACGATTTTAATCTAACTTTAAATCAAGTGCCCCCTTTTGGCAAGGGCACTAGAACCCACAAATCCTCGCCGTTCCGACCTCTGCTCTTCGCCGGTTGCGACCTCCGCTCCTCCGCTTCTCACGTTCCGGCCTTCGCTCATCGCCGCTTCCGACCTCTCCTCCTTGTTGCCTCTGACTTCTGCTCCTCATCGCTTCCGAGCTCCGCTCCTCCCCGATTCTGACCTCCGCGCCTCGCCGCACCCGACCTCCGCTCCTCGTCGCTCCCGACCTCCGCTCCTCGTCGCTCCCGACCTCCGCTCCTCGCCGCTTCCGACCTCCGCTCCTCGCCGCTCCCGACCTCCGCTCCTCGCCGCCTCCGACCTCCGCTCCTCGACGCCTCCGACTTCCGCTCCTCGCCGCTTCCGACCTCCGATCCTCGTCGCTCCCGACCTCCGCTCCTCGCCGCTTCCGACCTCCGCTCCTCGTCGCTCCCGACCTCCGCTCCTCGCCGCTTCCGACCTCCGCTCCTCGTCGCTCCCGACCTCCGCTCCTCGTCGCTCCCGACCTCCGCTCCTCGTCGCTCCCGACCTCCGCTCCTCGCCGCTTCCGACCTCCGCTCCTCGCCGCTTCCGACCTCCGCTCCTCGCCGCCTCCGACTCCCCCCGCTCCTCGCCGCTTCCGACCTCCGCTCCTCGCTGCTCCTCGCCGCCTCCAAACTCCGACCTCTGCTCATCGCCGCCTCCAACCTCCGACCTTCCCTCCTTGACGGATCCGACCTCTGCTCCTCGCTGCTTCCGGCCTCCTCTCCTCGTTGTCTCCGACATCTGACCTCCGCTCCTCGCCACTTCCGACCTCCGCTCCTCGCTGCTTCCGACCTCCGCTCCTCGTAGCCTCCAACCTCTGCTCCTCACCGATTCCGACCTCCGTTTATCGCCACTTCCGACTTCCGCTCCTCGCTGCCTCAGACCTCCGCTCCTCGCTGCCTCCGACCTCCGCTCCTCGTCGCCTTCGACATTCGCTCCTAGCCACTCCCGACCTCGCTCCCCGATGCTTCTGACCTCTGCTCCTTGCTGGTCCCGACCTCCACATCTCGCCGCCTCCGACCTCCGCTCCTCGCTGCCTCCGACCTCCGCTCCTTATCGCCTCCGACCTTCGCTCCTAGCCACTCCCGACCTCCGCTCCCCGATGCTTCTGACCTCTGCTCCTTGCTGGTCCCCACCTCCGCATCTCGCCGCCTCCGACCTCCGCTCCTCGCTGCCTCCGACCTCCGCTCCTCATCGCCTCCGACCTTCGCTCCGAGCCACTCCCGACCTCCGCTCCCCGTTGCTTCTGACCTCTGCTCCTTGCTGGTCCCGACCTCCACTCATCGTTGCCTCCGATCTCCGCCCGTCCCCGATTCCGACCTCTGCTCCTCGTCGCCTCCAACATCCGACCTCCACTTTGCGCCGCCTCTGACCTCCGACCTACGCTCCTTGCCGCTTCGCACCTCTGCTCCTCGTTGCCTCCGACCTCCGCTCCTCGATGCTTCCGACCTCCTCTCCTCGTTGCCTCCAACATCCGACCTCCGCTCCTCATCGCCTCCAACCTCTGCTCCTCACTGATTCCGACCTCTGTTCATCGCCGCTTCCGACCTCTGCTCCTTGTCGCATCCGACCTCCGCTCTTCATCGGTCCTGACCTCCGCTCCTCGTCGCCTCCGACCTCTGTTCCTCATCGGCTGTGACCTCCAACCTCCGTTCCTTGCCACATCCAACCTCTGCTCCTCGTCGCCTCCGACCACTGCTCCTCATCGCCTCTGACCTCCAACCTCCGTTCCTCGCCACCTCCGATCTCCGCTCCTCGTTGCCTCCGACCTCCGCTCCTCGTCACCTCCGACCTCTGCTCCTTGCCGCTTCCGATCTCCGATCCTCGCCGCTTCCGACCTCCGCTCCTTGCCGCTTCCGACCTCCGCTCCTAGTCACCTCCAATCTCCGACCTCTGCTCCTCACCGCCTCCGACCTCCGCTCCTCGCCGCCTCCGACCTCCGATCCTCGCCGCTTCCGACCTCCGCTCCTCGCCGCTTCCGACCTCCGCTCATCGCCGCTTCCGACCTCCGCTCATCGCCGCTTCCGACCTCCGCTCATCGCCGCTTCCGACCTCCGCTCATCGCCGCCTCCGACCTCCGATCCTCGCCGCTTCCGACCTCCGCTACTCACCGCCTCCGACCTCCGATCCTCGCCGCTTCCGACCTCTGCTCCTTGTCGCCTCCGACCTCCGCTCTTCATCGGTGCTGACCTCCGCTCCTCGTCCTCTCCGACCTCTGTTCCTCATCGGCTGTGACCTCCAACCTCCGTTCCTCGCCACCTCCGACCTCAGACCTCCACTCCTTGTCGCCTCCGACCTCTGCTCATCACCTCTGACCTCCGACCTCCGTTCCTCGCCACCTCCGACCTTCGCTCCTCGTCGCCTCCGACCACTGCTCCTCATCGCCTCGACCTCCAACCTCCGTTCCTCGCCACCTCCGATCTCCGCTCCTCATTGCCTCCGACCTCTGCTCCTCGTCACCTCCGACCTCCGCTCCTTGCCGCTTCCGACCTCCGCTCCTAGTCACCTTCAATCTCCGACCTGCGCTCCTCGCCGCCTCCGACCTCCGCTCCTCGACGCCTCCGACTTCCGCTCCTCGCCGCCTCCGACCTCCGATCCTCGCCGCCTCCGACCTCCGCTACTCGCGGCTTCCGACCTCCGCTCCTCGCCGCTTCCGACCTCCGCTCCTCGCTGCTTCCGACCTCCGCTCCTCGCCGCCTCCGACCTCTGCTCCTCGCTGCCTCCGACCTCCGCTCCTCATCGCCTCCGACCTTCGCTCCTAGCCACTCCCGACCTCCGCTCCCCGATGCTTCTGACCTCTGCTCCTTGCTGGTCCCGACCTGCACTTCTCGCCGCCTCAGACCTCCGCTCCTCACCGCTCCCGACCTCCACTCCTCGTTGCCTCCGATCTCCGCCCGTCCCCGATTCCGACCTCTGCTCCTCGTCGCCTCCAACATCCGACCTCCACTTTGCGCCGCCTCTGATCTCCGACCTACGCTCCTTGCCGCTTCGGACCTCTGCTCCTCGTTGCCTCCGACCTCCGCTCCTCGATGCTTCCGACCTCCTCTCCTCGTTGCCTCCAACATCCGACCTCCGCTCCTCGTTGCCTCCAACCTCCGCTCCTCGCCGCTTCTGACCTCCGCTCCTCATCGCCTCTGACCTCCAACCTCCGTTCCTCGCCACCTCCGTTCTCCGCTCCTCGTTGCCTCCGACCTCTGCTCCTCGTCACCTCCGACCTCCGCTCCTTGCCGCTTCCGACCTCCGCTCCTAGTCACCTCCAATCTCCTACCTCCGCTCCTCGCCGCCTCCAACCTCGGCGCCTCGACGCCTCCGACTTCCGCTCCTCGCCGCCTCCGACCTCCGATCCTCGCCGCCTCCGACCTCCGCTCCTCGCCACTTGCGACCTCCGCTCCTGGCCGCTTCCGACCTCCGCTCCTTGTCGCCTCCGATCTCCGCTGTTCATCAGTCCTGACCTCCGCTCCTCGTCGCCTCCGACCTCTGTTCCTCATCGCCTCTGACCTCCAACCTCCGTTCCTCGTCACCTCCGACCTCCGCTCCTCATCGCCTCCGACCTCCGCTCATCACCTTTGATCTCCGACCTCCGTTCCTCGCCACCTCCGACCTCCGCTCCTTGCCGCCTCCGAAACCCAGCTCCTCGCCGCTTCCGACCTCCGCTCCTCGTCACCTCCGACCTCCGCTCCTCATCGCCTCCGACCTCCGCTCATCACCTTTGATCTCCAACCTCCGTTCCTCGCCACCTCCGACCTCAGACCTCCGCTCCTCGTCGCCTCCGACCTCTGCTCATCACCTCTGACCTCCGACCTCCGTTCCTCGTTGCCTCCGACCTCCGCTTCTCGATGCTTCCGACCTTCGCTCCTTGATGGATCCGACCTCCGCTCCTCGCCACCTCCGACCTCCGTTCCTCGTTGCCTCCGACCTCCGCTCCTCGATGCTTCCGACCTTCGCTCCTTGATGGATCCGACCTCCGCTCCTCGTCGCCTCCAACCTCTGCTCCTCACCGATTCCGACCTCTGTTCATCGCCGCTTCCGACCTCCGCTCCTTGTCGCCTCCGACCTCCGCTCTTCATCGGTCCTGACCTCCGCTCCTCGTCGCCTCCGACCTCTGTTCCTCATTGCCTCTGACCTCCAACCTCCGTTCCTCGCCACCTCCGACCTCAGACCTCCGCTCCTCGTCGCGTCCGACCTCCGCTCATCACCTTTGGCCTCCGACCTCCGTTCCTCGCTACCTCCGACCTCCGCTCCTCGTCACCTCCGACCACTGCACCTCATCACCTCTGACCTCCAACCTCCGTTCCTCGCCACCTCCGATCTCCGCTCCTCGTTGCCTCCAACCTCCGCTCCTCGTCACCTCCGACTTCCGCTCCTTGCTGCTTCCGACCTCCGCTCCTAGTCACCTCCAATCTCCGACCTCTGCTCCTTGCCGCCTCCGACTTCCACTCCTCGACGCCTCCGACCCCCAGCTCCTGGCCGCTTCCGACCTCCGCTCCTCGTTGCCTCCGACCTCCGCTCTTCGTTGCCTCCGAACCCCGCTCCACCCCGATTCCGACCTCTGCTCCTCGTCACCTCCAACATCCGACCTCCGCTCCTCTGACCTTCGCTCCTCAACGCCTCCAACCACTGCTCCTACCCGATTCCGACCACCGCTCCTCGCTGCTTCCGACCTTCTTTCCTCATTGCCTCCGACATCCGATCTCCGCTCCTCGTTGCCTCCAACCTCCGCTCTTCGCCGCTTCTGACCTCCGATCCTCGCCGCTTCCGACCTCCGCTCCTCATCGCCTCTGAGCTCCAACATCCGTTCCTCGCCACCTCCGACCTCTGACCTCCACTCCTCGCTGCCTCCGACCTCCGCTCCTCGTTGCCTCCGACCTCCGCTCCTCATCGCCTCCAACCTCCAACATCCGTTCCTCACCACCTCCGACCTCTGACCTCCACTCCTCGTTGCCTCCGACCTCCGATTCTCGTCATCTCCGACATTCGCCCCTAGCCGCTCCCAACCTCCGCTCCTCGATGCTTCTGACCTCTGCTCCTTGCTGGTCCCGACCTCCGCTCCTCGCCAGTCCTGACCTCCGCTCCTCGTTGCCTCCGAACTCCGCTCCTCGTCATCTCCGACATTCGCTCCTCGCCGATCCCGACCTCCGTTCCTCGATGCTTCTGACCTCTGCTCCTTGCTGGTCCCGACCTCCGCTTCTCGCCGCCTCAGACCTCCGCTCCTCGTTGCCTCAGACCTCCGCTCCTCATCGCCTCCGACATTCGCTCCTAGCTGCTTCCGACCTCCGCTCCTCGCTGCCTCCGGCCCCCCGCTCATCGCCGCTTCCGACCTCCGCTCCTTGTCGCCTCCGACCTCCGCTCTTCATCATTCCTGACCTCCGCTCCTCGTCGCCTCCGACCTCTGTTCCTCATCGCCTCTGACCTCCAACCTCCGTTCCTCGCCACCTCCGACCTCAGACCTCCGCTTCTCGTCGCCTCCGACCTCTGCTCATCACCTCTGACCTCCGACCTCCGTTCCTCGCCACCTCCGACCTCCGTTCCTCGTTGCCTCCGACCTCCGCTCCTCGATGCTTCCGACCTTCGCTCCTAGCCACTCCCGACCTCCGCTCCCCGATGCTTCTGACCTCTGCTCCTTGCTTGTCCCGACCTGCACTTCTCGCCGCCTCAGACCTCCGCTCCTCACCGCTCCCGACCTCCGCTCCTCATTGCCTCAGACCTCTGCTCCTCACCACTCCCGACCTCCACTCCTCGTTGCCTCCGATCTTCGCCCGTCCCCGATTCCGACCTCTGCTCCTCGTCGCCTCCAACATCTGACCTCCACTTTGCGCCGCCTCTGACCTCCGACCTACGCTCCTCTCCGCTTCGCACCTCTGCTCCTCGTTGCCTCCGACCTCCGCTCCTCGATGCTTCCGACCTCCTCTCCTCGTTGCCTCCAACATCCGACCTCCGCTCCTCATCGCCTCCAACCTCTGCTCCTCACCGATTCCGACCTCTGTTCATCGCCGCTTCCGACCTCTGCTCCTTGTCGCATCCGACCTCCGCTCTTCATCGGTCCTGACCTCCGCTCCTCGTCGCCTCCGACCTCTGTTCCTCATCGGCTGTGACCTCCAACCTCCGTTCCTCGCCACCTCCGCTCCTCGTCGCCTCCGACCTCTGTTCATCACCTCTGACCTCCGTTCCTCGCCACCTCCGACCTCCGCTCCTCGTCGCCTCCGACCACTGCTCCTCATCGCCTCTGACCTCCGACCTCCGCTCCTCGTCACCTCCGACCTCTGCTCCTTGCAGCTTCCGATCTCCGATCCTCGCCGCTTCCGACCTCCTCTCCTTGCCGCTTCCGACCTCCGCTCCTAGTCACCTCCAATCTCCGACCTCCGCTCCTCGCCGCTTCCGACCTCCGCTCCTCGCCGCTTCCGACCTCCGCTCCTCGCCGCCCCCGACTTCCGATCCTCGCCGCTTCCGAACTCCGCTACTCACCGCCTCCGACCTCCGATCATCGCCGCTTCCGACCTCCGCTCCTCGTTGCCTCCGACCTCCGCTCCTCACCAATTCCGACCTCTGTTCATCGCCGCTTCCGACCTCCGCTCCTTGTCGCCTCCGACCTCCGCTCTTCATCGGTCCTGACCTCCACTCCTCGTCGCCTCCGACCTCTGTTCCTCATCGGCTGTGACCTCCAACCTCCGTTCCTCGCCACCTCCGACCTCAGACCTCCACTCCTTGTCGCCTCCGACCTCTGCTCATCACCTCTGACCTCCGAACTCCGTTCCTCGCCACTTCCGACCTTCGCTCCTCGTCGCCTCCGACCACTGCTCCTCATCGCCTCTGACCTCCAACCTCCGTTCCTCGCCACCTCCGATCTCCACTCCTCGTTGCCTCCGACCTCTGCTCCTCGTCACCTCCGACCTTCGCTCCTCGTCGCCTCCGACCACTGCTCCTCATCGCCTCTGACCTCCAACCTCCGTTCCTAGTCACCTCCAATCTCCGACCTCCGCTCCTCGCCGCCTCCGACCTCCGCTCCTCGACGCCTCCGACTTCCGCTCCTCGCCGCCTCCGACCTCCGCTCCTCGCCGCCTGCGACCTCCGCTACTCGCGTCTTCCGACCTCCGCTCCTCGCCGCTTCCGACCTCCGCTGCTCGCCGCTTCCGACCTCCGCTCCTCGCCGCTTCCGACCTCCGCTCCTCGCCGCTTCCGACCTCCGCTCCTCGCCGCTTCCGACCACCGCTCCTCGCTGCCTCCGACCTCCGCTCCTCGTTGCCTCCGACCCCCTGCTCCTCGCCTCTTCCGACCTCCGCTCCTCGCTGCTCCTCGCCGCCTCCGACCTCCGACCTCTGCTCCTCGCCGCCTCCAACCTCCGACCTTCGCTCCTTGACGGGTCCGACCTCCGCTCCTCGCTGCTTACGACCTCCTCTCCTCGTAGCCTCCAACCTCTGCTCCTCACCGATTCCGACCTCCGTTGATCGCCGCTTCCGACCTCCGCTCCTCGTCGCCTCCGACCTCTGCTCCTCATCGCCTCTGACCTCCAACCTCCGCTCTTCGCCACCTCCGACCGCCGCTCCTCGCCGCTTCCGACCTCCGCTCCTCGCTGCTTCCGACCTCTGCTCCTCGCTGCCTCAGACCTCCGCTCCTCGCTGCCTCCGACCTCCGCTCCTCGTCGCCTTCGACATTCGCTCCTAGCCACTCCCGACCTCCGCTCCCCGATGCTTCTGACCTCTGCTCCTTGCTGGTCCCGACCTCCGCATCTCGCCGCCTCCGACCTCCGCTCCTCGCTGCCTTCGACCTCCGCTCCTCATCGCCTCCGACCTTCGCTCCTAGCCACTCCCGACCTCCGCTCCCCGATGCTTCTGACCTCTGCTCCTTGCTGGTTCCGACCTCCGCATCTCGCCGCCTCAGACCTCCGCTCCCGACCTCCGCTCCTCATTGCCTCAGACCTCTGCTCCTCACCGCTCCTGACCTCCGCTCCTCGTTGCCTCCGATCTCCGCCCGTCCCCGATTCCGACCTCTGCTCCTCGTCGCCTCCAACATCCGACCTCCACTTTGCGCCGCCTCTGAACTCCGACCTACGCTCCTTGCCGCTTCGGACCTCTGCTCCTCGTTGCCTCCGACCTCCGCTCCTCGATGCTTCCGACCTCCTCTCCTCGTTGCCTCCAACATCCGACCTCTGCTCCTCGTCGCCTCCAACCTCTGCTCCTCACCAATTCCGACCTCTGTTCATCGCCGCTTCCGACCTCCGCTCCTTGTCGCCTCCGACCTCCGCTCTTCATCGGTCCTGACCTCCGCTCCTCGTCGCCTCCGACCTCTGTTCCTCATCGCCTGTGACCTCCAACCTCCGTTCCTCACCACCTCCGACCTCCACTCCTCGTCGCCTCCGACCTCTGTTCATCACCTCTGACCTCCGCTCCTCGCCACCTCCGACCCCCCCGCTCTTCGCCGCTTCCGACCTCCGCTCCTCGCTGCTCCTCGCCGCCTCCAACCTCCAACCTCTGCTCCTCGCCGCTTCCGACCTCCGCTCCTCGCTGCCTCCGCCTGCCGCTCCTCGCCGCCTCCGACCCCCCGCTCCTCGCCGCTTCCGACCTCCGCTCCTCGCCGCCTCCGACCTCCGCTCCTCGCCGCTTCCGACCTCCGCTCCTCGCCGCCTCCGACCCCCCGCTCCTCGCCGCTTCCGACCTCCGCTCCTCGCCGCCTCCGACCTCCGCTCCTCGCCGCCTCCGACCCCACGCTCCTCGCCGCTTCCGACCTCCGCTCCTCGCCGCTTCCGACCTCCGCTCCTCGCTGCCTCCGACCTCCGCTCCTCGCTGCCTCCGACCTCCGCTCCTCGCTGCCTCCGCCTGCCGCTCCTCACTGCCTCCGACCCCCCGCTCCTCGCCGCTTCCGACCTCCGCTCCTCGCTGCTCCTCGCCGCCTCCAACCTCCGACCTCTGCTCCTCGCCGCCTCCAACCTCCGACCATCGCTCCTTCACAGATCCGACCTCCGCTCCTCGCTGCATCCGACCTCCTCTCCTCGTTGCCTCCAACATCCGACCTCCGCTCCTCGTCGCCTCCAACCTCTGCTCCTCACCGATTCCGACCTCTGTTCATCGCCGCTTCCGACCTCCGCTCCTTGTCGCCTCCGATCTCCGCTGTTCATCGGTCCTGACCTCCGCTCCTCGTCGCCTCCGACCTCTGTTCCTCATCGCCTCTGACCTCCAACCTCCGTTCCTCGCCACCTCCGACCTCAGACCTCCGCTCCTCGTCGCCTCCGACCTCCGCTCATCACCTTTGACCTCCGACCTCCGTTCCTCGCCACCTCCGACCTCCGTTCCTCGCCGCTTCCGACCTCCGCTCCTCGTCGCCTCCGACCTCCGCTCTTCGTTGCCTCCGAACCCCGCTCCACCCCGATTCCGACCTCTGCTCTTCGTCACCTCCAACATCCGACCTCCGCTCCTCCGACCTTCACTCCTCAACGCCTCCAACCACTGCTCCTACCCGATTCCGACCACCGCTCCTCGCTGCTTCCGACCTTCTTTCCTCATTGCCTCCGACATCCGATCTCCGCTCCTCGTTGCCTCCAACCTCTGCTCCTCGCCGCTTCCGACCTCCGCTCCTCGCTGCCTCCGACCTCCGCTCCTCGCCGCCTCCGACCTCCGCTCCTCATCGCCTCCGACCTCCAACCTCTGCTCCTCGCCGCTTCCGACCTCCGCTCCTCGCTGCCTCCGACCTCCGCTCCTCGCTGCCTCCGACCCCCCGCTCCTCGCCACTTCCGACCTCCGCTCCTCGCTGCTCCTCGCCGCCTCCAACCTCCGACCTCTGCTCCTCGCCGCCTCCAACCTCCGACCTTCGCTCCTTCACAGATCCGACCTCCGCTCCTCGCTGCATCCGACCTCCTCTTCTCGTTGCCTCCAACATCCGACCTCCGCTCCTCGTCGCCTCCAACCTCTGCTCCTCACCGATTCCGACCTCTGTTCATCGCCGCTTCCGACCTCCACTCCTTGTCGCCTCCGACCTCCGCTCCTCATCGGTCCTGACCTCCGCTCCTCGTCGCCTCCAACCTCTGCTCCTCACCGATTCCGACCTCTGTTCATCGCCGCTTCCGACCTCCGCTCCTTGTCGCCTCCGATCTCCGCTGTTCATCGGTCCTGACCTCCGCTCCTCGTCGCCTCCGACCTCTGTTCCTCATCGCCTCTGACCTCCAACCTCCGTTCCTCGCAACCTCCGACCTCAGACCTCCGCTCCTCGTCGCCTCCGACCTCCGCTCATCACCTTTGATCTCCGACCTCCGTTCCTCGCCACCTCCGACCTCCGCTCCTCGCCGCCTCCGAAACCCAGCTCCTCGCCGCTTCCGACCTCCGCTCCTCGTCGCCTCCGACCTCCGCTCTTCGTTGCCTCCGAACCCCGCTCCACCCCGATTCCGACCTCTGCTCCTCGTCACCTCCAACATCCGACCTCCGCTCCTCCGACCTTCGCTCCTCAACGCCTCCAACCACTGCTCCTACCCGATTCCGACCTCCGCTCCTCGCTGCTTCCGACCTTCTTTCCTCAATGCCTCCGACATCCGATCTCCGCTCCTCGTTGCCTCCAACCTGGGCTCCTCGCCGCTTCTGACCTCCGCTCCTCGCCGCCTCCGACCTCCGCTCCTCATCGCCTCCGACCTCTGACCTCCACTCCTCGCTGCCTCCGACCTCCGCTCCTCGTTGCCTCCGACCTCCGCTCCTCATCGCCTCCGACCTCCAACATCCGTTCCTCACCACCTCTGACCTCCACTCCTCGTTGCCTCCGACCTCCGCTCCTTGACGGATCCGACCTCTGCTCCTCACCGATTCCGACCTATGTTCATCGCCGCTTCCGACCTCCGCTCCTTGTCGCCTCCGACCTCCGCTCTTCATCGTTCCTGACCTCCGCTCCACGTCGCCTCCGACCTCTGTTCCTCATCGCCTCTGACCTCCAACCTCCGTTCCTCGCCACCTCCGACCTCAGACCTCTGCTCCTCGTCGCCTCCGACCTCTGTTCCTCACCTCTGACCTCCGTTCCTCGCCACCTCCGACCTCCGCTCCTCGTCGCCTCCGACCACTGCTCATCGCCTCTGACCTCCGACCTACGCTCCTCGCCGCTTCGGACCTCCTCTCCTCGTTACCTCCAACATCCGACCTCCGCTATTCGTCGCCTCCAACCTCTGTTCCTCATCGCCTCTGACCTCCAACCTCCGTTCCTCGCCACCTCCGACCTCAGACCTCCGCTCCTCGTCGCGTCCGACCTCCGCTCATCACCTTTGAAATCCGACCTCCGCTCCTTGTCGCCTCCGACCTCCGCTCTTCATCGTTCCTGACCTCCGCTCCACGTCGCCTCCGACCTCTGTTCCTCATCGCCTCTGACCTCCAACCTCCGTTCCTCGCCACCTCCGACCTCAGACCTCTGCTCCTCGTCGCCTCCGACCTCTGTTCCTCACCTCTGACCTCCGTTCCTCGCCACCTCCGACCTCCGCTCCTCGTCGCCTCCGACCACTGCTCATCGCCTCTGACCTCCGACCTACGCTCCTCGCCGCTTCGGACCTCCTCTCCTCGTTACCTCCAACATCCGACCTCCGCTATTCGTCGCCTCCGACCACTGCACCTCATCACCTCTGACCTCCAACCTCTGTTCCTCGCCACCTCCGATCTCCGTTCCTCGTTGCCTCCAACCTCCGCTCCTCGTCACCTCCGACTTCCGCTCCTTGCCGCTTCCGACCTCCGCTCCTAGTCACCTCCAATCTCCGACCTCCGCTCCTCGCCGCCTCCGACCTCCACTCCTCGACGCCTCTGACCTCCGATCCTCGCCGCTTCCGACCTCCGCTCCTCGCCGCTTCCGACCTCCGCTCCTCGCCGCCTCCGACCCCCAGCTCCTGGCCGCTTCCGACCTCCGCTCCTCGTCGCCTCCGACCTCCGCTCTTCGTTGCCTCCGAACCCCGCTCCACCCCGATTCCGACCTCTGCTCCTCGTCACCTCCAACATCCGACCTCCGCTCCTCCGACCTTCGCTCCTCAACGCCTCCAACCACTGCTCCTACCCGATTCCGCCCACCGCTCCTCGCTGCTTCCGACCTTCTCTCCTCATTGCCTCCGACATCCGATCTCCGCTCCTCGTGGCCTCCAACCTCCGCTCCTCGCCGTTTCTGACCTCCGCTCCTCGCCGCCTCCGACCTCCGCTCCTCATCGCCTCTGAGCTCCAACATCCGTTCCTCGCCACCTCCGACCTCTGACCTCCACTCCTCGCTGCCTCCGACCTCCGCTCCTCGTTGCCTCCGACCTCCGCTCCTCATCGCCTCCGACCTCCAACATCCGTTCCTCACCGCCTCCAACCTCTGACCTCCACTCCTCGTTGCCTCCGACCTCTGATTCTCGTCATCTCCGACATTCGCTCCTAGCCGCTCCCAACCTCCGCTCCTCGATGCTTCTGACCTCTGCTCCTTGCTGGTCCCGACCTCCGCTCCTCGCCAGTCCTGACCTCCGCTCCTCGTTGCCTCCGAACTCCGCTCCTCGTCATCTCCGACATTCGCTCCTCGCCGATCCCGACCTCCGCTCCTCGTTGCCTCCGAACTCCGCTCCTCGTCATCTTCGACATTCGCTCCTCGCCGATCCCGACCTCCGTTCCTCGATGCTTCTGACCTCTGCTCCTTGCTGGTCCCGACCTCTGCTTCTCGCCGCCTCAGACCTCCGCTCCTCGTTGCCTCAGACCTCCGCTTCTCGTCGCCTCCGACATTCGCTCCTAGCCGCTTCCGATCTCCGCTCCTCGCTGCCTCCGACCCCCCGCTCCTCGCCGCTTCCGACCTCCGCTCCTCGCTGCTCCTCGCCGCCTCCAACCTCCGACCTTTGCTCCTTGACGGATCCGACCTCCGCTCCTTGCTGCTTCCGACCTCCGCTCCTCGTAGCCTCCAACCTCTGCTCCTCACCGATTCCGACCTCCGTTCATCGCCGCTTCCGACCTCCGCTCCTTGTCGCCTCCGACCTCCGCTCTTCATCATTCCTGACCTCCGCTCCTCGTCGCCTCCGACCTCTGTTCCTCATCGCCTCTGACCTCCAACCTCCGTTCCTCGCCACCTCCGACCTCAGACCTCCGCTTCTCGTCGCCTCCGACCTCTGCTCATCACCTCTGACCTCCGTTCCTCGCCACCTCCGACCTCCGTTCCTCGTTGCCTCCGACCTCCGCTCCTCGATGCTTCCGACCTTCGCTCCTTGACGGATCCGACCTCCGCTCCTCGCTGCTTCCGACCTCCTCTCCTCGCTGCCTCAGACCTCCGCTCCTCGCTGCCTCCGACACCCTGCTCCTCGCCGCTTCCGACCTCCGCTCCTCGCTGCTCCTCGCCGCCTCCAACCTCCGACCTCTGCTCCTCGCCGCTTCCGACCTCCACTCCTCGCTGCCTCCGACCTCCGCTCCTCGCTGCCTCCGACCCCCCGCTCCTGACCTCCGCTCCTCGCTGCTCCTCGCCGCCTCCAACCTCCGACCTCTGCTCCTCGCCGCCTCAAACCTCCGACCTTCGCTCCTTGACGGATCCGACCTCCGCTCCTTGCTGCTTCCGACCTCCGCTCCTCGTAGCCTCCAACCTCTGCTCTTCACCGATTCCGACCTCCGTTCATCGCCGCTTCCGACCTCCGCTCCTCGTCGCCTCCGACCTCTGCTCCTCATCGCCTCTGACCTCCAACCTCCGTTCTTCGCCACCTCCGACCTCTGCTCATCGCTTCTTCCGACCCCCACTCCTCGCCACTTTCGACCTCCGCTCCTCGCTGCCTCAGACCTCCGCTCCTCGCTGCCTCCAACCTCCGCTCCTCGTCGCCTTCGACATTCGCTCCTAGCCACTCCCGACCTCCGCTCTCCGATGCTTCTGACCTCTGCTCCTTGCTGGTCCCGACCTCCGCATCTCACCGCCTCCGACCTCCGCTCCTCGCTGCCTCCGACCTCCGCTCCTCATCACCTCCGACCTTCGCTCCTTGCCATTCCGACCTCCGCTCCTCACCAATTCCGACCTCTGTTATTTGCCGCTTCCGACCTCCGCTCCTTGTCGCCTCCGACCTCCGCTCTTCATCGGTCCTGACCTCCGCTCCTCATCGCCTCCGACCTCTGTTCCTCATCGGCTGTGACCTCCAACCTCCGTTCCTCGCCACCTCCGACCTCAGACCTCCACTCCTCGTCGCCTCCGACCTCTGCTCATCACCTCTGACCTCCGAGCTCCGTTCCTTGCCACCTCCGACCTCCGCTCCTCGCTGCTCCTCGCCGCCTCCAACCTCCGACCTCTGCTCCTCATCGCCTCTGACCTCCAACCTCCGTTTTTCGCCACCTCCGACCGCCGCTCCTCGCCGCTTCCGACCTCCGCTCCTCGCTGCCTCAGACTTCCGCTCCTCGCTGCCTCCGACCTCTGATCCTCGTCGCCTTCGACATTCGCTCCTAGCCACTCCCGACCTCCGCTCCTCGATGCTTCTGACCTCTGCTCCTTGCTGATCCCGACCTCCGCATCTCACCGCCTCCGACCTCCGCTCCTCGCTGCCTCCGACCTCCGCTCCTCATCACCTCCGACCTTCGCTCCTAGCCACTCCCGACCTCCGCTCCCCGATGCTTCTGACCTCTGCTCCTTGCTGGTCCCGACCTGCACTTCTCGCCGCCTCAGACCTCTGCTCCTCACCGCTCCCGACCTCCACTCCTCATTGCCTCCGATCTCCGCCCGTCCCCGATTCCGACCTCTGCTCCTCGTCGCCTCCAACATCCGACCTCCACTTTGCGCCGCCTCTGAACTCCGACCTACGCTCCACGCCGCTTCGAACCTCTGCTACTCGTTGCCTCCGACCTCCGCTCCTCGATGCTTCCGACCTCCTCTCCTCGTTGCCGCCAACATCCGACCTCCGCTCCTCACCAATTCCGACCTCTGTTCATCGCCGCTTCCGACCTCCGCTCCTTGTCGCCTCCGACCTCCGCTCTTCATCGGTCCTGACCTCCGCTCCTCATCGCCTCCGACCTCTGTTCCTCATCGCCTGTGACCTCCAACCTCCGTTCCTCGCCACCTCCGACCTCAGACCTCCACTCCTCGTCGCCTCCGACCTCTGCTCATCACCTCTGACCTCCGAGCTCCGTTCCTCGCCACCTCCGACCTCCGCTCCTCGTCGCCTCCGACCACTGCTCCTCATCGCCTCTGACCTCCAACCTCCGTTCCTAGCCACCTCCGATCTCCGCTCCTCGTTGCCTCCGACCTCTGCTCCTCGTCACCTCCGACCTCCGCTCCTCGCCGCTTCCGACCTCCGCTCCTCGCCGCTTCCGACCCCCACTCCTCGCCGCTTCCGACCTCCGCTCCTCGCCGCCTCCGACTCCCCCGCTCCTCGCCGCTTCCGACCTCCGCTCCTCGCTGCTCCTCGCCGCCTCCAACCTCCGACCTCTGCTCCTCGCCGCGTCCGACCCCCCCCGCTCCTCGCCGCTTCCGACCTCCGCTCCTCGCTGCCTCCAACCTCCAACCTCTGCTCCTCGCCGCTTCCGACCTCCGCTCCTCGCTGCCTCCAACCTCCAACCTCTGCTCCTCGCCGCTTCCGACCTCCGCTCCTCGATGCTTCCGACCTTCGCTCCTTGACGGATCCGACCTCCGCTCCTCGCTGCTTCCGACCTCCTCTCCTCGCTGCCTCCGACCTCCGCTCCTCGCTGCCTCCGACACCCTGCTCCTCGCCGCTTCCGACCTCCGCTCCTCGCTGCTCCTCGCCGCCTCCAACCTCCGACCTCTGCTCCTCGCCGCTTCCGACCTCCGCTCCTCGCTGCCTCCGACCTCCGCTCCTCGCTGCCTCCGACCCCCCGCTCCTGACCTCCGCTCCTCGCTGCTCCTCGCCGCCTCCAACCTCCGACCTCTGCTCCTCGCCGCCTCCAACCTCCGACCTTCGCTCCTTGACGGATCCGACCTCCGCTCCTTGCTGCTTCCGACCTCCGCTCCTCGTAGCCTCCAACCTCTGCTCTTCACCGATTCCGACCTCCGTTCATCGCCGCTTCCGACCTCCGCTCCTCGTCGCCTCCGACCTCTGCTCCTCATCGCCTCTGACCTCCAACCTCCGTTCTTCGCCACCTCCGACCTCTGCTCATCGCTTCTTCCGACCCCCACTCCTCGCCACTTTCGACCTCCGCTCCTCGCTGCCTCAGACCTCCGCTCCTCGCTGCCTCCAACCTCCGCTCCTCGTCGCCTTCGACATTCGCTCCTAGCCACTCCCGACCTCCGCTCTCCGATGCTTCTGACCTCTGCTCCTTGCTGGTCCCGACCTCCGCATCTCACCGCCTCCGACCTCCGCTCCTCGCTGCCTCCGACCTCCGCTCCTCATCACCTCCGACCTTCGCTCCTTGCCATTCCGACCTCCGCTCCTCACCAATTCCGACCTCTGTTATTTGCCGCTTCCGACCTCCGCTCCTTGTCGCCTCCGACCTCCGCTCTTCATCGGTCCTGACCTCCGCTCCTCATCGCCTCCGACCTCTGTTCCTCATCGGCTGTGACCTCCAACCTCCGTTCCTCGCCACCTCCGACCTCAGACCTCCACTCCTCGTCGCCTCCGACCTCTGCTCATCACCTCTGACCTCCGAGCTCCGTTCCTTGCCACCTCCGACCTCCGCTCCTCGCTGCTCCTCGCCGCCTCCAACCTCCGACCTCTACTCCTCGCCGCCTCCAACCTCCGACCTTCGCTCCTTGACGGATCCGACCTCCGCTCCTCGCTGCTTCCGACCTCCGCTCCTTGTCGCCTCCGACCTCCGCTCTTCATCATTCCTGACCTCCGCTCCTCGTCGCCTCCGACCTCTGCTCCTCATCGCCTCTGACCTCCAACCTCCGTTTTTCGCCACCTCCGACCTCCGCTCCTCGCAGCTTCCGACCTCTGCTCATCGCTTCTTCCGACCCCCACTCCTCGCCACTTTCGACCTCCGCTCCTCGCTGCCTCAGACTTCCGCTCCTCGCTGCCTCCGACCTCCGCTCCTCGTCGCCTTCGACATTCGCTCCTAGCCACTCCCGACCTCCGCTCCTCGATGCTTCTGACCTCTGCGCCTTGCTGATCCCGACCTCCGCATCTCACCGCCTCCGACCTCCGCTCCTCGCTGCCTCCGACCTCCGCTCCTCATCACCTCCGACCTTCGCTCCTAGCCACTCCCGACCTCCGCTCCCAGATGCTTCTGACCTCTGCTCCTCACCGCTCCCGACCTCCGCTCCTCGCTGCCTCCGACCTCCGCTCCTCATCACCTCCGACCTTCGCTCCTCACCGCTCCCGACCTCCGCTCCTCATTGCCTCAGACCTCTGCTCCTCACCGCTCCCGACCTCCGCTCCTCATTGCCTCCGATCTCCGCCCGTCCCCGATTCCGACCTACGCTCCACGCCGCTTCGAACCTCTGCTACTCGTTGCCTCCGACCTCCGCTCCTCGATGCTTCCGACCTCCTCTCCTCGTTGCCGCCAACATCCGACCTCCGCTCCTCACCAATTCCGACCTCTGTTCATCGCCGCTTCCGACCTCCGCTCCTTGTCGCCTCCGACCTCCGCTCTTCATCGGTCCTGACCTCCGCTCCTCATCGCCTCCGACCTCTGTTCCTCATCGGCTGTGACCTCCAACCTCCGTTCCTCGCCACCTCCGACCTCAGACCTCCACTCCTCGTCGCCTCCGACCTCTGCTCATCACCTCTGACCTCCGAGCTCCGTTCCTCGCCACCTCCGACCTCCGCTCCTCGTCGCCTCCGACCACTGCTCCTCATCGCCTCTGACCTCCAACCTCCGTTCCTAGCCACCTCCGATCTCCGCTCCTCGTTGCCTCCGACCTCTGCTCCTCGTCACCTCCGACCTCCGCTCCTCGCCGCTTCCGACCTCCGCTCCTCGCCGCTTCCGACCCCCACTCCTCGCCGCTTCCGACCTCCGCTCCTCGCCGCCTCCGACTCCCCCCGCTCCTCGCCGCTTCCGACCTCCGCTCCTCGCTGCTCCTCGCCGCCTCCAACCTCCGACCTCTGCTCCTCGCCGCCTCCGACTCCCCCCGCTCCTCGCCGCTTCCGACCTCCGCTCCTCGCTGCCTCCAACCTCCAACCTCTGCTCCTCGCCGCTTCCGACCTCCGCTCCTCGCTGCCTCCGACCTCCGCTCCTCGCTGCCTCCGACCTCCGCTCCTCGCTGCCTCCAACCTCCAACCTCTGCTCCTCGCCGCTTCCGACCTCCGCTCCTCGCAGACTCCAACCTCCAACCTCTGCTCCTCACCGATTCCGACCTCCGTTGATCGCCGCTTCCGACCTCCGCTCCTTGTCGCCTCCGACCTCCGCTCTGCATCATTCCTGACTTCCGCTCCTCGTCGCCTCCGACCTCTGCTCCTCATCGCTTCTGACCTCCAACCTCCGCTCTTCGCCACCTCCGACCGCCGCTCCTCGCCGCTTCCGACCCCCACTCCTCGCCACTTCCGACCTCTGCTCCTCGCTTCTTCCGACCCCCACTCCTCGCCACTTCCGACCTCCGCTCCTCGCTGCCTCCGACCTCCGCTCCTCGTCGCCTTCGACATTCGCTCCTAGCCGCTCCCGACCTCCGCTCCCCGATGCTTCTGACCTCTGCTCCTTGCTGGTCCCGACCTCCGCATCTCGCCGCCTCCGACCTCCGCTCCTCGCTGCCTTCGACCTCCGCTCCTCATCGCCTCCGACCTTCGCTCCTTGCCACTCCCGATCTCCGCTCCCCGATGCTTCTGACCTCTGCTCCTTGCTGGTCCCGACCTCCGCATCTCGCCGCCTCCGACCTCCGCTCCTCGCTGCCTTCGACCTCCGCTCCTCATCGCCTCCGACCTTCGCTCCTTGCCACTCCCGACCTCCGCTCCCCGATGCTTCTGACCTCTGCTCCTTGCTGGTCCCGACCTGCACTTTTCGCTGCCTCAGACCTCTGCTCCTCACCGCTCCCGACCTCCATTCCTCGTTGTCTCCGATCTCCGCCCGTCCCCGATTCCGACCTCCGCTCCTTGTCGCCTCCGACCTCCGCTCTTCATCGGTCCTGACCTCCGCCCCTCGTCGCCTCCGACCTCTGTTCCTCATCGCCTGTGACCTCCAACCTCCGTTCCTCACCACCTCCGACCTCAGACCTCCACTCCTCGTCGCCTCCGACCTCTGCTCATCACCTCTGACCTCCGCTCCTCGCCACCTCCGACCCCCCCCGCTCTTCGCCGCTTCCGACCTCCGCTCCTCGCTGCTCCTCGCCGCCTCCAACCTCCAACCTCTGCTCCTCGTCGCTTCCGACCTCCGCTCCTCGCTGCCTCCGACCTCCGCTCCTCGCTGCCTCCGACCCCCCGCTCCTCACTGCCTCCGACCCCCCGCTCCTCGCCGCTTCCGACCTCCGCTCCTCGCTGCCTCCGACCTCCGCTCCTCGCTGCCTCAGACCCCCCGCTCCTCGCCGCTTCCGACCTCCGGTCCTCGCTGCTCCTCGCCGCCTCCAACCTCCGACCTCTGCTCCTCGCCGCCTCCAACCTCCGACCATCGCTCCTTCACAGATCCGACCTACGATCCTCGCTGCATCCGACCTCCTCTCCTCGTTGCCTCCAACATCCAACCTCCGCTCCTCGTCGCCTCCAACCTCTGCTCCTCACCGATTCCGACCTCTGTTCATCGCCGCTTCCGACCTCCGCTCCATGTCGCCTCCGACCTCTGTTCCTCATCGCCTCTGACCTCCAACCTCCGTTCCTCGCCACCTCCGACCTCAGACCTCCGCTCCTCGTCGCCTCCGACCTCCGCTCATCACCTTTGACCTCCGACCTCCGTTCCTCGCCACCTCCGACCTCCGCTCCTCGCCGCCTCCGAAACCCAGCTCCTCGCCGCTTCCGACCTCCGCTCCTCGTCGCCTCCGACCTCCGCTCTTCGTTGCCTCCGAACCCCGCTCCACCCCGATTCCGACCTCTGCTCTTCGTCACCTCCAACATCCGACCTCCGCTCCTCCGACCTTCGCTCCTCAACGCCTCCAACCACTGCTCCTACCCGATTCCGACCTCCGCTCCTTGTCGCCTCCGACCTCCGCTCTTCATCGGTCCTGACCTCCGCTCCTCGTCGCCTCCGACCTCTGTTCCTCATCGCCTGTGACCTCCAACCTCCGTTCCTCACCACCTCCGACCTCCACTCCTCGTCGCCTCCGACCTCTGCTCATCACCTCTGACCTCCGCTCCTCGCCACCTCCGACCCCCCCGCTCTTCGCCGCTTCCGACCTCCGCTCCTCGCTGCTCCTCGCCGCCTCCAACCTCCAACCTCTGCTCCTCGCCGCTTCCGACCTCCGCTCCTCGCTGCCTCCGACCTCCGCCTGCCGCTCCTCACTGCCTCCGAACCCCCGCTCCTCGCCGCTTCCGACCTCCGCTCCTCGCTGCCTCCGAACCCCGCTCCACCCCGATTCCGACCTCTGCTCTTCGTCGCCTCCAACCTCTGCTCCTCACCGATTCCGACCTCTGTTCATCGCCGCTTCCGACCTCCACTCCTTGTCGCCTCCGATCTCCGCTGTTCATCGGTCCTGACCTCCGCTCCTCGTCGCCTCCGACCTCTGTTCCTCATCGCCTCTGACCTCCAACCTCCGTTCCTCGCCACCTCCGGCCTCAGACCTCCGCTCCTCGTCGCCTCCGACCTCCGCTCATCACCTTTGACCTCCGTTCCTCGCCACCTCCGACCTCCGCTCCTCGCCGCCTCCGAAACCCAGCTCCTCGCCGCTTCCGACCTCCGCTCCTCGTCGCCTCCGACCTCCGCTCTTCGTTGCCTCCGAACCCCGCTCCACCCCGATTCCGACCTCTGCTCTTCGTCACCTCCAACATCCGACCTCCGCTCCTCCGACCTTCGCTCCTCAACGCCTCCAACCACTGCTCCTACCCGATTCCGACCACCGCTCCTCGCTGCTTCCGACCTTCTTTCCTCATTGCCTCCGACATCCGATCTCCGCTCCTCGTTGCCTCCAACCTGGGCTCCTCGCCGCTTCTGACCTCCGCTCCACGCCGCCTCCGACCTCCGCTCCTCATCGCCTCCGACCTCTGACCTCCACTCCTCGCTGCCTCCGACCTCCGCTCCTCGTTGCCTCCGACCTCCGCTCCTCATCGCCTCCGACCTCCAACATCCGTTCCTCACCACCTCTGACCTCTGACCTCCACTCCTCGTTACCTCCAACCTCCGCTCCTTGACAGATCCGACCTCTGCTCCTCACCGATTCCGACCTATGTTCATCGCCGCTTCCGACCTCCGCTCCTTGTCGCCTCCGACCTCCGCTCTTCATCGTTCCTGACCTCCGCTCCACGTCGCCTCCGACCTCTGTTCCTCATCGCCTCTGACCTCCAACCTCCGTTCCTCGCCACCTCCGACCTCAGACCTCTGCTCCTCGTCGCCTCCGACCTCTGTTTCTCACCTCTGACCTCCGTTCCTCGCCACCTCCGACCTCCGCTCCTCGTCGCCTCCGACCACTGCTCATCGCCTCTGACCTCCCACCTACGCTCCTCGCCGCTTCGGACCTCCTCTCCTCGTTGCCTCCAACATCCGACCTCCGCTATTCGTCGCCTCCAACCTCTGCTCCTCATCGATTCTGACCTCTGTTCATCGCCGCTTCCGACCTCCGCGCCTTGTCGCCGCCGACCTCTGTTCCTCATCGCCTCTGACCTCCAACCTCCGTTCCTCGCCAACACCGACGTCAGACCTCCGCTCCTCGTCGCGTCCGACCTCCGCTCATCACTTTTGAAATCCGACCTCCGTTCCTCGCCACCTCCGACCTCCGCTCCTCGTCGCCTCCGACCACTGCACCTCATCACCTCTGACCTCCAACCTCTGTTCCTCGCCACCTCCGATCTCCGTTCCTCGTTGCCTCCAACCTCCGCTCCTCGTCACCTCCGACTTCCGCTCCTTGCCGCTTCCGACCTCCGCTCCTAGTCACCTCCAATCTCCGACCTCCGCTCCTCGCCGCCTCCGACCTCCACTCCTCGACGCCTCTGACCTCCGATCCTCGCCGCTTCCGACCTCCGCTCCTCGCCGCTTCCGACCTCCGCTCCTCGCCGCCTCCGACCCCCAGCTCCTGGCCGCTTCCGACCTCCGCTCCTCGCCGCCTCCGACCTCCGCTCTTCGTTGCCTCCGAACCCCGCTCCACCCCGATTCCGACCTCTGCTCCTCGCCACCTCCAACATCTGACCTCCGCTCCTCCGACCTTCGCTCCTCAACGCCTCCAACCACTGCTCCTACCCGATTCCAACCTCCGCTCCTCGCCGCTTCTGACCTCCGCTCCTCGCCGCCTCCGACCTCCGCTCCTCATCGCCTCTGTGCTCCAACATCCGTTCCTCGCCACCTCCGACCTCTGACCTCCACTCCTCGCTGCCTCCGACCTCCGTTCCTCGTTGCCTCCGACCTCCGCTCCTCATCGCCTCCGACCTCCAACATCCGTTCCTCACCACCTCCGACCTCTGACCTCCACTCCTCGTTGCCTCCGACCTCCGATTCTCGTCATCTCCGACATTCGCTCCTAGCCGCTCTCAACCTCCGCTCCTCGATGCTTCTGACCTCTGCTCCTTGCTGGTCGCGACCTCCGCTCCTCGCCAGTCCTGACCTCCGCTCCTCGTTGCCTCCGAACTCCGCTCCTCGTCATCTCCGACATTCGCTCCTCGCCGATCCCGACCTCCGCTCCTCGTTGCCTCCGAACTCCGCTCCTCGTCATCTTCGACATTCGCTCCTCGCCGATCCCGACCTCCGTTCCTCGATGCTTCTGACCTCTACTCCTCGCCAGTCCCGACCTCCGCTCCTCGTTGCCTCCGAACTCCGCTCCTCGTCATCTCCGACATTCGCTCCTAGCCGCCTCCGACCTCCGCTCCTCGCTGCCTCCGACCCCCCGCTCCTCGCCGCTTCCGACCTCCGCTCCTCGCTGCTCCTCGCCGCCTCCAACCTCCGACCTTTGCTCCTTGACGGATCCGACCTCCGCTCCTTGCTGCTTCCGACCTCCGCTCCTCGTAGCCTCCAACCTCTGCTCCTCACCGATTCCGACCTCCGTTCATCGCCGCTTCCGACCTCCGCTCCTTGTCGCCTCCGACCTCCGCTCTTCATCATTCCTGACCTCCGCTCCTCGTCACCTCCGACCTCTGTTCCTCATCGCCTCTGACCTCCAACCTCCGTTCCTCGCCACCTCCGACCTCAGACCTCCGCTTCTCGTCGCCTCCGACCTCTGCTCATCACCTCTGACCTCCGACCTCCGTTCCTCGCCACCTCCGACCTCCGTTCCTCGTTGCCTCCGACCTCCGCTCCTCGATGCTTCCGACCTTCGCTCCTTGACGGATCCGACCTCCGCTCCTCGCTGCTTCCGACCTCCTCTCCTCGCTGCCTCCGACCTCCGCTCCTCGCTGCCTCCGACACCCTGCTCCTCGATGCTTCCGACCTTCGCTCCTTGACGGATCCGACCTCCGCTCCTCGCTGCCTCCGACCTCCGCTCCTCGATGCTTCCGACCTTCGCTCCTTGACGGATCCGACCTCCTCTCCTCGCTGCCTCCGACCTCCGCTCCTCGCTGCTTCCGACACCATTCTCCTCGCCGCTTCCGACCTCCGCTCCTCGCTGCCTCCAACCTCCGACCTCTGCTCCTCGCCGCTTCCGACCTCCGCTCCTTGCTGCCTCCGACCTCCGCTCCTCGCTGCCTCCGACCCCCCGCTCCTCGCTGCTCCTCGCCGCCTCCAACCTCCGACCTCTGCTCCTCGCCGCCTCCAACCTTCGCTCCTTGACGGATCCGACCTCCGCTCCTTGCTGCTTCCGACCTCCGCTCCTCGTTGCCTCCGAACTCCGCTCCTCGTCATCTCCGACATTCGCTCCTCGCCGCTTCCGACCTCCGCTCCTCGCCGCTTCCGACCTCCGCTCCTCGCTGCTCCTCGCCGCCTCCAACCTCCGACCTTTGCTCCTTGACGGATCCGACCTCCGCTCCTTGCTGCTTCCGACCTCCGCTCCTCGTAGCCTCCAACCTCTGCTCCTCACGATTCCGACCTCCGTTCATCGCCACTTCCGACCTCTGCTCCTCGCTGCCTCCGACCTCCGCTCTTCATCATTCCTGACCTCCGCTCCTCGCCGCTTCAGACCACCGCTCCTCGCTGCCTCCGACCTCCGCTCCTCGCTGCCTCCGACCCCCCGCTCCTCGCTGCTTCCGACCTCCGCTCCTCGCTGCTCCTCGCCGCCTCCAACCTCCGACCTCTGCTCCTCGCCGCCTCCAACCTCCGACCTTCGCTCCTTGACGGATCCGACCTCCGATCCTTGCTGCTTCCGACCTCCGCTCCTCGTAGCCTCCAACCTCTGCTCCTCACCGATTCTGACCTCCGTTCATCGCCGCTTCCGACCTCCGCTCCTTGTCGCCTCCGACCTCCGCTCTTCATCATTCCTGACCTCCGCTCCTCGTCGCCTCCGACCTCTGCTCCTCATCGCCTCTGACCTCCAACCTCCGTTCTTCGCCACCTCCGACCGCCGCTCCTCGCCGCTTCCGACCTCCGCTCCTCGCCGCTTCCGACCTCTGCTCCTCGCTTCTTCCGACCCCCACTCCTCGCCACTTCCGACCTCCGCTCCTCGCTGCCTCCGACCTCCGCTCCTCGTCGCCTTCGACATTCGCTCCTAGCCACTCCCGACCTCCGCTCTCCGATGCTTCTGACCTCTGCTCCTAGCTGGTCCCGACCTCCGCATCTCACCGCCTCCGACCTCCGCTCCTCGCTGCCTCCGACCTCCGCTCCTCATCACCTCCGACCTTCGCTCCTAGCCACTCCCGACCTCCGCTCCCCGATGCTTCTGACCTCTGCTCCTTGCTGGTCCCGACCTGCACTTCTCGCCGCCTCAGACCTCCGCTCCCGACCTCCGCTCCTCATTGCCTCAGACCTCTGCTCCTCACCGCTCCCGACCTCCACTCCTCGTTGCCTCCGATCTCCGCCCGTCCCCGATTCCGACCTCTGCTCCACGTCGCCTCCCACAACCGACCTCCACTTTGCGCCGCCTCTGACCTCCGACCTACGCTCCTCGCCGCTTCGAACCTCTGCTCCTCGTTGCCTCCGACCTCCGCTCCTCGATGCTTCCGACCTCCTCTCCTCGTTGCCTCCAACATCCGACCTCCGCTCCTCACCAATTCCGACCTCTGTTCATTGCCGCTTCCGACCTCCGCTCCTTGTCGCCTCCGACCTCCGCTCTTCATCGGTCCTGACCTCCGCTCCTCATCGCCTCCGACCTCTGTTCCTCATCGGCTGTGACCTCCAACCTCCGTTCCTCGCCACCTCCGACCTCCGACCTCTGCTCATCACCTCTGACCTCCGAGCTCCGTTCCTCGCCACCTCCGACCTCCGCTCCTCGTCGCCTCCGACCACTGCTCCTCATCGCCTCTGACCTCCAACCTCCGTTCCTCGCCACCTCCGATCTCCGCTCCTCGTTGCCTCCGACCTCTGCTCCTTGTCACCTCCGACCTCTGCTCCTTGCCGCTTCCGACCTTCGCTCCTAGTCACCTCCAACCTCCAACCTCCGCTCCTCGCCGCCTCCGACGTCCGCTCCTCGAAGCCTCCGACTTCCGCTCCTCGCCGCCTCCGACCTCCGATCCTCGCCGCCTCCGACCTCCGCTACTCGCGGCTTCCGACCTCCGCTACTCGCCGCTTCCGACCTCCGCTCCTCGCCGCTTCCGACCCCCACTCCTCGCCGCTTCCGACCTCCGCTCCTCGCCGCCTCCAACCTCCGACCTCTGCTCCTCGCCGCGTCCGACCCCCCCCGCTCCTCGCCGCTTCCGACCTCCGCTCCTCGCTGCCTCCGACCTCCGCTCCTCACTGCCTCCGACCCCCTGCTCCTCGCCGCTTCCGACCTCCGCTCCTCGTAGCCTCCAACCTCTGCTCCTCACCGATTCCGACGTCCGTTGATCGCCGCTTCCGACCTCCGCTCCTTGTCGCCTCCGACCTCCGCTCTGCATCATTCCTGACTTCCGCTCCTCGTCGCCTCCGACCTCTGCTCCTCATCGCCTCTGACCTCCAACCTCCGCTCTTCGCCACCTCCGACCGCCGCTCCTCGCCGCTTCCGACCTCCGCTCCTCGCCGCTTCCGACCTCTGCTCCTCGCTTCTTCCGACCCCCACTCCTCGCCACTTCCGACCTCCGCTCCTCGCTGCCTCAGACCTCCGCTCCTCGCTGCCTCCGACCTCCGCTCCTCGTCGCCTTCGACATTCGCTCCTAGCCACTCCCGACCTCCGCTCCCCGATGCTTCTGACCTCTGCTCCTTGCTGGTCCCGACCTGCACTTTTCGCCGCCTCAGACCTCTGCTCCTCATTGCCTCAGACCTCTGCTCCTCACCGCTCCCGACCTCCATTCCTCGTTGCCTCCGATCTCCGCCCGTCCCCGATTCCGACCTCTGCTCCTCGTCGCCTCCAACATCCGACCTCCACTTTGCGCCGCCTCTGAACTCCGACCTACGCTCCTTGCCGCTTCGGACCTCTGCTCCTCGTTGCCTCCGACCTCCGCTCCTCGATGCTTCCGACCTCCTCTCCTCGTTGCCTCCAACATCCGACCTCCGCTCCTCGTCGCCTCCAACCTCTGCTCCTCACCGATTCCGACCTCTGTTCATCGCCGCTTCTGACCTCCGCTCCTTGTCGCCTCCGATCTCCGCTGTTCATCGGTCCTGACCTCCGCTCCTCGTCGCCTCCGACCTCTGTTCCTCATCGCCTCTGACCTCCAACCTCCGTTCCTCGCCACCTCCGACCTCAGACCTCCGCTCCTCGTCGCCTCCGACCTCCGCTCATCACCTTTGATCTCCGACCTCCGTTCCTCGCCACCTCCGACCTCCGCTCCTCACCGCCTCCGAAACCCAGCTCCTCGCCGCTTCCGACCTCCGCTCCTCGTCGCCTCCGACCTCCGCTCTTCGTTGCCTCCGAACCCCGCTCCACCCCGATTCCGACCTCTGCACTTCGTCACCTCCAAGATCCGACCTCCGCTCCTCCGACCTTCGCTCCTCAACGCCTCCAACCACTGCTCCTACCCGATTCCGACCACCGCTCCTCGCTGCTTCCGACCTTCTTTCCTCATTGCCTCCGACATCCGATCTCCGCTCCTCGTTGCCTCCAACCTGGGTTCCTCGCCGCTTCTGACCTCCGCTCCTCGCCGCCTCCGACCTCCGCTCCTCATCGCCTCCGACCTCTGACCTCCACTCCTCGCTGCCTCCGACCTCCGCTCATCGTTGCCTCCGACCTCCGCTCCTCATCGCCTCCGACCTCCAACATCCGTTCCTCACCACCTCTGACCTCTGACCTCCACTCCTCGTTACCTCCGACCTCCGCTCCTTGACGGATCCGACCTCTGCTCCTCACCGATTCCGACCTATGTTCATCGCCGCTTCCGACCTCCGCTCCTTGTCGCCTCCGACCTCCGCTCTTCATCGTTCCTGACCTCCGCTCCACGTCGCCTCCGACCTCTGTTCCTCATCGCCTCTGACCTCCAACCTCCGTTCCTCGCCACCTCCGACCTCAGACCTCTGCTCCTCGTCGCCTCCGACCTCTGTTTCTCACCTCTGACCTCCGTTCCTCGCCACCTCCGACCTCCGCTCCTCGTCGCCTCCGACCACTGCTCATCGCCTCTGACCTCCCACCTACGCTCCTCGCCGCTTCGGACCTCCTCTCCTCGTTGCCTCCAACATCCGACCTCCGCTATTCGTCGCCTCCAACCTCTGCTCCTCACCGATTCTGACCTCTGTTCATCGCCGCTTCCGACCTCCGCGCCTTGTCGCCGCCGACCTCCGCTCTTCATCAGTCCTGACCTCCGCTCCTCATCGCCTCCGACCTCTGTTCCTCATCGCCTCTGACCTCCAACCTCCGTTCCTCGCCACCTCCGACCTCAGACCTCCGCTCCTCGTCGCGTCCGACCTCCGCTCATCACCTTTGAAATCCGACCTCCGTTCCTCGCCACCCCCGACCTCCGCTCCTCGTCGCCTCCGACCACTGCACCTCATCACCTCTGACCTCCAACCTCTGTTCCTCGCCACCTCCGATCTCCGTTCCTCGTTGCCTCCAACCTCCGCTCCTCGTCACCTCCGACTTCCGCTCCTTGCCGCTTCCGACCTCCGCTCCTAGTCACCTCCAATCTCCGACCTCCGCTCCTCGCCGCCTCCGACCTCCACTCCTCAACGCCTCTGACCTCCGATCCTCGCCGCTTCCGACCTCCGCTCCTCGCCGCTTCCGACCTCCGCTCCTCGCCGCCTCCGACCCCCAGCTCCTGGCCGCTTCCGACCTCCGCTCCTCGCCGCCTCCGACCTCCACTCTTCGTTGCCTCCGAACCCCGCTCCACCCCGATTCCGACCTCTGCTCCTCGTCACCTCCAACATCCGACCTCCGCTCCTCCGACCTTCGCTCCTCAACGCCTCCAACCACTGCTCCTACCCGATTCCGACCACCGCTCCTCGCTGCTTCCGACCTTCTCTCCTCATTGCCTCCGACATCCGATCTCCGCTCCTCGTTGCCTCCAACCTCCGCTCCTCGCCGCTTCTGACCTCCGCTCCTCGCCGCCTCCGACCTCCGCTCCTCATCGCCTCTGTGCTCCAACATCCGTTCCTCGCCACCTCCGACCTCTGACCTCCACTCCTCGCTGCCTCCGACCTCCGCTCCTCGTTGCCTCCGACCTCCGCTCCTCATCGCCTCCGACCTCCAACATCCGTTCCTCACCACCTCCGACCTCTGACCTCCACTCCTCGTTGCCTCCGACCTCCGATTCTCGTCATCTCCGACATTCGCTCCTAGCCGCTCCCAACCTCCGCTCCTCGATGCTTCTGACCTCTGCTCCTTGCTGGTCCCGACCTCCGCTCCTCGCCAGTCCTGACCTCCGCTCCTCGTTGCCTCCGAACTCCGCTCCTCGTCATCTCCGACATTCGCTCCTCGCCGATCCCGACCTCCGCTCCTCGTTGCCTCCGAACTCCGCTCCTCGTCATCTTCGACATTCGCTCCTCGCCGATCCCGACCTCCGTTCCTCGATGCTTCTGACCTCTTCTCCTCGCCAGTCCCGACCTCCGCTCCTCGCTGCCTCCGACCCCCCGCTCCTCGCCGCTTCCGACCTCCGCTCCTCGCTGCTCCTCGCCGCCTCCAACCTCCGACCTTTGCTCCTTGACGGATCCGACCTCCGCTCCTGGCCGCTTCCGACCTCCGCTCCTTGTCGCCTCCGACCTCCGCTCTTCATCATTCCTGACCTCCGCTCCTCGTCACCTCCGACCTCTGTTCCTCATCGCCTCTGACCTCCAACCTCCGTTCCTCGCCACCTCCGACCTCAGACCTCCGCTTCTCGTCGCCTCCGACCTCTGCTCATCACCTCTGACCTCCGACCTCCGTTCCTCGCCACCTCCGACCTCCGTTCCTCGTTGCCTCCGACCTCCGCTCCTCGATGCTTCCGACCTTCGCTCCTTGACGGATCCGACCTCCGCTCCTCGCTGCTTCCGACCTCCTCTCCTCGCTGTTTCCGACCTCCGCTCCTCGCTGCCTCCGACACCCTGCTCCTCGATGCTTCCGACCTTCGCTCCTTGACGGATCCGACCTCCGCTCCTCGCTGCCTCCGACCTCCGCTCCTCGATGCTTCCGACCTTCGCTCCTTGACGGATCCGACCTCCTCTCCTCGCTGCCTCCGACCTCCGCTCCTCGCTGCCTCCGACACCATTCTCCTCGGCCGCTTCCGACCTCCGCTCCTCGCTGCTCCTCGCTGCCTCCAACCTCCGACCTCTGCTCCTCACCGCTTCCGACCTCCGCTCCTTGCTGCCTCCGACCCCCCGCTCCTCGCTGCTCCTCGCCGCCTCCAACCTCCGACCTCTGCTCCTCGCCGCCTCCAACCTTCGCTCCTTGACGGATCCGACCTCCGCTCCTCGGTGCCTCCGACCTCCGCTCCTCGCTGCCTCCGACCCCCCGCTCCTCGCCGCTTCCGACCTCCGCTCCTCGCTGCCTCCAACCTCCGACCTTCGCTCCTTGACGGATCCGACCTCCTCTCCTCGCTGCCTCCGACCTCCGCTCCTCGCTGCCTCCGACACCATTCTCCTCGCCGCTTCCGACCTCCGCTCCTCGCTGCTCCTCGCTGCCTCCAACCTCCGACCTCTGCTCCTCGCCGCTTCCGACCTCCGCTCCTTGCTGCCTCCGACCTCCGCTCCTCGCTGCCTCCGACCCCCCGCTCCTCACTGCTCCTCGCCGCCTCCAACCTCCGACCTCTGCTCCTCGCCGCCTCCAACCTTCGCTCCTTGACGGATCCGACCTCCGCTCCTTGCTGCTTCCGACCTCCGCTCCTCGTTGCCTCCGAACTCCGCTCCTCGTCATCTCCGACATTCGCTCCTAGCCGCTTCCGACCTCCGCTCCTCGGTGCCTCCGACCTCCGCTCCTCGCTGCCTCCGACCCCCCGCTCCTCGCCGCTTCCGACCTCCGCTCCTCGCTGCTCCTCGCCGCCTCCAACCTCCGACCTTTGCTCCTTGACGGATCCGACCTCCGCTCCTTGCTGCTTCCGACCTCCGCTCCTCGTAGCCTCCAACCCCTGCTCCTCACCGATTCCGACCTCCGTTCATCGCCGCTTCCGACCTCCGCTCCTTGTCGCCTCCGACCTCCGCTCTTCATCATTCCTGACTTCTGCTCCTCGTCGCCTCCGACCTCTGCTCCTCATCGCTTCTGACCTCCAACCTCCGCTCTTCGCCACCTCCGACCGCCGCTTCTCGCCGCTTCCGACCTCCGCTCCTCGCCGCTTCTGACCTCCGCTCCTCGCCACCTCCGACCTCCGCTCCTCGTAGCCTCCAACCTCTGCTCCTCACGATTCCGACCTCCGTTCATCGCCGCTTCCGACCTCCGCTCCTCGCTGCCTCCGACCTCCGCTCCTCGCTGCCTCCGACCCCCCGCTCCTCGCCGCTTCCGACCTCCGCTCCTCGCCGCCTCCAACCTCCGACCTCTGCTCCTCACCGCCTCTAACCTCCGACCTTCGCTCCTTGACGGATCCGACCTCCGATCCTTGCTGCTTCCGACCTCCGCTCCTCGTAGCCTCCAACCTCTGCTCCTCACCGATTCCGACCTCCGTTCATCGCCGCTTCCGACCTCCGCTCCTTGTCGCCTCCGACCTCCGCTCTTCATCATTCCTGACCTCCGCTCCTCGTCGCCTCCGACCTCTGCTCCTCATCGCCTCTGACCTCCAACCTCCGCTCTTCGCCACCTCCGACCGCCGCTCCTCGCCGCTTCCGACCTCTGCTCCTCGCTTCTTCCGACCCCCACTCCTCGCCACTTCCGACCTCCGCTCCTCGCTGCCTCAGACCTCCGCTCCTCGCTGCCTCCGACCTCCGCTCCTCGTCGCCTTCGACATTCGCTCCTAGCCACTCCCGACCTCCGCTCCCCGATGCTTCTGACCTCTGCTCCTTGCTGGTCCCGACCTCCGCATCTCGCCGCCTCCGACCTCCGCTCCTCGCTGCCATCGACCTCCGCTCCTCATCGCCTCCGACCTTCGCTCCAAGCCACTCCCGACCTCCGCTCCCCGATGCTTCTGACCTCTGCTCCTTGCTGGTCCCGACCTGCACTTTTCGCCGCCTCAGACCTCTGCTCCTCACCGCTCCCGACCTCCATTCCTCGTTGCCTCCGATCTCCGCCCGTCCCCGATTCCGACCTCTGCTCCTCGTCGCCTCCAACATCCGACCTCCACTTTGCGCCGCCTCTGAACTCCGACCTACGCTCCTTGCCGCTTCGGACCTCTGCTCCTCGTTGCCTCCGACCTCCGCTCCTCGATGCTTCCGACCTCCTCTCCTCGTTGCCTCCAACATCCGACCTCCGCTCCTCGTCGCCTCCAACCTCTGCTCCTCACCAATTCCGACCTCTGTTCATCGCCGCTTCCGACCTCCGCTCCTTGTCGCCTCCGACCTCCGCTCTTCATCGGTCCTGACCTCCGCTCCTCGTCGCCTCCGACCTCTGTTCCTCATCGCCTGTGACCTCCAACCTCCGTTCCTCACCACCTCCGACCTCAGACCTCCACTCCTCGTCGCCTCCGACCTCTGCTCATCACCTCTGACCTCCGCTCCTCGCCACCTCCGACCCCCCCCGCTCTTCGCCGCTTCCGACCTCCGCTCCTCGCTGCTCCTCGCCGCCTCCAACCTCCAACCTCTGCTCCTCGCCGCTTCCGACCTCCGCTCCTCGCTGCCTCCGACCTCCGCTCCTCGCTGCCTCCGCCTGCCGCTCCTCACTGCCTCCGACCCCCCGCTCCTCGCCGCTTCCGACCTCCGCTCCTCGCTGCCTCCGACCTCCGCTCCTCGCTGCCTCCGACCCCCCGCTCCTCGCCGCTTCCGACGTCCGGTCCTCGCTGCTCCTCGCCGCCTCCAACCTCCGACCTCTGCTCCTCGCCGCTTCCAAACTCCGACCATCGCTCCTTCACAGATCCGACCTCCGCTCCTCGCTGCATCCGACCTCCTCTCCTCGTTGCCTCCAACATCCGACCTCCGCTCCTCGTCGCCTCCAACCTCTGCTCCTCACCGATTCCAACCTCTGTTCATCGCCGCTTCCGACCTCCGCTCCTTGTCGCCTCCGATCTCCGCTGTTCATCGGTCCTGACCTCCGCTCCTCGTCGCCTCCGACCTCTGTTCCTCATCGCCTCTGACCTCCAACCTCCGTTCCTCGCCACCTCCGACCTCAGACCTCCGCTCCTCGTCGCCTCCGACCTCCGCTCATCACCTTTGATCTCCGACCTCCGTTCCTCGCCACCTCCGACCTCCGCTCCTCGCCGCCTCCGAAACCCAGCTCCTCGCCGCTTCCGACCTCCGCTCCTCGTCGCCTCCGACCTCCGCTCTTCGTTGCCTCCGAACCCCGCTCCACCCCGATTCCGACCTCTACTCTTCGTCACCTCCAACATCCGACCTCCGCTCCTCCGACCTTCGCTCCTCAACGCCTCCAACCACTGCTCCTACCCGATTCCGACCACCGCTCCTCGCTGCTTCCGACCTTCTTTCCTCATTGCCTCCGACATCCGATCTCCGCTCCTCGTTGCCTCCAACCTGGGCTCCTCGCCACTTCTGACCTCCGCTCCTCGCCGCCTCCGACCTCCGCTCCTCATCGCCTCCGACCTCTGACCTCCACTCCTCGCTGCCTCCGACCTCCGCTCCTCGTTGCCTCCTACCTCCGCTCCTCATCGCCTCCGACCTCCAACATCCGTTCCTCAGCACCTCTGACCTCTGACCTCCACTCCTCGTTGCGTCCGACCTCCGCTCCTTGACGGATCCGACCTCTGCTCCTCACCGATTCCGACCTATGTTCATCGCCGCTTCCGACCTCCGCTCCTTGTCGCCTGCGACCTTCGCTCTTCATCGTTCCTGACCTCCGCTCCACGTCGCCTCCGACCTCTGTTCCTCATCGCCTCTGACCTCCAACCTCCGTTCCTCGCCACCTCCGACCTCAGACCTCTGCTCCTCGTCGCCTCCGACCTCTGTTCCTCACCTCTGACCTCCATTCCTCGCCACCTCCGACCTCCGCTCCTCGTCGCCTCCGACCACTGCTCCTCATCGCCTCTGACCTCCGACCTACGCTCCTCGCTGCTTCGGACCTCCTCTCCTCGTTGCCTCCAACATCCGACCTCCGCTATTCGTCGCCTCCAACCTCTGCTCCTCACCGATTCTGACCTCTGTTCATCGCCGCTTCCGACCTCCGCGCCTTGTCGCCGCCGACCTCCGCTCTTCATCGGTCCTGACCTCCGCTCCTCGTCGCCTCCGACCTCTGTTCCTCATCGCCTCTGACCTCCAACCTCCGTTCCTCGCCACCTCCGACCTCAGACCTCCGCTCCTCGTCGCGTCCGACCTCCGCTCATCACCTTTGAAATCCGACCTCCGTTCCTCGCCACCTCCGACCTCCGCTCCTCGTCGCCTCCGACCACTGCACCTCATCACCTCTGACCTCCAACCTCTGTTCCTCGCCACCTCCGATCTCCGTTCCTCGTTGCTTCCAACCTCCGCTCATCGTCACCTCCGACTTCCGCTCCTTGCCGCTTCCGACCTCCGCTCCTAGTCACCTCCAACCTCCGACCTCCGCTCCTCGCCGCCTCCGACCTCCACTCCTCGACGCCTCTGACCTCCGATCCTCGCCGCTTCCGACCTCCACTCCTCGCCGCTTCCGACCTCCGCTCCTCTCCGCCTCCGACCCCCAGCTCCTGGCCGCTTCCGACCTCCGCTCCTCGTCGCCTCCGACCTCCGCTCTTCGTTGCCTCCGAACCCCGCTCCACCCCGATTCCGACCTCTGCTCCTCGTCACCTCCAACATCCGACCTCCGCTCCTCCGACCTTCGCTCCTCAACGCCTCCAACCACTGCTCCTACCCGATTCCGACCACCGCTCCTCGCTGCTTCCGACCTTCTCTCCTCGTTGCCTCCAAACTCCGCTCCTCGCCGCTTCTGACCTCCGCTCCTCGCCGCCTCCGACCTCCGCTCCTCATCGCCTCTGAGCTCCAACATCCGTTCCTCGCCACCTCCGACCTCTGACCTCCACTCCTCGCTGCCTCCGACCTCCGCTCCTCGTTGCCTCCGACCTCCGCTCCTCATCGCCTCCGACCTCCAACATCCGTTCCTCACCACCTCCGACCTCCACTCCTCGTTGCATCCGACCTCCGATTCTCGTCATCTCCGACATTCGCTCCTAGCCGCTCCCAACCTCCGCTCCTCGATGCTTCTGACCTCTGCTCCTTGCTGGTCCCGACCTCCGCTCCTCGCCAGTCCTGACCTCCGCTCCTCATTGCCTCCGAACTCCGCTCCTCGTCATCTCCGACATTCGCTCCTCGCCGATCCCGACCTCCGTTCCTCGATGCTTCTGACCTCTGCTCCTTGCTGGTCCCGACCTCTGCTTCTCGCCGCCTCAGACCTCCGCTCCTCGTTGCCTCAGACCTCCGCTTCTCGTCGCCTCCGACATTCGCTCCTAGCCGCTCCCGATCTCCGCTGCTCAATGCTTCTGACCTCTGCTCCTTGCTGGTCCCGACCTCTACTCCTCGCCAGTCCCGACCTCCGCTCCTCGTAGCCTCCAACCTCTGCTCCTCACCGATTCCGACCTCCGTTCATCGCCGCTTCCGACCTCCGCTCCTTGTCGCCTCCGACCTCCGCTCTTCATCATTCCTGACTTCCGCTCCTCGTCGCCTCCGACCTCTGTTCCTCATCGCCTCTGACCTCCAACCTCCGTTCCTCGCCACCTCCGACCTCAGACTTCCGCTTCTCGTCGCCTCCGACCTCTGCTCATCACCTCTGACCTCCGACCTCCGTTCCTCGCCACCTCCGACCTCAGACCTCCGTTCCTCGTTGCCTCCGACCTCCGCTCCTCGATGCTTCCGACCTTCGCTCCTTGACGGATCCGACCTCCGCTCCTCGCTGCTTCCGACCTCCTCTCCTCGCTGCCTCCGACCTCCGCTCCTCGCTGCCTCCGACACCCTGCTCCTCGCCGCTTCCGACCTCCGCTCCTCGCTGCCTCCAACCTCCGACCTCTGCTCCTCGCCGCTTCCGACCTCCGCTCCTCGCTGCCTCCGACCTCCGCTCCTCGCTGCCTCCGACCCCCCGCTCCTCGCCGCTTCCGACCTCCGCTCCTCGCTGCTCCTCGCCGCCTCCAACCTCCGACCTCTGCTCCTCGCCGCCTCCAACCTCCGACCTTCGTTCCTTGACGGATCCGACCTCCGCTCCTCGCTGCTTCCGACCTCCGCTCCTCGTAGCCTCCAACCTCTGCTCCTCACCGATTCCGACCTCCGTTCATCGCCGCTTCCGACCTCCGCTCCTTGTCGCCTCCGACCTCCGCTCTTCATCATTCCTGACCTCCGCTCCTCGTCGCCTCCGACCTCTGCTCCTCATCGCCTCTGACCTCCAACCTCCGTTCTTCGCCACCTCTGACCGCCGCTCCTCGCCACTTCCGACCTCCGCTCCTCGCCGCTTCCGACCTCTGCTCATCGCTTCTTCCGACCCCCACTCCTCGCCACTTCCGACCTCCGCTCCTCGCTGCCTCAGACTTCCGCTCCTCGCTGCCTCCGACCTCCGCTCCTCGTCGCCTTCGACATTCGCTCCTAGCCACACCCGACCTCCGCTCTCCGATGCTTCTGACCTCTGCACCTTGCTGGTCCCGACCTCCGCATCTCACCGCCTCCGACCTCCGCTCCTCGCTGCCTCCGACCTCCGCTCATCACCTCCGACCTTCGCTCCTAGCCATTCCCGACCTCCGCTCCCCGATGCTTCTGACCTCTGCTCCTTGCTGGTCCCGACCTGCACTTCTCGCCGCCTCAGACCTCCGCTCCTCACCGCTCCCGACCTCCGCTCCTCATTGCCTCAGACCTCCGCTCCTCACCGCTCCCGACCTCCGCTCCTCATTGCCTCAGACCTCTGCTCCTCACCGCTCCCGACCTCCACTCCTCGTTGACTCCGATCTCCGCCCGTCCCCGATTCCGACCTCTGCTCCTCGTCGCCTCCAACACCCGACCTCCACTTTGCGCCGCCTCTGACCTCCGACCTACGCTCCTCACCGCTTCGAACCTCTGCTCCTCGTTGCCTCCGACCTCCGCTCCTCGATGCTTCCGACCTCCTCTCCTCGTTGCCTCCAACATCCGACCTCCGCTCCTCACCAATTCCGACCTCTGTTCATCGCCGCTTCCGACCTCCGCTCCTTGTCGCTTCCGACCTCCGCTCTTCATCGGTCCTGACCTCCGCTCCTCATCGCCTCCGACCTCTGTTCCTCATCGGCTGTGACCTCCAACCTCCGTTCCTCGCCACCTCCGACCTCAGACCTCCACTCCTCGTCGCCTCCGACCTCTGCTCATCACCTCTGACCTCCGACCTCTGTTCCTCGCCACCTCCGACCTCCGCTCCTCGTCGCCTCCGACCACTGCTCCTCATCGCCTCTGACCTCCAACCTCCGTTCCTCGCCACCTCCGATCTCCGCTCCTCGTTGCCTCCGACCTCTGCTCCTCGTCACCTCCGACCTCTGCTCCTTGCCGCTTCCGACCTTCGCTCCTCGTCACCTCCAACCTCCGACCTCCGCTCCTCGCTGCCTCCGACGTCCGCTCCTCGAAGCCTCCGACTTCCGCTCCTCGCCGCCTCCGACCTCCGATCCTCGCCGCCTCCGACCTCCGCTACTCGCGGCTTCCGACCTCCGCTCCTCGCCGCTTCCGACCTCCGCTCCTCGCTGCCTCCGACCTCCGCTCCTCGTCACCTCCAACCTCCGACCTCCGCTCCTCGCCGCCTCCGACGTCCGCTCCTCGAAGCCTCCGACTTCCGCTCCTCGCCACCTCCGATCTCCGCTCCTCGTTGCCTCCGACCTCTGCTCCTCGTCACCTCCGACCTCTGCTCCTTGCCGCTTCCGACCTTCGCTCCTAGTCACCTCCAACCTCCAACCTCCGCTACTCGCGGCTTCCGACCTCCGCTCCTCGCCGCTTCCGACCTCCGCTCCACGCCGCTTCCGACCTCCGCTCCTCGCCGCTTCCGACCTCCGCTCCTCGCCGCCTCCGACTCCCCCCGCTCCTCGCCGCTTCCGACCTCCACTCCTCGCTGCTCCTCGCCGCCTCCAACCTCCGACCTCTGCTCCTCGCCGCGTCCGACCCCCCCACTCCTCGCCACTTCCGACCTCCGCTCCTCGCTGCCTCAGACCTCCGCTCCTCGCTGCCTCCGACCTCCGCTCCTCGTCGCCTTCGACATTCGCTCCTAGCCACTCCCGACCTCCGCTCCCCGATGCTTCCGACCTCCTCTCCTCGCTGCCTCCGACCTCCGCTCCTCGCTGCCTCCGACACCCTGCTCCTCGCCGCTTCCGACCTCCGACCTCCGCTCCTCGCTGCCTCCGACCCCTCGCTCCTCGCCGCTTCCGACCTCCGCTCCTCGCTGCTCCTCGCCGCCTCCAAACTCCGACCTCTGCTCATCGCCGCCTCCAACCTCCGACCTTCGCTCCTTGACGGATCCGACCTCCGCTCCTCGCTGCTTCGGACCTCCGCTCCTCGTAGCCTCCAACCTCTGCTCCTCACCGATTCCGACCTCCGTTTATCGCCGCTTCCGACCTCCGCTCCTTGTCGCCTCCGACCTCCGCTCTTCATCATTCCTGACCTCCGCTCCTCGTCGCCTCCGACCTCTGCTCCTCATCGCCTCTGACCTCCAACCTCCGATCTTCGCCACCTCCGACCGCCGCTCCTCGCCGCTTCCGACCTCCGCTCCTCGCCGCTTCCGACCTCTGCTCCTCGCTTCTTCCGACCCCCACTCCTCGCCACTTCTGACCTCCGCTCCTCACCGCCTCAGGCCTCCGCTCCTCGTCGCCTTCGACATTCACTCCTAGCCACTCCCGACCTCCGCTCCCCGATGCTTCTGACCTCTGCTCCTTGCTGGTCCCGATCTCCGCATCTCGCCGCCTCCGACCTCCGCTCCTCATCGCCTCCGACCTTCGCTCCTAGCCACTCCCGACCTCCGCTCCCCTATGCTTCTGACCTCTGCTCCTTGCTGGTCCCGACCTCCGCATCTCGCCGCCTCCGACCTCCGCTCCTCGCTGCCTCCGACCTCCGCTCCTCATCGCCTCCGACCTTCGCTCCGAGCCACTCCCGACCTCCGCTCCCCGTTGCTTCTGACCTCTGCTCCTTGCTGGTCCCGACCTGCACTTCTCGTCGCCTCCGACCTCCGCTCCTCACCGCTCCCGACCTCCGCTCCTCATTGCCTCAGACCTCTGCTCCTCACCGCTCCCGACCTCCGCTCCTCATTGCCTCAGACCTCTGCTCCTCACCGCTCCCGACCTCCACTCCTCGTTGCCTCCGATCTCCGCCCGTCCCCGATTCCGACCTCTGCTCCTCGTCGCCTCCAACATCCGACCTCCACTTTGCGCCGCCTCTGACCTCCGACCTACGCTCCTCGCCGCTTCGCACCTCTGCTCCTCGTTGCCTCCAACATCCGACCTCCGCTCCTCACCAATTCCGACCTCTGTTCATTGCCGCTTCCGACCTCCGCTCCTTGTCGCCTCCGACCTCCGCTCTTCATCGGTCCTGACCTCCGCTCCTTGTCGCCTCCGACCTCTGTTCCTCATCGGCTGTGACCTCCAACCTCCGTTCCTCGCCACCTCCGACCTCAGACCTCCACTCCTCGTCGCCTCCGACCTCTGCTCATCACCTCTGACCTCCGAGCTCCGTTCCTCGCCACCTCCGACCTCCGCTCCTCGTCGCCTTCGACATTCACTCCTAGCCACTCCCGACCTCCGCTCCCCGATGCTTCTGACCTCTGCTCCTTGCTGGTCCCGATCTCCGCATCTCGCCGCCTCCGACCTCCGCTCCTCATCGCCTCCGACCTTCGCTCCTAGCCACTCCCGACCTCCGCTCCCCTATGCTTCTGACCTCTGCTCCTTGCTGGTCCCGACCTCCGCATCTCGCCGCCTCCGACCTCCGCTTCTCGCTGCCTCCGACCTCCGCTCCTCATCGCCTCCGACCTTCGCTCCGAGCCACTCCCGACCTCCGCTCCCCGTTGCTTCTGACCTCTGCTCCTTGCTGGTCCCGACCTGCACTTCTCGTCGCCTCAGACCTCTGCTCCTCACCGCTCCCGACCTCCGCTCCTCATTGCCTCAGACCTCTGCTCCTCACCGCTCCCGACCTCCACTCCTCGTTGCCTCCGATCTCCGCCCGTCCCCGATTCCGACCTCTGCTCCTCGTCGCCTCCAACATCCGACCTCCACTTTGCGCCGCCTCTGACCTCCGACCTACGCTCCTCGCCGCTTCGCACCTCTGCTCCTCGTTGCCTCCGACCTCCGCTCCTCGATGCTTCCGACCTCCTCTCCTCGTTGCCTCCAACATCCGACCTCCGCTCCTCACCAATTCCGACCTCTGTTCATTGCCGCTTCCGACCTCCGCTCCTTGTCGCCTCCGACCTCCGCTCTTCATCGGTCCTGACCTCCGCTCCTCATCGCCTCCGACCTCTGTTCCTCATCGGCTGTGACCTCCAACCTCCGTTCCTCGCCACCTCCGACCTCAGACCTCCACTCCTCGTCGCCTCCGACCTCTGCTCATCACCTCTGACCTCCGAGCTCCGTTCCTCGCCACCTCCGACCTCCGCTCCTCGTCGCCTCCGACCACTGCTCCTCATCGCCTCTGACCTCCAACCTCCGTTCCTCGCCACCTCCGATCTCCGCTCCTCGTTGCCTCCGACCTCTGCTCCTTGCCGCTTCCGACCTTCGCTCCTAGTCACCTCCAACCTCCGACCTCCGCTCCTCGCCGCCTCCAACCTCCGACCTCTGCTCCTCGCCGCGTCCGACCCCCCCCGCTCCTCGCCGCTTCCGACCTCTGCTCCTCGCTGCCTCCGACCTCCGCTCCTCGCTGCCTCCGACTGCCGCTCCTCACTGCCTCCGACCCCCCGCTCCTCGCCGCTTCCGACCTCCGCTCCTCGCCGCCTCCAACCTTCGACCTTCGCTCCTTGACAGATCCGACCTCCGCTCCTCGCTGCTTCCGGCCTCCTCTCCTCGTTGTCTCCGACATCTGACCTCCGCTCCTCGTAGCCTCCAACCTCTGCTCCTCACCGCTTCCGACCTCCGCTCCTCGCCGCCTCCAACCTTCGTCCTTCGCTCCTTGACAGATCCGACCTCCGCTCCTCGCTGCTTCCGACCTTCTCTCCTCGCCGCCTCCGACCTCCGCTCCTCATCGCCTCTGAGCTCCAACATCCGTTCCTCGCCACCTCCGACCTCTGACCTCCACTCCTCGCTGCCTCCGACCTCCGCTCCTCGTTGCCTCCGACCTCCGCTCCTCATCGCCTCCGACCTCCAACATCCGTTCCTCACCACCTCCGACCTCCACTCCTCGTTGCCTCCGACCTCCGATTCTCGTCATCTCCGACATTCGCTCCTAGCCGCTCCCAACCTCCGCTCCTCGATGCTTCTGACCTCTGCTCCTTGCTGGTCCCGACCTCCGCTCCTCGCCAGTCCTGACCTCCGCTCCTCATTGCCTCCGAACTCCGCTCCTCGTCATCTCCGATATTCGCTCCTCGCCGATCCCGACCTCCGTTCCTCGATGCTTCTGACCTCTGCTCCTTGCTGGTCCCGACCTCTGCTTCTCGCCGCCTCAGACCTCCGCTCCTCGTTGCCTCAGACCTCCGCTTCTCGTCGCCTCCGACATTCGCTCCTAGCCGCTCCCGATCTCCGCTGCTCAATGCTTCTGACCTCTGCTCCTTGCTGGTCCCGACCTCTACTCCTCGCCAGTCCCGACCTCCGCTCCTCGTAGCCTCCAACCTCTGCTCCTCACCGATTCCGACCTCCGTTCATCGCCGCTTCCGACCTCCGCTCCTTGTCGCCTCCGACCTCCGCTCTTCATCATTCCTGACCTCCGCTCCTCGTCGCCTCCGACCTCTGTTCCTCATCGCCTCTGACCTCCAACCTCCGTTCCTCGCCACCTCCGACCTCAGACCTCCACTTCTCGTCGCCTCCGACCTCTGCTCATCACCTCTGACCTCCGACCTCCGTTCCTCGCCACCTCCGACCTCAGACCTCCGTTCCTCGTTGCCTCCGACCTCCGCTCCTCGATGCTTCCGACCTTCGCTCCTTGACGGATCCGACCTCCGCTCCTCGCTGCTTCCGACCTCCTCTCCTCGCTGCCTCCGACACACTGCTCCTCGCCGCTTCCGACCTCCGCTCCTCGCTGCTCCTCGCCGCCTCCAACCTCCGACCTCTGCTCCTCGCCGCTTCCGACCTCCGCTCCTCGCTGCCTCCGACCTCCGCTCCTCGCTGCCTCCGACCCCCCGCTCCTCGCCGCTTCCGACCTCCGCTCCTCGCTGCTCCTCGCCGCCTCCAACCTCCGACCTCTGCTCCTCGCCGCCTCCAACCTCCGACCTTCGCTCCTTGACGGATCCGACCTCCGCTCCTCGCCGCTTCCGACCTCCGCTCCTCGCTGCCTAAAACCTCCAACCTCTGCTCCTCGCCGCTTCCGACCTCCGCTCCTCGCTGCCTCAGACCTCCGCTCCTCGCTGCCTCCGACCTCCGCTCCTCGTCGCCTTCGACATTCGCTCCTAGCCACTCCCGACCTCCGCTCCCCGATGCTGCTGACCTCTGCTCCTTGCTGGTCCCGACCTCCGCATCTCGCCGCCTCCTACCTCCGCTACTCGCTGCCTTCGACCTCCGCTCCTCATCGCCTCCGACCTTCGCTCCTAGCCACTCCCGACCTCTGCTCCCCGATGCTTCTGACCTCTGCTCCTTGCTGGTTCCGACCTGCACTTCTCGCCGCCTCAGACCTCTGCTCCTCGCTGCCTCCGACCTCCGCTCCTCGTTGCCTCCGATCTCCGCCCGTCCCCGATTCCGACCTCTGCTCCTCGTCGCCTCCAACATCCGACCTCCACTTTGCGCCGCCTCTGAACTCCGACCTACGCTCCTTGCCGCTTCGGACCTCTGCTCCTCGTTGCCTCCGACCTCCGCTCCTCGATGCTTCCGACCTCCTCTCCTCGTTGCCTCCAACATCCGACCTCTGCTCCTCGTCGCCTCCAACCTCTGCTCCTCACCAATTCAGACCTCTGTTCATCGCCGCTTCCGACCTCCGCTCCTTGTCGCCTCCGACCTCCGCTCTTCATCGGTCCTGACCTCCGCTCCTCGTCGCCTCCGACCTCTGTTCCTCATCGCCTGTGACCTCCAACCTCCGTTCCTCACCACCTCCGACCTCCACTCCTCGTCGCCTCCGACCTCTGCTCCTCGCTGCTCCTCGCCGCCCCCAACCTCCAACCTCTGCTCCTCGCCGCTTCCGACCTCCGCTCCTCGCTGCCTCCCACCTCCGCTCCTCGCTGCCTCCGCCTGCCGCTCCTCACTGCCTCCGACCCCCCGCTCCTCGCCGCTTCCGACCTCCGCTCCTCGCTGCCTCCGACCTCCGCTCCTCGCTGCCTCCGACCCCCCGCTCCTCGCCGCTTCCGACCACTGCTCCTCATCGCCTCTGACCTCCAACCTCCGTTCCTCGCCACCTCCGATCTCCGCTCCTCGTTGCCTCCGACCTCTGCTCCTCGTCACCTCCGACCTCTGCTCCTTGCCGCTTCCGACCTTCGCTCCTCGTCACCTCCAACCTCCGACCTCCGCTCCTCGCCGCCTCCGACGTCCGCTCCTCGAAGCCTCCGACTTCCGCTCCTCGCCGCCTCCGACCTCCGATCCTCGCCGCCTCCGACCTCCGCTACTCGCGGCTTCCGACCTCCGCTCCTCGCCGCTTCCGACCTCCGCTCCTCGCTGCCTCCGACCTCCGCTCCTCGCCGCCTCCGACTCCCCCCGCTCCTCGCCGCTTCCGACCTCCAATCCTCGCTGCTACTCGCCGCCTCCAACCTCCGACCTCTGCTCCTCGCCGCGTCCGACCCCCCACGCTCCTCGCCGCTTCCGACCTCCGCTCCTCGCTGCCTAAAACCTCCAACCTCTGCTCCTCGCCGCTTCCGACCCCCACTCCTCGCCGCTTCCGACCTCCGCTCCTCGCTGCCTCAGACCTCCGCTCCTCGCTGCCTCCGACCTCCGCTCCTCGTCGCCTTCGACATTCGCTCCTAGCCACTCCCGACCTCCGCTCCCCGATGCTTCTGACCTCTGCTCCTTGCTGGTCCCGACCTCCGCATCTCGCCGCCTCCTACCTCCGCTACTCGCTGCCTTCGACCTCCGCTCCTCATCGCCTCCGACCTTCGCTCCTAGCCACTCCCGACCTCCGCTCCCCGATGCTTCTGACCTCTGCTCCTTGCTGGTTCCGACCTGCACTTCTCGCCGCCTCAGACCTCTGCTCCTCACCGCTCCTGACCTCCGCTCCTCGTTGCCTCCGATCTCCGCCCGTCCCCGATTCCGACCTCTGCTCCTCGTCGCCTCCAACATCCGACCTCCACTTTGCGCCGCCTCTGAACTCCGACCTACGCTCCTTGCCGCTTCGGACCTCTGCTCCTCGTTGCCTCCGACCTCCGCTCCTCGATGCTTCCGACCTCCTCTCCTCGTTGCCTCCAACATCCGACCTCCGCTCCTCGTCGCCTCCAACCTCTGCTCCTCACCAATTCCGACCTCTGTTCATCGCCGCTTCCGACCTCCGCTCCTTGTCGCCTCCGACCTCCGCTCTTCATCGGTCCTGACCTCCGCTCCTCGTCGCCTCCGACCTCTGTTCCTCATCGCCTGTGACCTCCAACCTCCGTTCCTCACCACCTCCGACCTCAGACCTCCACTCCTCGTCGCCTCCGACCCCCCCCGCTCTTCGCCGCTTCCGACCTCCGCTCCTCGCTGCTCCTCGCCGCCTCCAACCTCCAACCTCTGCTCCTCGCCGCTTCCGACCTCCGCTCCTCGCTGCCTCCGACCTCCGCTCCTCGCTGCCTCCGCCTGCCGCTCCTCACTGCCTCCGACCCCCCGCTCCTCGCCGCTTCCGACCTCCGCTCCTCGCTGCCTCCGACCTCCGCTCCTCGCTGCCTCCGACCCCCCGCTCCTCGCCGCTTCCGATGTCCGGTCCTCGCTGCTCCTCGCCGCCTCCAACCTCCGACCTCTGCTCCTCGCCGCTTCCAAACTCCGACCATCGCTCCTTCACAGATCCGACCTCCGCTCCTCGCTGCATCCGACCTCCTCTCCTCGTTGCCTCCAACATCCGACCTCCGCTCCTCGTCGCCTCCAACCTCTGCTCCTCACCGATTCCGACCTCTGTTCATCGCCGCTTCCGACCTCCGCTCCTTGTCGCCTCCGATCTCCGCTGTTCATCGGTCCTGACCTCCGCTCCTCGTCGCCTCCGACCTCTGTTCCTCATCGCCTCTGACCTCCAACCTCCGTTCCTCGCCACCTCCGACCTCAGACCTCCGCTCCTCGTCGCCTCCGACCTCCGCTCATCACCTTTGACCTCCGACCTCCGTTCCTCGCCACCTCCGACCTCCGCTCCTCGCCGCCTCCGAAACCCAGCTCCTCGCCGCTTCCGACCTCCGCTCCTCGTCGCCTCCGACCTCCGCTCTTCGTTGCCTCCGACCTCCGCTCTTCGTTGCCTCCGAACCCCGCTCCACCCCGATTCCGACCTCTGCTCTTCGTCACCTCCAACATCCGACCTCCGCTCCTCCAACCTGGGCTCCTCGCCGCTTCTGACCTCCGCTCCTCATCGCCTCCGACCTCCAACCTCTGCTCCTCGCCGCTTCCGACCTCCGCTCCTCGCTGCCTCCGACCTCCGCTCCTCGCTGCCTCCGCCTGCCGCTCCTCACTGCCTCCGACCCCCCGCTCCTCGCCGCTTCCGACCTCCGCTCCTCGCTGCCTCCGACCTCCGCTCCTCGCTGCCTCCGACCCCCCGCTCCTCGCCGCTTCCGACCTCCGCTCCTCGCTGCTCCTCGCCGCCTCCAACCTCCGACCTCTGCTCCTCGCCGCCTCCAACCTCCGACCTTCGCTCCTTCACAGATCCGACCTCCGCTCCTCGCTGCATCCGACCTCCTCTTCTCGTTGCCTCCAACATCCGACCTCCGCTCCTCGTCGCCTCCAACCTCTGCTCCTCACCGATTCCGACCTCTGTTCATCGCCGCTTCCGACCTCCACTCCTTGTCGCCTCCGACCTCCGCTCCTCATCGGTCCTGACCTCCGCTCCTCGTCGCCTCCAACCTCTGCTCCTCACCGATTCCGACCTCTGTTCATCGCCGCTTCCGACCTCCGCTCCTTGTCGCCTCCGATCTCCGCTGTTCATCGGTCCTGACCTCCGCTCCTCGTCGCCTCCGACCTCTGTTCCTCATCGCCTCTGACCTCCAACCTCCGTTCCTCGCCACCTCCGACCTCAGACCTCCGCTCCTCGTCGCCTCCGACCTCCGCTCATCACCTTTGATCTCCGACCTCCGTTCCTCGCCACCTCCGACCTCAGACCTCCGCTCCTCGTCGCCTCCGACCTCCGCTCATCACCTTTGATCTCCGACCTCCGTTCCTCGCCACCTCCGACCTCCGCTCCTCGCCGCCTCCGAAACCCAGCTCCTCGCCGCTTCCGACCTCCGCTCCTCGTCGCCTCCGACCTCCGCTCTTCGTTGCCTCCGAACCCCGCTCCACCCCGATTCCGACCTCTGCTCTTCGTCACCTCCAACATCCGACCTCCGCTCCTCCGACCTTCGCTCCTCAACGCCTCCAACCACTGCTCCTACCCGATTCCGACCACCGCTCCTCGCTGCTTCCGACCTTCTTTCCTCATTGCCTCCGACATCCGATCTCCGCTCCTCGTTGCCTCCAACCTGGGCTCCTCGCCGCTTCTGACCTCCGCTCCTCGCCGCCTCCGACCTCCGCTCCTCATCGCCTCCGACCTCTGACCTCCACTCCTCGCTGCCTCCGACCTCCGCTCATCGTTGCCTCCGACCTCCGCTCCTCATCGCCTCCGACCTCCAACATCCGTTCCTCACCACCTCTGACCTCTGACCTCCACTCCTCGTTACCTCCGACCTCCGCTCCTTGACGGATCCGACCTCTGCTCCTCACCGATTCCGACCTATGTTCATCGCCGCTTCCGACCTCCGCTCCTTGTCGCCTCCGACCTCCGCTCTTCATCGTTCCTGACCTCCGCTCCACGTCGCCTCCGACCTCTGTTCCTCATCGCCTCTGACCTCCAACCTCCGTTCCTCGCCACCTCCGACCTCAGACCTCTGCTCCTCGTCGCCTCCGACCTGTTGCTCACCTCTGACCTCCGTTCCTCGCCACCTCCGACCTCCGCTCCTCGTCGCCTCCGACCACTGCTCATCGCCTCTGACCTCCGACCTACGCTCCTCGCCGCTTCGGACCTCCTCTCCTCGTTGCCTCCAACATCCGACCTCTGCTATTCGTCGCCTCCAACCTCTGCTCCTCATCGATTCTGACCTCTGTTCATCGCCGCTTCCGACCTCCGCGCCTTGTCGCCGCCGACCTCCGCTCTTCATCGGTCCTGACCTCCGCTCCTCGTCGCCTCCGACCTCTGTTCCTCATCGCCTCTGACCTCCAACCTCCGTTCCTCGCCAACACCGACGTCAGACCTCCGCTCCTCGTCGCGTCCGACCTCCGCTCATCACCTTTGAAATCCGACCTCCGTTCCTCGCCACCTCCGACTTCCGCTCCTCGCCGCTTCCGACCTCCGCTCCTCGCTGCTCCTCGCCGCCTCCAACCTCCGACCTTTGCTCCTTGACGGATCCGACCTCCGCTCCTTGCTGCTTCCGACCTCCGTTCCTCGCCACCTCCGACCTCAGACCTCCGCTTCTCGTCGCCTCCGACCTCTGCTCATCACCTCTGACCTCCGACCTCCGTTCCTCGCCACCTCCGACCTCCGTTCCTCGTTGCCTCCGACCTCCGCTCCTCGATGCTTCCGACCTTCGCTCCTTGACGGATCCGACCTCCGCTCCTCGCTGCTTCCGACCTCCTCTCCTCGCTGCCTCCGACCTCCGCTCCTCGCTGCCTCCGACACCCTGCTCCTCGCCGCTTCCGACCTCCGCTCCTCGCTGCCTCCGACCTCCGCTCCTCGCTGCCTCCGACCCCCCGCTCCTCGCCGCTTCCGACCACTGCTCCTCATCGCCTCTGACCTCCAACCTCCGTTCCTCGCCACCTCCGATCTCCGCTCCTCGTTGCCTCCGACCTCTGCTCCTCGTCACCTCCGACCTCTGCTCCTTGCCGCTTCCGACCTTCGCTCCTCGTCACCTCCAACCTCCGACCTCCGCTCCTCGCCGCCTCCGACGTCCGCTCCTCGAAGCCTCCGACTTCCGCTCCTCGCCGCCTCCGACCTCCGATCCTCGCCGCCTCCGACCTCCGCTACTCGCGGCTTCCGACCTCCGCTCCTCGCCGCTTCCGACCTCCGCTCCTCGCTGCCTCCGACCTCCGCTCCTCGCCGCCTCCGACTCCCCCCGCTCCTCGCCGCTTCCGACCTCCAATCCTCGCTGCTACTCGCCGCCTCCAACCTCCGACCTCTGCTCCTCGCCGCGTCCGACCCCCCCCGCTCCTCGCCGCTTCCGACCTCCGCTCCTCGCTGCCTAAAACCTCCAACCTCTGCTCCTCGCCGCTTCCGACCTCCGCTCCTCGCTGCCTCAGACCTCCGCTCCTCGCTGCCTCCGACCTCCGCTCCTCGTCGCCTTCGACATTCGCTCCTAGCCACTCCCGACCTCCGCTCCCCGATGCTTCTGACCTCTGCTCCTTGCTGGTCCCGACCTCCGCATCTCGCCGCCTCCTACCTCCGCTACTCGCTGCCTTCGACCTCCGCTCCTCATCGCCTCCGACCTTCGCTCCTAGCCACTCCCGACCTCCGCTCCCCGATGCTTCTGACCTCTGCTCCTTGCTGGTTCCGACCTGCACTTCTCGCCGCCTCAGACCTCTGCTCCTCACCGCTCCTGACCTCCGCTCCTCGTTGCCTCCGATCTCCGCCCGTCCCCGATTCCGACCTCTGCTCCTCGTCGCCTCCAACATCCGACCTCCACTTTGCGCCGCCTCTGAACTCCGACCTACGCTCCTTGCCGCTTCGGACCTCTGCTCCTCGTTGCCTCCGACCTCCGCTCCTCGATGCTTCCGACCTCCTCTCCTCGTTGCCTCCAACATCCGACCTCCGCTCCTCGTCGCCTCCAACCTCTGCTCCTCACCAATTCCGACCTCTGTTCATCGCCGCTTCCGACCTCCGCTCCTTGTCGCCTCCGACCTCCGCTCTTCATCGGTCCTGACCTCCGCTCCTCGTCGCCTCCGACCTCTGTTCCTCATCGCCTGTGACCTCCAACCTCCGTTCCTCACCACCTCCGACCTCAGACCTCCACTCCTCGTCGCCTCCGACCCCCCCCGCTCTTCGCCGCTTCCGACCTCCGCTCCTCGCTGCTCCTCGCCGCCTCCAACCTCCAACCTCTGCTCCTCGCCGCTTCCGACCTCCGCTCCTCGCTGCCTCCGACCTCCGCTCCTCGCTGCCTCCGCCTGCCGCTCCTCACTGCCTCCGACCCCCCGCTCCTCGCCGCTTCCGACCTCCGCTCCTCGCTGCCTCCGACCTCCGCTCCTCGCTGCCTCCGACCCCCCGCTCCTCGCCGCTTCCGACGTCCGGTCCTCGCTGCTCCTCGCCGCCTCCAACCTCCGACCTCTGCTCCTCGCCGCTTCCAAACTCCGACCATCGCTCCTTCACAGATCCGACCTCCGCTCCTCGCTGCATCCGACCTCCTCTCCTCGTTGCCTCCAACATCCGACCTCCGCTCCTCGTCGCCTCCAACCTCTGCTCCTCACCGATTCCAACCTCTGTTCATCGCCGCTTCCGACCTCCGCTCCTTGTCGCCTCCGATCTCCGCTGTTCATCGGTCCTGACCTCCGCTCCTCGTCGCCTCCGACCTCTGTTCCTCATCGCCTCTGACCTCCAACCTCCGTTCCTCGCCACCTCCGACCTCAGACCTCCGCTCCTCGTCGCCTCCGACCTCCGCTCATCACCTTTGACCTCCGACCTCCGTTCCTCGCCACCTCCGACCTCCGCTCCTCGCCGCCTCCGAAACCCAGCTCCTCGCCGCTTCCGACCTCCGCTCCTCGTCGCCTCCGACCTCCGCTCTTCGTTGCCTCCGACCTCCGCTCTTCGTTGCCTCCGAACCCCGCTCCACCCCGATTCCGACCTCTGCTCTTCGTCACCTCCAACATCCGACCTCCGCTCCTCCAACCTGGGCTCCTCGCCGCTTCTGACCTCCGCTCCTCATCGCCTCCGACCTCCAACCTCTGCTCCTCGCCGCTTCCGACCTCCGCTCCTCGCTGCCTCCGACCTCCGCTCCTCGCTGCCTCCGCCTGCCGCTCCTCACTGCCTCCGACCCCCCGCTCCTCGCCGCTTCCGACCTCCGCTCCTCGCTGCCTCCGACCTCCGCTCCTCGCTGCCTCCGACCCCCCGCTCCTCGCCGCTTCCGACCTCCGCTCCTCGCTGCTCCTCGCCGCCTCCAACCTCCGACCTCTGCTCCTCGCCGCCTCCAACCTCCGACCTTCGCTCCTTCACAGATCCGACCTCCGCTCCTCGCTGCATCCGACCTCCTCTTCTCGTTGCCTCCAACATCCGACCTCCGCTCCTCGTCGCCTCCAACCTCTGCTCCTCACCGATTCCGACCTCTGTTCATCGCCGCTTCCGACCTCCACTCCTTGTCGCCTCCGACCTCCGCTCCTCATCGGTCCTGACCTCCGCTCCTCGTCGCCTCCAACCTCTGCTCCTCACCGATTCCGACCTCTGTTCATCGCCGCTTCCGACCTCCGCTCCTTGTCGCCTCCGATCTCCGCTGTTCATCGGTCCTGACCTCCGCTCCTCGTCGCCTCCGACCTCTGTTCCTCATCGCCTCTGACCTCCAACCTCCGTTCCTCGCCACCTCCGACCTCAGACCTCCGCTCCTCGTCGCCTCCGACCTCCGCTCATCACCTTTGATCTCCGACCTCCGTTCCTCGCCACCTCCGACCTCCGCTCCTCGCCGCCTCCGAAACCCAGCTCCTCGCCGCTTCCGACCTCCGCTCCTCGTCGCCTCCGACCTCCGCTCTTCGTTGCCTCCGAACCCCGCTCCACCCCGATTCCGACCTCTGCTCTTCGTCACCTCCAACATCCGACCTCCGCTCCTCCGACCTTCGCTCCTCAACGCCTCCAACCACTGCTCCTACCCGATTCCGACCACCGCTCCTCGCTGCTTCCGACCTTCTTTCCTCATTGCCTCCGACATCCGATCTCCGCTCCTCGTTGCCTCCAACCTGGGCTCCTCGCCGCTTCTGACCTCCGCTCCTCGCCGCCTCCGACCTCCGCTCCTCATCGCCTCCGACCTCTGACCTCCACTCCTCGCTGCCTCCGACCTCCGCTCATCGTTGCCTCCGACCTCCGCTCCTCATCGCCTCCGACCTCCAACATCCGTTCCTCACCACCTCTGACCTCTGACCTCCACTCCTCGTTACCTCCGACCTCCGCTCCTTGACGGATCCGACCTCTGCTCCTCACCGATTCCGACCTATGTTCATCGCCGCTTCCGACCTCCGCTCCTTGTCGCCTCCGACCTCCGCTCTTCATCGTTCCTGACCTCCGCTCCACGTCGCCTCCGACCTCTGTTCCTCATCGCCTCTGACCTCCAACCTCCGTTCCTCACCACCTCCGACCTCAGACCTCTGCTCCTCGTCGCCTCCGACCTGTTGCTCACCTCTGACCTCCGTTCCTCGCCACCTCCGACCTCCGCTCCTCGTCGCCTCCGACCACTGCTCATCGCCTCTGACCTCCGACCTACGCTCCTCGCCGCTTCGGACCTCCTCTCCTCGTTGCCTCCAACATCCGACCTCCGCTATTCGTCGCCTCCAACCTCTGCTCCTCATCGATTCTGACCTCTGTTCATCGCCGCTTCCGACCTCCGCGCCTTGTCGCCGCCGACCTCCGCTCTTCATCGGTCCTGACCTCCGCTCCTCGTCGCCTCCGACCTCTGTTCCTCATCGCCTCTGACCTCCAACCTCCGTTCCTCGCCAACACCGACGTCAGACCTCCGCTCCTCGTCGCGTCCGACCTCCGCTCATCACCTTTGAAATCCGACCTCCGTTCCTCGCCACCTCCGACTTCCGCTCCTCGCCGCTTCCGACCTCCGCTCCTCGCTGCTCCTCGCCGCCTCCAACCTCCGACCTTTGCTCCTTGACGGATCCGACCTCCGCTCCTTGCTGCTTCCGACCTCCGCTCCTCGTAGCCTCCAAGCTCTGCTCCTCACCGATTCCGACCTCCGTTCATCGCCGCTTCTGACCTCCGCTCCTTGTCGCCTCCGACCTCCGCTCTTCATCATTCCTGACCTCCGCTCCTCGTCGCCTCCGACCTCTGTTCCTCATCGCCTCTGACCTCCAACCTCCGTTCCTCGCCACCTCCGACCTCAGACCTCCGCTTCTCGTCGCCTCCGACCTCTGCTCATCACCTCTGACCTCCGACCTCCGTTCCTCGCCACCTCCGACCTCCGTTCCTCGTTGCCTCCGACCTCCGCTCCTCGATGCTTCCGACCTTCGCTCCTTGACGGATCCGACCTCCGCTCCTCGCTGCTTCCGACCTCCTCTCCTCGCTGCCTCCGACCTCCGCTCCTCGCTGCCTCCGACACCCTGCTCCTCGCCGCTTCCGACCTCCGCTCCTCGCTGCTCCTCGCCGCCTCCAACCTCCGACCTCTGCTCCTCGCCGCTTCCGACCTCCGCTCCTCGCTGCCTCCGACCTCCGCTCCTCGCTGCCTCCGACCCCCCGCTCCTCGCCGCTTCCGACCTCCGCTCCTCGCTGCTCCTCGCCGCCTCCAACCTCCGACCTCTGCTCCTCGCCGCCTCCAACCTCCGACCTTCGCTCCTTGACGGATCCGACCTCCGCTCCTTGCTGCTTCCGACCTCCGCTCCTCGTAGCCTCCAACCTCTGCTCCTCACCGATTCCGACCTCCGCTCCTCGTCGCCTCCGACCTCTGCTCCTCATCGCCTCTGACCTCCAACCTCCGTTCTTCGCCACCTCCGACCTCTGCTCATCGCTTCTTCCGACCCCCACTCCTCGCCACTTTCGACCTCCGCTCCTCGCTGCCTCAGACCTCCGCTCCTCGCTGCCTCAGACCTCCGCTCCTCGTCGCCTTCGACATTCGCTCCTAGCCACTCCCGACCTCCGCTCTCCGATGCTTCTGACCTCTGATCCTTGCTGGTCCCGACCTCCGCATCTCACCGCCTCCGACCTCCGCTCCTCGCTGCCTCCGACCTCCGCTCCTCATCACCTCCGACCTTCGCTCCTTGCCACTCCCGACCTCCGCTCCCCGATGCTTCTGACCTCTGCTCCTTGCTGGTCCCGACCTCCACTCCTCGTTGCCTCCGATCTCTGCCCGTCCCCGATTCCGACCTCTGCTCCTCGTCGCCTCCAACATCCGACCTCCACTTTGCGCCGCCTCTGACCTCCGACCTACGCTCCTCGCCGCTTCGAACCTCTGCTCCTCGTTGCCTCCGACCTCCGCTCCACGATGCTTCCGACCTCCTCTCCTCATTGCCTCCAACATCCGACCTCCGCTCCTCACCAATTCCGACCTCTGTTCATTGCCGCTTCCGACCTCCGCTCCTTGTTGCCGCCGACCTCCGCTCTTCATCGGTCCTGACCTCCGCTCCTCATCGCCTCCGACCTCTGTTCCTCATCGGCTGTGACCTCCAACCTCCGTTCCTCGCCACCTCCGACCTCAGACCTCCACTCCTCGTCGCCTCCGACCTCTGCTCATCACCTCTGACCTCCGAGCTCCGTTCCTTGCCACCTCCGACCTCCGCTCCTCGCCGCCTCCAACCTCCGACCTCTGCTCCTCGCCGCCTCCAACCTCCGACCTTCGCTCCTTGACGGATCCGACCTCCGCTCCTCGCTGCTTCCGACCTCCGCTCCTCGTAGCCTCCAACCTCTGCTCCTCACCGATTCCGACTTCCGCTCCTCGCTGCTTCCGACCTCCGCTCCTTGTCGCCTCCGACCTCCGCTCTTCATCATTCCTGACCTCCGCTCCTCGTCGCCTCCGACCTCTGCTCCTCATCGCCTCTGACCTCCAACCTCCGTTCTTCGCCACCTCCGACCGCCGCTCCTCGCCACTTCCGACCTCCGCTCCTCGCTGCCTCAGATCTCCGCTCCTCGCTGCCTCCAACCTCCGCTCCTCGTCGCCTTCGACATTCGCTCCTAGCCACTCCCGACATCCGCTCTCCGATGCTTCTGACCTCTGCTCCTTGCTGGTCCCGACCTCCGCATCTCACCGCCTCCGACCTCCGCTCCTCGCTGCCTCCGACCTCCGCTCCTCATCACCTCCGACCTTCGCTCCTAGCCACTCCCGACCTCCGCTCCCCGATGCTTCTGACCTCTGCTCCTTGCTGGTCCCGACCTGCACTTCTCGCCGCCTCAGACCTCTGCTCCTCACCGCTCCCGACCTCCGCTCCTCATTGCCTCAGACCTCTGCTCCTCACCGCTCCCGACCTCCGCTCCTCGTTGCCTCCGATCTCCGCCCGTCCCCGATTCCGACCTCTGCTCCTCGTCGCCTCCAACATTCGACCTCCACTTTGCGCCGCCTCTGACCTCCGACCTACGCTCCACGCCGCTTCGAACCTCTGCTACTCGTTGCCTCCGACCTCCGCTCCTCGATGCTTCCGACCTCCTCTCCTCGTTGCCTCCAACATCCGACCTCCGCTCCTCACCAATTCTGACCTCTGTTCATCGCCGCTTCCGACCTCCGCTCCTTGTCGCCTCCGACTTCCGCTCTTCATCATTCCTGACCTCCGCTCCTCATCGCCTCCGACCTCTGTTCCTCATCGGCTGTGACCTTCAACCTCCGTTCCTCGCCACCTCCGACCTCAGACCTCCACTCCTCGTCGCCTCCGACCTCTGCTCATCACCTCTGATCTCCGAGCTCCGTTCCTCGCCACCTCCGACCTCCGCTCCTCGTCGCCTCCGACCACTGCTCCTCATCGCCTCTGACCTCCAACCTCCGTTCCTCGCCACCTCCGATCTCCGCTCCTCGTTGCCTCCGACCTCTGCTCCTCGTCATCTCCGACCTCCGCTCCTCGCCGCTTCCGACCCCCACTCCTCGCCGCCTCCGACTCCCCCGCTCCTCGCCGCTTCCGACCTCCACTCCTCGCTGCTCCTCGCCGCCTCCAACCTCCGACCTCTGCTCCTCGCCGCGTCCGACCCCCCCCGCTCCTCGCCGCTTCCGACCTCCGCTCCTCGCTGCCTCCAACCTCCAACCTCTGCTCCTCGCCGCTTCCGACCTCCGCTCCTCGCTGCCTCCGACCTCCGCTCCTCGCTGCCTCCGACTGCCGCTCCTCACTGCCTCCGACCCCCCGCTCCTCGCCGCTTCCGACCTCCGCTCCTCGCAGACTCCAACCTCCGACCTCTGCTCCTCGCCGCCTCCAACCTTCGACCTTCGCTCCTTGACAGATCCGACCTCCGCTCCTCGCTGCTTCCGGCCTCCTCTCCTCGTTGTCTCCGACATCTGACCTCCGCTCCTCGTAGCCTCCAACCTCTGCTCCTCACCGATTCCGACCTCCGTTGATCGCCGCTTTCGACCTCTGCTCCTCGCCGCTTCCGACCTCCGCTCCTCGCTGCCTCCGACCTCCGCTCCTCGCTGCCTCCGACTGCCGCTCCTCACTGCCTCCGACCCCCCGCTCCTCACCGATTCCGACCTCCATTCCTCGTTGCCTCCGATCTCCGCCCGTCCCCGATTCCGACCTCTGCTCCTCGTCGCCTCCAACATCCGACCTCCACTTTGCGCCGCCTCTGAACTCCGAACTACGCTCCTTGCCGCTTCGGACCTCTGCTCCTCGTTGCCTCCGACCTCCGCTCCTCGATGCTTCCGACCTCCTCTCCTCGTTGCCTCCAACATCCGACCTCCGCTCCTCGTCGCCTCCAACCTCTGCTCCTCACCAATTCCGACCTCTGTTCATCGCCGCTTCCGACCTCCGCTCCTTGTCGCCTCCGACCTCCGCTCTTCATCGGTCCTGACCTCCGCTCCTCGTCGCCTCCGACCTCTGTTCCTCATCGCCTGTGACCTCCAACCTCCGTTCCTCACCATCTCCGACCTCAGACCTCCACTCCTCGTCGCCTCCGACCTCTGCTCATCACCTCTGACCTCCGCTCCTCGCCACCTCCGACCCCCCCCGCTCTTCGCCGCTTCCGACCTCCGCTCCTCGCTGCTCCTCGCCGCCTCCAACCTCCAAGCTCTGCTCCTCGTCGCTTCCGACCTCCGCTCCTCACCTTTGACCTCCGACCTCCGTTCCTCGCCACCTCCGACCTCCGCTCCTCGCCGCCTCAGAAACCCAGCTCCTCGCCGCTTCCGACCTCCGCTCCTCGTCGCCTCCGACCTCCGCTCTTCGTTGCCTCCGAACCCCGCTCCACCCCGATTCCGACCTCTGCTCTTCGTCACCTCCAACATCCGACCTCCGCTCCTCCGACCTTCGCTCCTCAACGCCTCCAACCACTGCTCCTACCCGATTCCGACCACCGCTCCTCGCTGCTTCCGACCTTCTTTCCTCATTGCCTCCGACATCCGATCTCCGCTCCTCGTTGCCTCCAACCTGGGCTCCTCGCCGCTTCTGACCTCCGCTCCTCATCGCCTCCGACCTCCAACCTCTGCTCCTCGCCGCTTCCGACCTCCGCTCCTCGCTGCCTCCGACCCCCCGCTCCTCGCCGCTTCCGACCTCCGCTCCTCGCTACCTCCGACCTCCGCTCCGCGCTGCCTCCGACCCCCCGCTCCTCGCCGCTTCCGATCTCCGCTCCTCGCTGCTCCTCGCCGCCTCCAACCTCCGACCTCTGCTCCTCGCCGCCTCCAACCTCCGACCTTCGCTCCTTCACAGATCCGACCTCCGCTCCTCGCTGCATCCGACCTCCTCTTCTCGTTGCCTCCAACATCCGACCTCCGCTCCTTGACGGATCCGACCTCTGCTCCTCACCGATTCCGACCTCTGTTCATCGCCGCTTCCGACCTCCGCTCCTTGTCGCCTCCGATCTCCGCTGTTCATCGGTCCTGACCTCCGCTCCTCGTCGCCTCCGACCTCTGTTCCTCATCGCCTCTGACCTCCAACCTCCGTTCCTCGCCACCTCCGACCTCAGACCTCCGCTCCTCGTCGCCTCCGAAACCCAGCTCCTCGCCGCTTCCGACCTCCGCTCCTCGTCGCCTCCGACCTCCGCTCTTCGTTGCCTCCGAACCCCGCTCCACCCCGATTCCGACCTCTGCTCTTCGTCACCTCCAACATCCGACCTCCGCTCCTCCGACCTTCGCTCCTCAACGCCTCCAACCACTGCTCCTACCCGATTCCGACCACCGCTCCTCGCTGCTTCCGACCTTCTTTCCTCATTGCCTCCGACATCCGATCTCCGCTCCTCGTTGCCTCCAACCTGGGCTCCTCGCCGCTTCTGACCTCCGCTCCTCGCCGCCTCCGACCTCCGCTCCTCATCGCCTCCGACCTCTGACCTCCACTCCTCGCTGCCTCCGACCTCCGCTCCTCGTTGCCTCCGACCTCCGCTCCTCATCGCCTCCGACCTCCAACATCCGTTCCTCACCACCTCTGACCTCTGACCTCCACTCCTCATTACCTCTGACCTCCGCTCCTTGACGGATCCGACCTCTGCTCCTCACCGATTTCGACCTATGTTCATCGCCGCTTCCGACCTCCGCTCCTTGTCGCCTCCGACCTCCGCTCTTCATCGTTCCTGACCTCCGCTCCACGTCGCCTCCGACCTCTGTTCCTCATCGCCTCTGACCTCCAACCTCCGTTCCTCGCCACCTCCGACCTCAGACCTCTGCTCCTCGTCGCCTCCGACCTCTGTTTCTCACCTCTGACCTCCGTTCCTCGCCACCTCCGACCTCCGCTCCTCGTCGCCTCCGACCACTGCTCATCGCCTCTGACCTCCCACCTACGCTCCTCGCCGCTTCGGACCTCCTCTCCTCGTTGCCTCCAACATCCGACCTCCGCTATTCGTCGCCTCCAACCTCTGCTCCTCACCGATTCTGACCTCTGTTCATCGCCGCTTCCGACCTCCGCGCCTTGTCGCCGCCGACCTCCGCTCTTCATCGGTCCTGACCTCCGCTCCTCGTCGCCTCCGACCTCTGTTCCTCATCGCCTCTGACCTCCAACCTCCGTTCCTCGCCACCTCCGACCTCAGACCTCCGCTCCTCGTCGCGTCCGACCTCCGCTCATCACCTTTGAAATCCGACCTCCGTTCCTCGCCACCTCCGACCTCCGCTCCTCGTCGCCTCCGACCACTGCACCTCATCACCTCTGACCTCCAACCTCTGTTCCTCGCCACCTCCGATCTCCGTTCCTCGTTGCCTCCAACCTCCGCTCCTCGTCACCTCCGACTTCCGCTCCTTGCCGCTTCCGACCTCCGCTCGTAGTCACCTCCAATCTCCGACCTCCGCTCCTCGCCGCCTCCGACCTCCACTCCTTAACGCCTCTGACCTCCGATCCTCGCCGCTTCCGACCTCCGCTCCTCGTCGCCTCCGACCTCCGCTCTTCGTTGCCTCCGAACCCTGCTCCACCCCGATTCCGACCTCTGCTCCTCGTCACCTCCAACATCCGACCTCCGCTCCTCCGACCTTCGCTCCTCAACGCCTCCAACCACTGCTCCTACCCGATTCCGACCACCGCTCCTCGCTGCTTCCGACCTTCTTTCCTCATTGCCTCCGACATCCGATCTCCGCTCCTCGTTGCCTCCAACCTCCGCTCCTGACCTCCGCTCCTCGTCGCCTCCGACCTCCGCTCCTCATCGCCTCTGTGCTCCAACATCCGTTCCTCGCCACCTCCGACCTCTGACCTCCACTCCTCGCTGCCTCCGACCTCCGCTCCTCGTTGCCTCCGAACTCCGCTCCTCGTCATCTCCGACATTCGCTCCTAGCCGCCTCCGACCTCTGCTCCTCGCTGCCTCCGACCCCCCGCTCCTCGCCGCTTCCGACCTCCGCTCCTCGCTGCTCCTCGCCGCCTCCAACCTCTGACCTTTGCTCCTTGACGGATCCGACTTCCGCTCCTTGCTGCTTCCGACCTCCGCTCCTCGTAGCCTCCAACCTCTGCTCCTCACCGATTCCGACCTCCGTTCATCGCCGCTTCCGACCTCCGCTCCTTGTCGCCTCCGACCTCCGCTCTTCATCATTCCTGACCTCCGCTCCTCGTCACCTCCGACCTCTGTTCCTCATCGCCTCTGACCTCCAACCTCCGTTCCTCGCCACTTCCGACCTCAGACCTCCGCTTCTCGTCGCCTCCGACCTCTGCTCATCACTTCTGACCTCCGTTCCTCGCCACCTCCGACCTCCGTTCCTCGTTGCCTCCGACCTCCGCTCCTCGATGCTTCCGACCTTCGCTCCTTGACGGATCCGACCTCCGCTCCTCGCTGCTTCCGACCTCCTCTCCTCGCTGCCTCCGACCTCCGCTCCTCGCTGCCTCCGACACCCTGCTCCTCGATGCTTCCGACCTTCGCTCCTTGTCGGATCCGACCTCCGCTCCTCGCTGCTTCCGACCTACGCTCCTCGATGCTTCCGACCTTCGCTCCTTGACGGATCCGACCTCCTCTCCTCGCTGCCTCCGACCTCCGCTCCTCGCTGCCTCCGACACCATTCTCCTCGCCGCTTCCGACCTCCGCTCCTCGCTGCCTCCAACCTCCGACCTCTGCTCCTCGCCGCTTCCGACCTCCGCTCCTTGCTGCCTCCGACCTCCGCTCCTCGCTGCCTCCGACCCCCCGCTCCTCGCTGCTCCTCGCCGCCTCCAACCTCCGACCTCTGCTCCTCGCCGCCTCCAACCTTCGCTCCTTGACGGATCCGACCTCCGCTCCTTGCTGCTTCCGACCTCTGCTCCTCGTTGCCTCCGAACTCCGCTCCTCGTCATCTCCGACATTCGCTCCTAGCCGCTTCCGACCTCCGCTCCTCGGTGCCTCCGACCTCCGCTCCTCGCTGCCTCCGACCCCCCGCTCCAAGCCGCTTCCGACCTCCGCTCCTCGCTGCTCCTCGCCGCCTCCAACCTCCGACCTTTGCTCCTTGACGGATCCGACCTCCGCTCCTCGCCGCTTCCGACCTCCGCTCCTCGCCGCCTCCGACCTCCGCTCCTCGCTGCCTCCGACCCCCCGCTCCTCGCCGCTTCCGACCTCCGCTCCTCGCTGCTCCTCGCCGCCTCCAACCTCCGACCTCGGCTCCTCGCCGCCTCCAACCTCCGACCTTCGCTCCTTGACGGATCCGACCTCCGATCCTTGCTGCTTCCGACCTCCGCTCCTCGTAGCCTCCAACCTCTGCTCCCCACCGATTCCGACCTCCGTTCATCGCCGCTTCCGACCTCCGCTCCTTGTCGCCTCCGACCTCCGCTCTTCATCATTCCTGACCTCTGCTCCTCATCGCCTCTGACCTCCAACCTCCGTTCTTCGCCACCTCCGACCGCCGCTCCTCGCCGCTTCCGACCTCCGCTCCTCGCCGCTTCCGACCTCTGCTCCTCGCTTCTTCCGACCTCTGCTCATCGCTTCTTCCGACCCCCACTCCTCGCCACTTTCGACCTCCGCTCCTCGCTGCCTCAGACTTCCGCTCCTCGCTGCCTCCGACCTCCGCTCCTCGTCGCCTTCGACATTCGCTCCTAGCCACTCCCGACCTCCGCTCTCCGATGCTTCTGATCTCTGCTCCTAGCTGGTCCCGACCTCCGCATCTCACCGCCTCCGACCTCCGCTCCTCGCTGCCTCCGACCTCCGCTCCTCATCACCTCCGACCTTCGCTCCTAGCCACTCCCGACCTCCGCTCCCCGATGCTTCTGACCTCTGCTCCTTGCTGGTCCCGACCTGCACTTCTCGCCGCCTCAGACCTCCGCTCCTCACCGCTCCCGACCTCCGCTCCTCATTGCCTCAGACCTCTGCTCCTCACCGCTCCCGACCTCCACTCCTCGTTGCCTCCGATCTCCGCCCGTCCCCGATTCCGACCTCTGCTCCTCGTCGTCTCCAACATCCGACCTCCACTTTGCGCCGCCTCTGACCTCCGACCTACGCTCCTCGCCGCTTCGAACCTCTGCTCCTCGTTGCCTCCGACCTCCGCTCCTCGATGCTTCCGACCTCCTCTCCTCGTTGCCTCCAACATCCGACCTCCGCTCCTCACCAATTCCGACCTCTGTTCATTGCCGCTTCCGACCTCCGCTCCTTGTCGCCTCCGACCTCCGCTCTTCATCGGTCCTGACCTCCGCTCCTCATCGCCTCCGACCTCTGTTCCTCATCGGCTGTGACCTCCAACCTCCGTTCCTCGCCACCTCCGACCTCCACTCCTCGTCGCCTCCGACCTCTGCTCATCACCTCTGACCTCCGAGCTCCGTTCCTCGCCACCTCCGACCTCCGCTCCTCGTCGCCTCCGACCACTGCTCCTCATCGCCTCTGACCTCCAACCTCCGTTCCTCGCCACCTCCGATCTCCGCTCCTCGTTGCCTCCGACCTCTGCTCCTCGTCACCTCCGACCTCTGCTCCTTGCCGCTTCCGACCTTCGCTCCTAGTCACCTCCAACCTCCAACCTCCGCTCCTCGCCGCCTCCGACGTCCGCTCCTCGCCGCCTCCGACTTCCGCTCCTCGCCGCCTCCGACCTCCGATCCTCGCCGCCTCCGACCTCCGCTACTCGCGGCTTCCGACCTCCGCTCCTCGCCGCTTCCGACCTCCGCTCCTTGCCGCTTCCGACCTCCGCTCCTCGCCGCTTCTGACCTCCGCTCCTCGCCGCCTCCGACTCCTCGCCGCTTCCGACCTCCGCTCCTCGCCGCCTCCAACCTCCGACCTCTGCTCCTCGCCGCGTCCAACCCCCCCCGCTCCTCGCCGCTTCCGACCACCGCTCCTCGCTGCCTCCGACTGCCGCTCCTCACTGCCTCCGACCCCCCGCTCCTCGCCGCTTCCGACCTCCGCTCCTCGCCGCCTCCAACCTCCGACCTCTGCTCCTCGCCGCCTCCAACCTTCGACCTTCGCTCCTTGACAGATCCGACCTCCGCTCCTCGCTGCTTCCGGCCTCCTCTCCTCGTTGTCTCCGACATCTGACCTCCGCTCCTCGTAGCCTCCAACCTCTGCTCCTCACCGATTCCGACCTCCGTTGATCGCCGCTTCCGACCTCCGCTCCTTGTCGCCTCCGACCTCCGCTCTGCATCATTCCTGACTTCCGCTCCTCGTCGCCTCCGACCTCTGCTCCTCATCGCCTCTGACCTCCAACCTCCGCTCTTCGCCACCTCCGACCTCCGTTCCTCGCCGCTTCCGACCTCTGCTCCTCGCTTCTTCCGACCCCCACTCCTCGCCACTTCCGACCTCCGCTCCTCGCTGCCTCAGACCTCCGCTCCTCGCTGCCTCCGACCTCCGCTCCTCGTCGCCTTCGACATTCGCTCCTAGCCACTCCCGACCTCCGCTCCCCGATGCTTCTGACCTCTGCTCCTTGCTGGTCCCGACCTCCGCATCTCGCCGCCTCCGACCTCCGCTCCTCGCTGCCATCGACCTCCGCTCCTCAACGCCTCCGACCTTCGCTCCTAGCCACTCCCGACCTCCGCTCCCCGATGCTTCTGACCTCTGCTCCTTGCTGGTCCCGACCTGCACTTCTCGCCGCCTCAGACCTCTGCTCCTCACCGCTCCCGACCTCCATTCCTCGTTGCCTCCGATCTCCGCCCGTCCCCGATTCCGACCTCTGCTCCTCGTCGCCTCCAACATCCGACCTCCACTTTGCGCCGCCTCTGAACTCCGACCTACGCTCCTTGCCGCTTCGGACCTCTGCTCCTCGTTGCCTCCGACCTCCGCTCCTCAATGCTTCTGACCTCCTCTCCTCGTTGCCTCCAACATCCGACCTCCGCTCCTCGTCGCCTCCAACCTCTGCTCCTCACCAATTCCGACCTCTGTTCATCGCCGCTTCCGACCTCCGCTCCTTGTCGCCTCCGACCTCCGCTCTTCATCGGTCCTGACCTCCGCTCCTCGTCGCCTCCGACCTCTGTTCCTCATCGCCTGTGACCTCCAACCTCCGTTCCTCACCACCTCCGACCTCAGACCTCCACTCCTCGTCGCCTCCGACCTCTGCTCATCACCTCTGACCTCCGCTCCTCGCCACCTCCGACCCCCCCGCTCTTCGCCGCTTCCGACCTCCGCTCCTCGCTGCTCCTCGCCGCCTCCAACCTCCAACCTCTGCTCCTCGCCGCTTCCGACCTCCGCTCCTCGCTGCCTCCGACCTCCGCTCCTCGCTGCCTCCGCCTGCCGCTCCTCACTTCCTCCGACCCCCCGCTCCTCGCCGCTTCCGACCTCCGCTCCTCGCTGCCTCCGACCTCCGCTCCTCGCTGCCTCCGACCCCCCGCTCCTCGCCGCTTCCGACGTCCGGTCCTCGCTGCTCCTCGCCGCCTCCAACCTCCGACCTCTGCTCCTCGCCGCTTCCGACGTCCGGTCCTCGCTGCTCCTCGCCGCCTCCAAACTCCGACCATCGCTCCTTCACAGATCCGACCTCCGCTCCTCGCTGCATCCGACCTCCTCTCCTCGTTGCCTCCAACATCCGACCTCCGCTCCTCGTCGCCTCCAACCTCTGCTCCTCACCGATTCCGACCTCTGTTCATCGCCGCTTCCGACCTCCGCTCCTTGTCGCCTCCGACCTCCGCTCCTCATCGGTCCTGACCGCCGCTCCTCGTCGCCTCCAACCTCTGCTCCTCACCGATTCCGACCTCTGTTCATCGCCGCTTCCGACCTCCGCTCCTTGTCGCCTCCGATCTCCGCTGTTCATCGGTCCTGACCTCCGCTCCTCGTCGCCTCCGACCTCTGTTCCTCATCGCCTCTGACCTCCAACCTCCGTTCCTCGCCACCTCCGACCTCAGACCTCCGCTCCTCGTCGCCTCCGACCTCCGCTCATCACCTTTGATCTCCGACCTCCGTTCCTCGCCACCTCCGACCTCCGCTCCTCGCCGCCTCCGAAACCCAGCTCCTCGCCGCTTCCGACCTCCGCTCCTCGTCGCCTCCGACCTCCGCTCTTCGTTGCCTCCGAACCCCGCTCCACCCCGATTCCGACCTCTGCTCTTCGTCACCTCCAACATCCGACCTCCGCTCCTCCGACCTTCGCTCCTCAACGCCTCCAACCACTGCTCCTACCCGATTCCGACCACCGCTCCTCGCTGCTTCCGACCTTCTTTCCTCATTGCCTCCGACATCCGATCTCCGCTCCTCGTTGCCTCCAACCTGGGCTCCTCGCCGCTTCTGACCTCCGCTCCTCGCCGCCTCCGACCTCCGCTCCTCATCGCCTCCGACCTCTGACCTCCACTCCTCGCTGCCTCCGACCTCCGCTCCTCGTTGCCTCCGACCTCCGCTCCTCATCGCCTCCGACCTCCAACATCCGTTCCTCACCACCTCTGACCTCTGACCTCCACTCCTCATTACCTCTGACCTCCGCTCCTTGACGGATCCGACCTCTGCTCCTCACCGATTCCGACCTATGTTCATCGCCGCTTCCGACCTCCGCTCCTTGTCGCCTCCGACCTCCGCTCTTCATCGTTCCTGACCTCCGCTCCACGTCGCCTCCGACCTCTGTTCCTCATCGCCTCTGACCTCCAACCTCCGTTCCTCGCCACCTCCGACCTCAGACCTCTGCTCCTCGTCGCCTCCGACCTCTGTTTCTCACCTCTGACCTCCGTTCCTCGCCACCTCCGACCTCCGCTCCTCATCGCCTCCGACCACTGCTCATCGCCTCTGACCTCCGACCTACGCTCCTCGCCGCTTCGGACCTCCTCTCCTCGTTGCCTCCAACATCCGACCTCCGCTATTCGTCGCCTCCAACCTCTGCTCCTCACCGATTCTGACCTCTGTTCATCGCCGCTTCCGACCTCCGCGCCTTGTCGCCGCCGACCTCCGCTCTTCATCGGTCCTGACCTCCGCTCCTCGTCGCCTCCGACCTCTGTTCCTCATCGCCTCTGACCTCCAACCTCCGTTCCTCGCCACCTCCGACCTCAGACCTCCGCTCCTCGTCGCGTCCGACCTCCGCTCATCACCTTTGAAATCCGACCTCTGTTCCTCGCCACCTCCGATCTCCGTTCCTCGTTGCCTCCAACCTCCGCTCCTCGCCACCTCCGACCTCAGACCTCCGCTCCTCGTCGCCTCCGACCTCCGCTCATCACCTTTGATCTCCGACCTCCGTTCCTCGCCACCTCCGACCTCCGCTCCTCGCCGCCTCCGAAACCCAGCTCCTCGCCGCTTCCGACCTCCGCTCCTCGTCGCCTCCGACCTCCGCTCTTCGTTGCCTCCGAACCCCGCTCCACCCCGATTCCGACCTCTGCTCTTCGTCACCTCCAACATCCGACCTCCGCTCCTCCGACCTTCGCTCCTCAACGCCTCCAACCACTGCTCCTACCCGATTCCGACCACCGCTCCTCGCTGCTTCCGACCTTCTTTCCTCATTGCCTCCGACATCCGATCTCCGCTCCTCGTTGCCTCCAACCTGGGCTCCTCGCCGCTTCTGACCTCCGCTCCTCGCCGCCTCCGACCTCCGCTCCTCATCGCCTCCGACCTCTGACCTCCACTCCTCGCTGCCTCCGACCTCCGCTCCTCGTTGCCTCCGACCTCCGCTCCTCATCGCCTCCGACCTCCAACATCCGTTCCTCACCACCTCTGACCTCTGACCTCCACTCCTCGTTGCGTCCGACCTCCGCTCCTTGACGGATCCGACCTCTGCTCCTCACCGATTCCGACCTCCGCTCCTTGTCGCCTGCGACCTTCGCTCTTCATCGTTCCTGACCTCCGCTCCACGTCGCCTCCGACCTCTGTTCCTCATCGCCTCTGACCTCCAACCTCCGTTCCTCGCCACCTCCGACCTCAGACCTCTGCTCCTCGTCGCCTCTGACCTCTGTTCCTCACCTCTGACCTCCGTTCCTCGCCACCTCCGACCTCCGCTCCTCGTCGCCTCCGACCACTGCTCCTCATCGCCTCTGACCTCCGACCTACGCTCCTCGCTGCTTCGGACCTCCTCTCCTCGTTGCCTCCAACATCCGACCTCCGCTATTCGTCGCCTCCAACCTCTGCTCCTCACCGATTCTGACCTCTGTTCATCGCCGCTTCCGACCTCCGCGCCTTGTCGCCGCCGACCTCCGCTCTTCATCGGTCCTGACCTCCGCTCCTCGTCGCCTCCGACCTCTGTTCCTCATCGCCTCTGACCTCCAACCTCCGTTCCTCGCCACCTCCGACCTCAGACCTCCGCTCCTCGTCGCGTCCGACCTCCGCTCATCACCTCTGACCTCCAACCTCTGTTCCTCGCCACCTCCGATCTCCGTTCCTCGTTGCCTCCAACCTCCGCTCATCGTCACCTCCGACTTCCGCTCCTTGCCGCTTCCGACCTCTGCTCCTAGTCACCTCCAACCTCCGACCTCCGCTCCTCGCCGCCTCCGACCTCCACTCCTCGACGCCTCTGACCTCCGATCCTCGCCGCTTCCGACCTCCACTCCTCGCCGCTTCCGACCTCCGCTGCTCTCCGCCTCCGACCCCCAGCTCCTGGCCGCTTCCGACCTCCGCTCCTCGTCGCCTCCGATCTCCGCTCTTCGTTGCCTCCGAACCCCGCTCCACCCCGATTCCGACCTCTGCTCCTCGTCACCTCCAACATCCGACCTCCGCTCCTCCGACCTTCGCTCCTCAACGCCTCCAACCACTGCTCCTACCCGATTCCGACCACCGCTCCTCGCAACTTCCGACCTTCTCTCCTCGTTGCCTCCAACCTCCGCTCCTCGCCGCTTCTGACCTCCGCTCCTCGCCGCCTCCGACCTCCGCTCCTCATCGCCTCTGAGCTCCAACATCCGTTCCTCGCCACCTCCGACCTCTACTCCTCGCTGCCTCCGACCTCCGCTCCTCATCGCCTCCGACCTCCAACATCCGTTCCTCACCACCTCCGACCTCCGCTCCTCGTTGCCTCCGACCTCCGATTCTCGTCATCTCCGACATTCGCTCCTAGCCGCTCCCAACCTCCGCTCCTCGATGCTTCTGACCTCTGCTCCTTGCTGGTCCCGACCTCCGCTCCTCGCCAGTCCTGACCTCCGCTCCTCATTGCCTCCGAACTCCGCTCCTCGTCATCTCCGACATTCGCTCCTCGCCGATCCCGACCTCCGTTCCTCGATGCTTCTGACCTCTGCTCCTTGCTGGTCCCGACCTCTGCTTCTCGCCGCCTCAGACCTCCGCTCCTCGTTGCCTCAGACCTCCGCTTCTCGTCGCCTCCGACATTCGCTCCTAGCCGCTCCCGATCTCCGCTGCTCGATGCTTCTGACCTCTGCTCCTTGCTGGTCCCGACCTCTACTCCTCGCCAGTCCCGACCTCCGCTCCTCGTAGCCTCCAACCTCTGCTCCTCACCGATTCCGACCTCCGTTCATCGCCGCTTCCGACCTCCGCTCCTTGTCGCCTCCGACCTCCGCTCTTCATCATTCCTGACCTCCGCTCCTCGTCGCCTCCGACCTCTGTTCCTCATCGCCTCTGACCTCCAACCTCCGTTCCTCGCCACCTCCGACCTCAGACCTCCGCTTCTCGTCGCCTCCGACCTCTGCTCATCACCTCTGACCTCCGACCTCCGTTCCTCGCCACCTCCGACCTCAGACCTCCGTTCCTCGTTGCCTCCGACCTCCGCTCCTCGATGCTTCCGACCTTCGCTCCTTGACGGATCCGAACTCCGCTCATCGCTGCTTCCGACCTCCTCTCCTCGCTGCCTCCGACCTCCGCTCCTCGCTGCCTCCGACACCCTGCTCCTCGCCGCTTCCGACCTCCGCTCCTCGCTGCTCCTCGCCGCCTCCAACCTCCGACCTCTGCTCCTCGCCGCTTCCGACCTCCGCTCCTCGCTGCCTCCGACCTCCGCTCCTCGCTGCCTCCGACCCCCCGCTCCTCGCCGCTTCCGACCTCCGCTCCTCGCCGCCTCCAACCTCCGACCTCTGCTCCTCGCCGCCTCCAACCTCCGACCTTCGCTCCTTGATGGATCCGACCTCCGCCACTCGCTGCTTCCGACCTCCGCTCCTCGTAGCCTCCAACCTCTGCTCCTCACCGATTCCGACCTCCGTTCATCGCCGCTTCCGACCTCCGCTCCTTGTCGCCTCCGACCTCCGCTCTTCATCATTCCTGACCTCCGCTCCTCGTCGCCTCCGACCTCTGCTCCTCATCGCCTCTGACCTCCAACCTCCGTTCTTCGCCACCTCTGACCGCCGCTCCTCGCCACTTCCGACCTCCGCTCCTCGCCGCTTCCGACCTCTGCTCATCGCTTCTTCCGACCCCCACTCCTCGCCACTTCCGACCTCCGCTCCTCGCTGCCTCAGACCTCCGCTCCTCGCTGCCTCCGACCTCCGCTCCTCGTCGCCTTCGACATTCGCTCCTAGCCACTCCCGACCTCCGCTCCCCGATGCTTCTGACCTCTGCTCCTTGCTGGTCCCGACCTCCGCATCTCACCGCCTCCGACCTCCGCTCCTCGCTGCCTCCGCCCTCCGCTCCTCATCACCTCCGACCTTCGCTCCTAGCCACTCCCGACCTCCGCTCCCCGATGCTTCTGACCTCTGCTCCTTGCTGGTCCCGACCTGCACTTCTCGCCGCCTCAGATCTCCGCTCCTCATTGCCTCAGACCTCCGCTCCTCACCGCTCCCGACCTCCGCTCCTCATTGTCTCAGACCTCTGCTCCTCACCGCTCCCGACCTCCACTCCTCGTTGACTCCGATCTCCGCCCGTCCCCGATTCCGACCTCTGCTCCTCGTCGCCTCCAACATCCGACCTCCACTTTGCGCCGCCTCTGACCTCCGACCTACGCTCCTCACCGCTTCGAACCTCTGCTCCTCGTTGCCTCCGACCTCCGCTCCTCGATGCTTCCGACCTCCTCTCCTCGTTGCCTCCAACATCCGACCTCCGCTCCTCACCAATTCCGACCTCTGTTCATCGCCGCTTGCGACCTCCGCTCCTTGTCGCTTCCGACCTCCGCTCTTCATCGGTCCTGACCTCCGCTCCTCATCGCCTCCGACCTCTGTTCCTCATCGGCTGTGACCTCCAACCTCCGTTCCTCGCCACCTCCGACCTCAGACCTCCACTCCTCGTCGCCTCCGACCTCTGCTCATCACCTCTGACCTCCGACCTCCGTTCCTCGCCACCTCCGACCTCCGCTCCCCGATGCTTCTGACCTCTGCTCCTTGCTGGTCCCGATCTCCGCATCTCGCCGCCTCCGACCTCCGCTCCTCACCGCTCCCGACCTCCACTCCCCGTTGCTTCTGACCTCTGCTCCTTGCTGGTCCCGACCTGCACTTCTCGTCGCCTCAGACCTCTGCTCCTCACCGCTCCCGACCTCCATTCCTCGTTGCCTCCGATCTTCGCCCGTCCCCGATTCCGACCTCTGCTCCTCGTCGCCTCCAACATCCGACCTCCACTTTGCGCCGCCTCTGACCTCCGACCTACGCTCCTCGCCGCTTCGCACCTCTGCTCCTCGTTGCCTCCGACCTCCGTTCCTCGATGCTTCCGACCTCCTCTCCTCGTTGCCTCCAACATCCGACCTCCGCTCCTCATCGCCTCCAACCTCTGCTCCTCACCGATTCCGACCTCTGTTCATCGCCGCTTCCGACCTCTGCTCCTTGTCGCATCCGACCTCCGCTCTTCATCGGTCCTGACCTCCGCTCCTCGTCGCCTCCGACCTCTGTTCCTCATCGGCTGTGACCTCCAACCTCCGTTCCTCGCCACCTCCAACCTCCGCTCCTTGTCGCCTCCGACCACTGCTCCTCATCGCCTCTGACCTCCAACCTCCGTACCTCGCCACCTCCGATCTCCGCTCCTCGTTGCCTCCGACCTCTGCTCCTCGTCACCTCCGACCTCTGCTCCTTGCCGCTTCCGATCTCCGATCCGCGCCGCTTCCGACCTCCGATCCTAGTCACCTCAAATCTCCGACCTCTGCTCCTCGCCGCCTCCGACTTCCGCTCCTCGCCGCCTCCGACTTCCGATCCTCGCCGCTTCCGACCTCCGCTCATCGCCGCTTCCGACCTCCGCCCATCCCCGATTCCGACCTCTGCTCCTCGTCGCCTCCAACATCCGACCTCCACTTTGCGCCGCTTCTGACCTCCGACCTACGCTCCTTGCCACTTCGGACCTCTGCTCCTCGTTGTTTCTGACCTTCGCTCCTCTTCGCCCCCGACCTGCGATCTCCGATCTTCGTCGCAACCGACTTCCGACCTCCGCTCCTCATCACTTCCGACCTCTGCTCCAAGCTACTTCTGAACCTTCGCTACTTGTCGCCTCCGACCGTTTCTCGCCGCTCCTCGCCGCTTCCAACCTCCGCTCCTCGTCGCTTCCAACCTCCGCTCCTCGCCGCTTCCAACCTCCGCTCCTCGCCGCTTCCAACCTCCGCTCCTCGCCGCTTCCAACCTCCGCTCCTCGCCGCTTCCAACCTCCGCTCCTCGCCGCTTCCAACCTCCGCTCCTCGCCGCTTCCAACCTCAGCTCGTCGCCTTGACCTCCGCTCCTCGCCGCTTCCAATCTCCGCTCCTCGCCGCTTCCAACCTCCGCTCGTCGTCTTGGACCTCCGCTCCTCGCCGCTTCCAACCTCCGCTCCTCGCCGCTTCCAACCTCCGCTCCTCGCCGCTTCCAACCTCCGCTCCTCGCCGCTTCCAACCTCCGCTCCTCGCCGCTTCCAACCTCCGCTCCTCGCCGCTTCCAACCTCCGCTCCTCGCCGCTTCCAACCTCCGCTCCTCGCCGCTTCCAACCTCCGCTCCTCGCCGCTTCCAACCTCCGCTCCTCGCCGCTTCCAACCTCCGCTCCTCGTCGCTTCCAACCTCCGCTCCTCGTCGCTTCCAACCTCCGCTCCTCGTCGCTTCCAACCTCCGCTCCTCGTCGCTTCCAACCTCCGCTCGTCGTCTTGGACCTCCGCTCCTCGTCGCTTCCAACCTCCGCTCCTCGCCGCTTCCAACCTCCGGTCCTCGCCGCTTCCAACCTCCGCTCCTCGTCGCTTCCAACCTCCGCTCCTCGTCGCTTCCAACCTCCGCTCCTCGCCGCTTCCAACCTCCGCTCCTCGCCGCTTCCAACCTCCGCTCCTCGTCGCTTCCAACCTCCGGTCCTCGTCGCTTCCAACCTCCGCTCTTCATCGGGCCCAACCTCCGCTCCTCGCCGCCTCCGGCCTCCACTCCTCGTCGGTCCTGACCTTTGCTCCTTGCCGCTTCCGACTCAAGCTCATTGTCACCTCTGAACTCTGCTCCTCGTTGCCTCCGACCTCTGACCTCCGCTCCTCGTCGCCTCCGAACTCCGACCTCCACTCTTCGCCACCTCCGACCACTACTCCTCTCCGCTTCTGACATCTGCTCCTCGCCACTCCCCACCTCCGCTCCTTGTTGCTCCAACCTCCGCTCCTCGTTGCTCCAACCTCCGCTCTTCATCGGGCCCAACCTCCGCTCCTCGCCGCCTCCGGCCTCCACTCCTCGTCGGTCCTGACCTTTGCTCCTTGCCGCTTCCGACTCAAGCTCATTGTCACCTCTGAACTCTGCTCCTCGTTGCCTCCGACCTCTGACCTCCGCTCCTCGTCGCCTCCGAACTCCGACCTCCACTCTTCGCCACCTCCGACCACTACTCCTCTCCGCTTCTGACATCTGCTCCTCGCCACTCCCCACCTCCGCTCCTTGTTGCTCCAACCTCCGCTCCTCGTTGCTCCAACCTCCGCTCCTCATTGCTCCAACCTCCGCTCCTTGCCGCTCCTGACCTCCGCACCTTGCAGCTTCTGATTTCCGTTCCTTGTTGCCTCCAACTTCCGACCTCCGATCCTCGTCGCTTCCGACCTCCGCTCCTCATCACCTCCGACCTCCACTCCTCACCACCTCTGACCTCCGACCACCGCCCCTCTTTGGCTCCGACCTCCGAAAAACGCCCCTCTTTGCCTCCGACCTCTGCTCCTCGTCGCCTCCGACCTCCGCTCCTCGCCGCTTCCGACCTCCGCTCCTCATCGCCTCCGACCTCCGCTCCTGACCTCTGTTCCTCGTCACCTCCAACCTCCGCTCCTTGCTGCTTCTGACCTCCGTTCTTCACCGCTCCCCACCTCCGCTCCTCGTCGTTCCGACCTCCATTCCTCGCCGCCCCCGACCTCCGCTCTTCATCGGTCCCGACCTCCGCTCCTCGCCGCTTCCGACCTCCGCTCCCAGCCGCTACCATACTCCACTCCTCGTTGCTCCCGACCTCTGCTCCTCGTCGCCTCCGATCTCCGCTCCGCTTCCGACCCAAGCTCCTCATCGCTTCCGAACTCTGCTCCTCGTTGCCTCCGACCTCTGACATCCGCTCCTCGTCGCCTCCGACCTCCGATCCTTGTCGCTCCCCACCTCCGCTCCTCGTCGCTCCGACCTCTGCTCCTTGATGCTCCCGATCTCCGCTCCTTGCAGCTTCCAACCTCTGCTCCTCGCTGCTTTTGACCTCGGCACCTTGCCGCCTCCGACCTCCGCTCCTCGTCTCAACCGATCTCCGACCACTGCTCCTCGTCGCCTTCGACCTCCAACCCCACTCCTCACCGCCTCAGACCTCCGCCCCACGTCACCTCCGACCTCCGCTCCTCGCCGCTTCCGACCTCCGTTCCTCGTCACCTCCGACTCCGCTCCTCACCGCTTCCGACCTCCGTTCCTCGTCGCCTCCGACCTCCGCTCCTCACCGCTTCCGACCTCCGTTCCTCATCGTCTCCGACCTCCGCTCCTCGCTGGTCCCGACCTTCGCTCATCACTGCTTCTGACCTCTGCTCCTAGTTGCCTCCGACCTGTGCTCCTCGCTACTTCCGACCTCTGCTCCTCGCCGCCTCCGACCTCCGCTCCTTACCGCTTCCGACTCAAGCTCCTCGCCGCCTCCGACCTCTGACCCCCGCTCCTCGCCGCTTCCGACCCCCGCTCCTCGCCGCTTCTGACCCCCGCTCCTCGCCGCTTCCGACCCCCGAACCTCGCCGCTTCCGACCCCCACTCCTCGCCGCTTCCGACCTTCGATCCTCGCCACTCCCGATCCCCACTCCTCGCCGCTTCCGACCCCCGCTCCTCGCCGCTTCCGACCTCTGCTCCTCGCCGCCTCCAACCTCCGATCCTCTCCGCTTCCGACCTCCGCTCCTCGCCGCCTCCAACCTCCGATCCTCTCCGCTTCCGACCTCCGCTCCTCGCCGCTTCCAACCTCCGCTCCTCGCCGCTTCCGACCTCTGCTCCTCGCCGCCTCCAACCTCCGACCTCCGCTCCTCTCCGCTTCCGACCTCCGCTCCTCGCCGCTTCCAACCTCCGCTCCTCGCCGCTTCCGACCTCTGCTCCTCGCCGCCTCCAACCTCCGACCTCCGCTCCTCTCCGCTTCCGACCTCCGCTCCTCGCCGCTTCCGACCTCTGCTCCTCGCCGCCTCCAACCTCCGACCTCCGCTCCTCTCCGCTTCCGACCTCCGCTCCTCGCCGCTTCCGACCTCTGCTCCTCGCCGCCTCCAACCTCCGACCTCCGCTCCTCTCCGCTTCCGACCTCCGCTCCTCGCCGCTTCCGGCCTCCGCTCCTCGCCGCTTCCGACCTCCGCTCCTCGCCGCTTCCGGCCTCCGCTCCTTGCCGCCTCCGACCTCCGCTCCTCGCCGCTTCCGACCTCCGCTCCTCGCCACTTCCGACCTCCGCTCCAACCTCCGACCTCCGCTCCAACCTCCGACCTCTGCTCCTCGCCGCTTCCGACCCCCGCTCCTCGCCGCCTCCAACCTCCGACCTCCGCTCCTCGCCGCTTCCGACCTCTGCTCCTCGCCGCTTCCGACCCCCGCTCCTCGCCGCCTCCAACCTCCGACCTTCGCTCCTTGCCGCTTCAGGCCTCTGCTCCTAGTCACTTCCAATCTCCGACCTCCGCTCCTCGCCGCCTCCGACCCCCACTCCTCGCCGCTTCCGACCTCCGCTCTTCGCCGCTTCCGACCCCCACTCCTCGCCGCTTCCGACCTCCGCTCCTCAACGCCTCCGACCTCCGCTCCTCGTAGCCTCCAACCTCTGCTCCTCACCGATTCTGACCTCCATTCCTCGTCGGTCCCAACCTCCAACCTTCGCTCCTTGCCGCTTCGGGCCTCCGCTCCTCATCGTCTCTGACCTCCGACCTTCGCTCCTTGCCGCTTCGGGCCTCCGCTCCTAGTCACCTCCAATCTCCGACCTCCGCTCCTTGCCGCATCCGACCTCTGCTCCTCGTTGCCCCTGACCTCCAACCTCCGATCCTCTTCGCCTCCGACCTCCGCTCCTCGCCGCTTCCGACCTCCGCTCCTCGACGCCTCCGATTTCCGCTCCTCGGCGCCTCCAACCTCCGACCTCCGCTCCTCGCCACTTCCGACCTCCGCTCCTCGCCGCTTCCGACCTCTGCTCCTCGCCGCTTCCGACCTCCGCTCCTCGATGCCTCCAACCTCTGCTCCTCACCGATTCCGACCTCCATTCATCGCTGCCTCCGACCTCCGCTCCTCGTCGGTCCCAACCTCTAACCTTCGCTCCTTGCCGCTTCGGACCTCCGCTCCTAGTCACCTCCAATCTCCGACCTTCGCTCCTTGCCACCTCCGACCTTCACTCCTCGCCGCTTCCGACCTCTGCTCCTCGTTGCCCCTGACCTCCAACCTCCGATCCTCTTCGCCTCCGACCTCCGCTCCTCGCCGCTTCCGACCTCCGCTCCTCGACGCCTCCGATTTCCACTCCTCGCCGCCTCTGACCTCCGATCCTCGCCACTTCCGACCTCCGCTCCTCGCCGCCTCTGACCTCCGATCCTCGCCGTTTCTGACCTCCGATCCTCGCCACTCCCGACCCCCGCTCCTCGCCGCCTGCAACTTCCATTCCTCGCCATTTCTGACCTCTGCTCCTCCACGCTTCCGACCCCCGAACCTCGCCGCTTCCGACCTCCGCTCCTCGTCGCTTCCGACCTCCGACCTCCGACCCCCGCCGCTTCCGACCCCCGCTCCTCGTCGCTTCCGACCTCCGCTCCTCGCCGCCTCCGACCCACGCCGCTTCCGACCCCTGCTCCTTGCCGCTTCTGACCTCCTATCTCCGTCCTCGCCACCTCCGACCTCCGCTCCTCGCCGCTTCGTATCTCCAGTCCTTGTCGCTTCCAACCTACGCTCCTCGCCGCTTCTGACCTCTGCTCCACGTCGCCCATGACCTCCGACCTCTGCTCCTTTTCGCCTCCGACCTCTGATCATCGTCACTTCCGACCTTCGCTCCTCATTGATTCCGACCTCCGCTCCAAGCTACTTCCGAACCTCCGCTTCTTGTCGCCTCCGACCGTTCCTCGCTGCTCCTCGACGGTCCCAACCTCCGCTCCTCGTCGCCTCGGACCTCCGCTCCTTGTCGCCTCCAACCTTCGACCTCCGCTATTCGCCACTCCCGACCTCCGCTCCTCGCCGTCCCCGACGTCCGCTCCTCGCCGCCTCTGACCTCCACTCCTCGACGGTCCCAACCTCCGCTCCTCGTCGCCTCGGACCTCCGCTCCTCGTCGCCTCCAACCTTCGACCTCCGCTCCTTGCCGCCTCCAACCTTCACTCCTCGCCCCTTCAGACCTTCACTCCTCGTCGCCTGCGACCTCCGCTCCTCTTCGCCTCCGACCTGCGCTCCTGGCCTCCTCCGACCTCCGTTGCTCACCGCTTCCGACCTCTGCTCCTCGTCGCCTCCAACCTCCGCTCCTTTTCGCCTCCGACCTGCGACCTCCGGTCCTCGTCGCCACCGACCTCCGCTCTTGATCACTTTCGACCTCCGCTCCTCACATCCTCCGACCTCTGCTCCTCGTTTTCTCCAACCTCTGACTTCTGCTCCTCGCTGCTACCGACCTCTGCTCCTCGCTGCTACCGACCTCCGCTCCTCGCTGTTCCCGACCTCCGTTCCTCGATGCTTCCGACCTCTCCTCACCACTCCCGATCTCCACTCCTCATCGCCTCCAACATCCGACCTCCACTCTGCGCTGCCTCTGACCTCCGCTACTTCCAACCTCCTCTCCTTGTTGCCTCCAATCTCTGTTCCTCACCGATTTCGACCTCCATTCATCGCCGCTTCCGATCTCCGTTCCTCGTCGGTCCCGACCTCCGCTCCTCGCCATTTCCGATCTCCGCTCTTCCCCGATTCCGATCTCCGCTCCTCACCTCCGCTCCTCAGCGCTCCCGACCCCCGCTCGACATCTCCGACTCCCGCTCCTCGACGTCTCCGACCTCCGTTCCTCGTCGCCTTCGACCTCTGACCCCCACTCCTCACCGCCTCCGACCTCTGCTCCTCTTTGTCTCCGACCTATGCTCCTCGATGCCTCCGAACTCCGCTCATCGTCGCCTCCGATCTCCGCTCCTCGTCGCTTTCGACCTCCACTCCTCACCGCCTCCGACCTCCCACCACCGTCCCTCTTTGCCTCCGACCTCCGTTCCTCGCCGCTTCCGGCCTCCGCTCCTCGATGTCTCCGACCTCCGCTCCTCGCCGATTCCGACCTCTGCTCCTCGCCGCTCCTCGACGTCTCCGACCTCCGACCCCCACTCCTCACCGCCTCCAACCTCCGACCACCGTCCCTCTTTGCCTCCGACCTCCGCTCTTCGTCGCTTCCGACCTCCGCTCCTCGTCGGTCCTGACCTCCGCTCCTTGCCGCTTCCGACCCAAGCTCCTTGTCGCCTCCGACCTCTGCTCCTTGTTGCCTCCGACCTCTGCTCCTCGTCGCCTCCGACCTCCACTCTTCGCTACCTCCGACCACCGCTCCTCTCCACTTCTGAAATCCGCTCCTCGTCGCCTCCGACCTCCGCTCCTCGTCGGTCCTGACCTCCGATCCTCACCGCCTCCGACCTCAGCCCCTCGTTGCTTTCGACCTCGGCACCTTGCTGCTTCCGACCTCCGATCCTCGTCGCCTCCGATCTCCGACCTCTGATCCTCATCGCCTTCGACCTCCGCTCCTTACCACCTCCGACCACCGCCCCTCTTTGCCTCTGACCTCCGCTCCTCATCGCCTCCAACCTCCGCTCCTCGGCATCTCCGATCTCCGCTCCTCGCTGCTTCCTACCTCCGCTCCTCGCCGCTTCTGACCTCCACTCCTCGTCACCTCCGACCTCTGCTCCTCGCCGCTCCCGACCTCTGCTCCTCTTCGCTCCAACCTCCGCGCCTCGCCACTCCCGACCTCTGCTCCTCGCCGGTCATGACCTCCGCTCCAAGCCGCTTCCGACCTCCGCTCATCATCACCTCCGACCTCAGCTGCTCGCTGCTTTCGACCTCGGCACCTCGCTGCTTCCGACCTCCGATCCTCGTTGCCTCCGACCTCCGACCCTCGTCGCCTCCAACCTCCGCTCTTCATCGGTCCTGACCTCCGCTACTAGCTGCTTTCACACTCCACTCCTCGCCGGTCCCGGCCTCCGCTCCTTGCTGCTTCTGACCTCCGCTCCTAGTTGCCTCCGACCGCTGCTCCTTGTCGCTTCGACCTCTGACATCCGCTCCTCGCTGCCTCCGACCTCCGTTCCTCGTCACCTCCGACCTCCGCTCCTCGTCGATCCTGACCTACGCTCCTTGCCGCTTCCGACCCAAGCTCCTCGTCGCCTCCGAACTCTGCTCCTTGTTGCCTCCGACCTCTGACCTCCGCTGCTCGTCGCCTCCGACCACCGACCTCCACTCTTCGCCACCTCCGACCACCGCTCTTCTCCACTTCTGACATCGGCTCCTCGTCGCCTCCGACCTCAGCCCCTCGCTGCTTCTGCCCTCTGCTCCTCGTCGCCTCCGATCTCCGCTCCTCGCTGTTTCCGAATTCCGCTCCTCGTCACCTCCGACCTCCGCTCCTCACCGCTCCCCACCTCCGCTCCTCGTTGCTCCAACCTCCGCTCCTTGCAGCTTCCGACCTCCACTCCTCGCCGCTCCTGACCTCCGCTCCTTGTTGCCTCCAACCTCCGATCCTCGCCGCTTCCGACCTCTGCTCCTCGCTGGTCCAGACCTCCGCTCCTCGTCGCTCCGACCTCTGCTCCTCGCTGGTCATGACCTCCACTCCATGCCGCTTCCGAATTCCACTCCTCACTGGTTCCGACCTCTGCTCCTAGTTGCCTCTGACCGCCACTCCTTGTCGCCTCCGACCACCGACCTCCGTCCTCGCCACTTCCGACCTCCGCTCATCATCACCTCCGACCTCGGCATCTCCGAACTCCGCTCCTCGCTGGACCCAACCTCTGCTCCTCGCCACCTCCGACCTCCGCTCCTCGTCGCTCCGACCTCCGCTCCTCGCCACTCCCGACCTCTGCTCCTCGCCGGTCATGACCTCCGCTCCAAGCCGCTTCCGACCTCATCGCCTCCGACCTCAGCTCCTCGCTGCTTTCGACCTCGGCACTTCGCTGCTTCCGACCGCCGATCCTTGTCGCCTCCAATCTCCAACCTCTGCTCCTCGTCTCCTTCGACCTCCGCTCCTCACCGCCTTCGACCTCCGCTCCTCACCGCCTCTGATCTCCGTTCCTCGCCGCTTCCGATCTCCGTTTCTCGTCGCTCCAACCTCTGCTCCTCGTCGCTCCAACCTCTGCTCCTTGATGCTCCCGATCTCCGCGCCTTGCAGTTTCCGACCTCCACTCCTCGCTGCTTTTGACCTCGGCATCTTGCCGCCTCCGACCTCCGCTCCTCGTCGCCTCCGATCTCCGACCCCCACTCCTCACTGCCTCCGACCTCCGACCACCGCCCCTCTTTGCCTCCGACCTCTGTTCCTCGTCGCCTCCGACCTCCGTTACTCATTGCCTCCGACCTCCGATCCTCGTCGCCTCTGACCTCCGACCTCTGCTTCTCACCGATCCCGACCTCCGCTCTTCATCGGGCCCGACCTCCGCTCCTCGCTGGTGCCGACCTCTGCTCCTCGCTGGTGCCGACCTCTGCTCCTCGCTGGTGCCGACCTTCGCTCCTCGCTGCTTCTGACCTCCACTCTTCGTCACCTCCGAACTCTGCTCCTCGTCACCTCCGAACTCCGACCTCCACTCTTCGCCACCTCCGACCACTACTCCTCTCCGCTTCTGACATCCGCTTCAAGCCGCTCTCCACCTCTGCTCCTCGTTGCTCCAACCTCCGCTCCTCGCCGCTTCTGATCTCCGCTCCTCGCCGGACCCGACCTCCGTGCCTCGCTGCTTCTGACCTCCGCTCCTCATCACCTCTGACCTCTGCTCTTCATCACCTCTGACCTCCGCTCCTCGCTTGTCATGACCTCCACTCCATGCTGCTTCTGAATTCCACTCCTCACCGGTCCCGACCTCCGCTCCTCGCTGCTTCTGACCGCAACTCCTTGTTGCCTCCGACCTCCGCTCCTTGCCACATCCGACCTCCGCTCATCATCACCTCCGGGCTCCGCTCCTCACCACCTCCGACCACCGCTCCTCATCGCCTCCAACCTCCGCTCCTCGGCATCTCCGACCTACGCCCCTCGCCGCTTCCTACCTCCGCTCCTCGTCGGTCCTGACCTCCGATCCTCGTCACATACGACCTCCGCTCCTCGCCGCTCCCGACCTCCGCTCCTCGTCGCTCCGACCTCCACTCCTCGTCGCTCCGACCTCCGCTCCTCGCCGGTCATGACCTCCGCTCCAAGCCGCTTCCGAACTCCGCTCATCGTCGCCTCCGACCTCAGCTCCTTGTCGCCTCCGATCTCCGACCTCTGATCCTCGTCGCCTTCGACCCCCACTCCTCACCACCTCCGACCACCGCCCCTCTTTGCCTCCGACCTCCGTTCCTCACCGCTTCCGACCTCTGCTCCTCGATGCTCCCGACCTCCGCGCCTCGCTGCTTCCGACTTCTGCTCCTCGCTGCCTCCGACCTCCACTCCTCGTCGGTCCTGACCGCTCCTTGCCGCTTCCGACCCAAGCTCCTCGTCGCCTCCGAACTCTGCACCTTGTTGCCTCCGACCTCTGACCTCCGCTCCTCGTCGCCTCCGACCTCAGCTCCTCGTCGCCTCCGACCTCAGCTCCTCGTCGCCTCCGACCTCAGCCTCTCGTCGCCTCCGACCTCAGCTCCTCGTTGCCTCTGACCTCAGTCCCTCGCTGCTTCCGACCTCAGTCCCTCGTTGCCTCCGACCTGCGATCCTCGTTGCCTCCGACCTCCGATCCTCGTTGCCTCCGACCTCCGCTCCTCGCCGCCTCCGATTACCACCCCTCGTTGCCTCTGACCTCTGCTCCTCGGCATCTCCAACCTCCGCTCCTCGCCGCTTCCTACCTCCGCTCCTCGTCGGTCCTGACCTCCGATCCTCGTCACCTACAATCTCCGCTCTTCGCCACTCCCCACCTCCGCTCCTCGCTGGACCCGACCTCCGCTCCTCGCAGCTCCCGACCTCCGCGCCTTGCAACTTCCGACCTTCGTTCCTTATTGCCTCCAACCTCTGACCTCCGCTCTTCTTCGGTCATGACCTCCACTCCATGCTGCTTCCGAATTCCACTCCTCACCGATCCCGACCTCCGCTCCTCGCTGCTTCTGACCTCCGCTCCTAGTTGCCTCTGACCGCCACTCCTTGTTGCCTCTGACTTCCGACCTCCGCTCATCACCTCCGACCTCCGCTCCTCGCCGCCTCCGACCACCGCTCCTCGTCGCCTCGGACCAACACTCCTCGTCACCTCCGACCTCCGCTCATCGCCGCTCCCGACCTCCGCTCCTCGTCGCTCCGACCTCTGCTCCTCGCCAGTCATGACCTCCGCTCCAAGCCGCTTCCGACCTCCGCTCATCATCACCTCCGACCTCAGCTCCTCGCTGCTTTCGACCTCAACACCTCACTGCTTCCGACCTCCGATCTTTGTCGCCTCCGATCTCTGACCTCTGATCCTCGTCGCCTTCGATCTCCGACTCCCGCTCCTCACCACCTCCGACCACCGCCCCTCTTTGCCTCCGACCTCCGCTCCTCGCCGCTTCCGACCTCCATTCCTCGCCGCTTCTGACCTCCGTTCCTCACCGCTTCCGACCTCTGCGCCTCGCAGCTTCCGACCGTTCTTCATCGGTCCCGACCTCCGCTCCTAGCCGCTTCCACACTCCACTCCTCGCCGGTCCCAACCTCCGCTTCTCGCTGTTTCTGACCTCCGCTCCTAGTTGCCTCCGACCACTGCTCCATGTCACTTCGACCTCCGACCTCTTCTCCTCGCTGCCTCCGACCTCCGCTCCTCGTCGTCTCCGACCTCTGCTCCTCGTTGGTCCTGACCTCCGCTCCTTGCCGCTTCCGACCCAAGCTCCTCGTCGCCTCCGAACTCTGCTCCTTGTTGCCTCCGACCTCTGACCTCCACTTCTCGTCGCCTCCGACCTCCACTCTTCGCCACCTCCGACCACCGCTCCTCTCCACTTCTGACATCCGCTCCTCATCGCCTCCGACCTCCGCGCCTTGCCGCTTCCGACCTCCGCTCCTCATCGCTCCGACCTCTGCTCCTCGCTGGTCATGACCTCTGCTCCATGCCGCTTCTGAACGCCACTCCTCACCGGTCTCGACCTCTGCTCCTCGCTGCTTCTGACCTCCGCTCCTAGTTGCCTCTCAGCCCCTCCTTGTCGCCTCTGACCTCCGACCTCCACTCCTCGCCACTTCTGACCTCTGCTCATCATCACCTCCGACCTCCGCTCCTCGCCTGACTCCGACCACCGCTCCTCGTTGCCTCCGACCTCCGCTGCTCGGCATCTCCGACCCCCGCTCCTCGCCGCTTCCGACCTCTGCTCCTCGCCGGACCCGAACTCCGCTCCTCGCCGTGACCGACCTCCGCTCCTCACTGTTTCCGATCTCCGCTCCTCGCCGGACCCGACCTCCGCTCCTCGCCGGACCCGACCTCCGCTCCTCGCCGTTTCCGATCTCCGCTCCTCACCGTTTCCGATCTCCGCTCCTCGCCGTTTCCGACCTCCGCTCCTCACCGTTTCCGATCTCCGCTCCTCGCCGTTTCCGACCTCCGCTCCTCGCCGTTTCCGACCTCCGCTCCTCGCCGCCTCCGATTCAGATTTAGAGTCATGCATGCCCCAGTGCAACACTTGCTCTCAGCTGAGCCAAGCTGCCAGAGAGGCACCTCTAAGTTTGTGGTCGTGGTCCTCAAAACCGTGGTCGAGAATCCATGTCGACTATGCAGGCCCATTTCTTGACAAAATGTTTTTGGTTGTCGTGGATGCTTACTCAAAATGGATTGAATGTGCGATAATGGCTGTAAGCACGTCCACGGCCACTATTGAAAGCCTACGAGCCATGTTTGCTACGCAAAGCTTGCCTGATGTCCTAGTCAGTGACAATGGGCCGTACTTCACCAGTGCTGAATTCAAGGAATTCATGACCCGCAACGAAATCAAATACGTCATATCTGCCCCGTTCAAGCCCGCATCCAACGGCCAGGCAGAACAGTTCAGACCATCAAGCAAAGCTTGAAACGTGTGTCGGAAGGCTCCCTGCAGACCCGGCTGTCCCGAGTACTGCTCAGCTACCGCACCAGACCCCACTCACTCACCGGGATTTCCCCAGCCGAGCTGCTCATGAAAAGGGCACTCAAAACAAGGCTCTCTCTTGTCCACCCTGATCTCCATGATCAAGTGGAGGGCAAGCGGCATCAACAAAGTGTGTACCATGACCGCAGCAAATTTGTCACGCGATATTGAGATCAATGATCCTGTGTTTGTGCTCAATTATGGACATGGTCCCAAATGGCTCACTGGCACAGTCACAGCCAAAGAGGGGAGCAGTGTATTTCAGGTCAAATTGGCCAATGGACAAACACAGAAAACACTTGGACCAAATCAAATTGCGGTTCACCAACAGCTACAAACAACCTGAAGAGGACACCACCAACTTTGACCCTCCAACACACACACAAGTGGCAACCGACATCATGGTTGACCACAAAGCCGAACTCATCATCCCCAGCAGCTCGGCAAGGCCCACTGCCCAACAGCCCAGTGAAGAACTGACCGACCCACCCACACCTGCATTTGTACCGAGACGGTCGACAAGGGAGCGTAAAGCCCCAGATCGTCTCACCCTGTAAATAAGTGTATTGTTGACTTCACGGGGGAGTGATGTTATGTACTTAACCCTTTGTAACATGCATCACACCTGACCACCAGAGGGCCCACCTGTTGGAGTCCCAAGGGATCCCAGCATCCCTTGGGAGCACAGTATATAAGCAGGCCACTCACAAGGTACCTGCACTCTGGAGTCTTATTAAAGGAGCTAAGGTCACATTGTACATAGTACTCAGTTTCCACCTTTATTATAAGTGTACCAATCCGCATGCCCGTTACGAGACTCCCAAAGCAAGCGCTCTACTCAGAGCTCCGACACCGCAAGCGAGCCCCAGGTGGGTCGAGGAAACGTTTCAAGGACACCCTCAAAGCCTCCTTGATACTGGCCCAAGATCGTTCAAAGTGGAAGAGAATAATCCGGGAAGACGCCGAACACCTCGAGTCTCTTTACTAGGAGCAAGCGGAAGCCAAGCGCAAACAGCGGAAGGAGCGCATGGCAACCCAAGGACTTCAACACACCAGCACTTCAACCAATGTCCTTTCAACCACCGTCTGTCCAACCTGCGACAGAGACTGTAGTCCCCGCATCAGAATTATCAGCCACCTGAGAACTCATTTTTAATGTGGAAGCAAGTCATCCTCACAAGGATGTCGACTTCATCTGGCATGACTACACACTTTGAGCATTTCAGCCTGAGTCCAACTTTGTCCAGACGCTGTAGGACTTCTTCAAGATTGCTCAGATATTCGGCAGTGTCGCGATCTGTGACCAGAATGTCAGCTTGTAACACGACAGTTCTAGGAACGGACTTCACTAAACTCTCCATATTCCACTGAAATATGGCTGCAGCCGAACGAATCCCAAAAGGACAGCTGTTGTAGACAAACAGTCCTTTATGGGTGTTGATGCAGGCGAGTTTCTTCAAACTGTCGACAAGTTCCTGGGTCATATAGGCCGACGTCAGATCCAGTTTCGTGAACGACTTTCCACCAGCTAGCATGGTGAACAGGTCATCAGCCCTCGGTAACGGATACTGATCCTGTTTTGAAAATCAGTTAATCGTAACCTTGTAGTCGCCACAAACCCTGGCAGTGCCATCACTCTTCAACACAGGAACAATGGGACTGGCCCACTCATTAAACTCGACCGGTGATATGATCCCTTCACGCTGGAGTCTGTCAAGCACAATTTCAACCTTCTCCCTCATCATGTACGGAACAGACCGAGCTTTGTGATAGATAGGCCTTGCATTGGAGTCCAGGTGAATCTGCACCTTGGCTCCCGTAAAATTACCAATGCCCGATTCAAACAAAGAAGGAAACTTTTTCAATACTTAAGCACACGAAGTATCATCCACCAAGGACAACATCTTGACATCATTCCAGTTCAGCTTGATTTTCTCAAGCCAATTCCTGCCGAACAGTGTTGGACCATTACCTGGGACAATCCATAATGGTAGCTTGTGAACCACACCGTCATATGACACCTCGATTGCTGCACTGCTGAGCACCGATATGAGTTCCTTAGTGTAAGTATGCAACCTGGCATTGACTGGACTCAGCTTCGGTTTCTCAGCCTTAGTGTCCCACAGCTTGTCGAATGTCCTTTGGCTCATTATCGACTGGCTCGCACCCGTGTCCAGCTCCATTGATACAGGCACGCCATTCAGCTTCACATTAACGACCATCGGCTGGCTCTTGCTCAGGAACGAATACAGTCCATTCACTTCCTCCTCGGGTTGCGTATCCGGGTCATCACTGAACTGGTCCTCATCAATCACGTGGTGAGCCACACCACGCTTGCTCCGTTATGGACACATCCTGTGAAAATGCCCCACTTTCGAACATCCATTGCATGAGTATTGTCTAAACCAACACTGATGAGGCCGATGATTGCCCCCACAAGGCCAACAGGGTGAAATCTGGATTGAACCAGTTGGCAGGCTCTGAGCAATGGCAGGTTTTGCATAAGCAGCTCTGCCTGAAAACGACGTCAACTTGTTTACAGTACTTGCAGTGGAACTCCGACTCGTCGATGATGTCTGCCTCAAATTATCATCCATCGTCATGCAAGCCTGAGCAGTCACGATGGCCTTTTTCAAATCCAGCGTCTCTGCAGGCAACAGCTTCCTGAGGATCGCATCATGGCCGATGCCTATCATGAAGACATCACGCAGCATGTCTTCCAGCATGTTCCCGAACTTACACGGCTCAGCAAGACGTCGCAGGTCGGCGACAAATCCTGACATGACCTGGCCCTCAGCACGAACATGCGTGTAGAAAAGTTAGCATGATATAATGATCCCCTCTTGTGGCTTCAGATAGTTACCCACCAATTCCTTGTATACAATTCCTTGTACCCTATTTCCGCCGGACATACAGGCGAGAGAAGATTCTTCATGAGGCCATAAATTTTCGACCATAAACGGTGAGGAGAACTGCCCTGTGCTTAACTGTGTGGGCCTCTGCCTCCATGCCGTTGGCCACAAAATACTAATCCAGGTGATCGACAAAATCCACCCAATCCTCGCCCTCCACGAATCTCTCCAGGATTCCAACCGTGTCCATTGTGCATGCGAAGGTTCTTAAATTACCTCGTCGCCAATTGTAATGACTCAAGATTCTGGTTACTGTAAACTCACTCAGGTGCAACCTGATCCATCTTTATTCCAACCTGAGAGTGCCTGCGTGACAAAGACACCCAGCTTAAATACAGGTGACCAAGCACACATGCCACATGCGTACAGACCGATGACCTCCGACCACGGCGCCCTCTGGTGTCTCGTGAACCCCAAGCATTAATACATAACAACATGAGGGTAGAGTTGGCTAAAGTGGACTTGGAAATTAGATTAAAGTGTAGAACAGTTAATGAATAGTGGTGTCCATTTAAGGAGATATTTCACAACTCACAAGAAAAATATATTCCAGTGAGGAGGAAAGGGTGTAAAAGAAAAGATCCGTGGCTAACTAAAGAAATAAAGGACGGTATCCAATTAAAAACAAGGGCATACAAAGTAGCCAAAACTAGAGGGAGGACAGAAGATTGGGAAGCAAAGAATGACTAAAAAATGATTAAGAAAGGGAAAATAGACTATGAAAGTAAACTAGCACGAAATACAAAACAGATAGCAAGAGTTTCTATAGGTATATAAAAAGGAAAAGAGTGGCTAAAGTAAATATTGGTCCCTTGGAGGACTAGACCGGGGAATTAGTAATGGGGAACATGGAGATGGCAGAAACTCTGAACAAATATTTTGCATCAGTCTTTACGGTAGAGGACACTAAAAATATCCTAACAGTGGATAGTAAAGGGGCTATAGCGGGGGAGAAAACATAGAAACATAGAAAATAGGTGCAGCAGTAGGCCATTCGGCCCTTCGAGCCTGCACCACCATTCAATAAGATCATGGTAGATCCTTCACCAAAGTACCCCTTTCCTGCTTTCTCTCCATACCCCTTGATCCCTTTAGCCATAAGGGCCATATCTAACTCCCTCTTGAATATATCCAATGAACTGGCATCAACAACTCTCTGCGGTAGGGAATTCCACAGGTTAACAACTCTCTGAGTGAAGAAGTTTCTCCTCATCTCAGTCCTAAATGGCCTACCCCTTATCCTTAGACTGTGTCCCCTGAATCTGGACTTCCCCAACATCGGGAACATTCTTCCTGCATCTAACTTGTCCAGTCCCGTCAGAATTTTATATGTTTCGATAAGATCCCCTCTCATCCTTCGAAACTCCAGTGAATACAGGCCCAGTCGATCCAGTCTCTCCTCATGTGTCAGTCCAGCCATCCCGGGAATCAGTCTGGTGAACCTTCGCTGCACTCCCTCAATAGCAAGAATGTCCTTCCTCAGATTAGGAGACCAAAATATTCCAGGTGAGGCCTCACCAAGGCCCTGCACAACTGCAGTAAGACCTCCCTGCTCTTATACTCAAATCCCCTAGCTATGAAGGCCAACATACCATTTGCCTTCTTCATCGCCTGCTGTACCTGCATGCCAACTTTCAATAACTGATATACCATGACATCCAAGTCTCTTCATAATCTGCCGCCATTCAGATAATATTCTGCCTTTGTGTTTTTGCCACCAAAGTGGATAACCTCACATTTATCCATATTATACTGCATCTGCCACGCATTTGCCCACTCACCTAACCTGTCCAAGTCACCCTGCAGCCACCCAGTTTAGTGTCGTCTGCAAACTTGGAGATATTACACTCAATTCCTTCATCTAAATCATAGCCCTGCGGCACCCCACTAGTCACTGCCTGCCATTCTGAAAAGGACCCGTTTATTCCGAGACTCTGCTTCCTGTCTGCCAACCAGTTCTCTATCCACGTTAGTACATTACCCCCAATACCATGTGCTTTAATTTTGCACACCAATCTCTTGTGTGAGACCTTGTCAAAAGCCTTTGGAGAGTCCAAATACACCAGTCACTGGTTCCCCCTTGTCCACTCTCCTAGTTACATCCTCAAAAAATTCCAGAAGATTTGTCAAGCATGATTTCCCTTTCATAAATCCATGCTGACTTGGACTGATCCTGTCACTGCTTTCCAAATGCACTGCTATTTCATCTTTAATAATTGATTCCAACATGTTCCCCGCTACTGATGTCAGGCTAACCGGTCTATAATTACCTGTTTTCTCTCTCCCTCCTTTTTTAAAAAGTGGTGTTACATTAGCTACCCTCCAGTCCATAGGGACTGATCCAGAGTCAATAGACTGTTGGAAAATGATCACCAATTTCTAGGGCCACTTCCTTAAGTACTCTGGGATGCAGACTATCAGGCCCCGGGAATTTATCGGCCTTCAATTCCATCAATTTCCCTAGCACATTTTCCCCTTAAAAAGGATATCCTTCAGTTCCTCCTTCTCACTAGACCCTCGGATCCCGAGTACTTCCGGAAGGTTATTTGTGTCTTCCTTCGTGAAGACAGAACCAAAGTATTTGTTCAACTTGTCTGCATTTCTTTGTTCTCCATTATGAATTCACCTGAATCTGACTACAAGGGACCTACGTTTGTCTTCACTAATCTTTTTCTCTTCACATATCTATAGAAGCTTTTGCAGTCAGTTTTTATGTTCCCAGCATACTCTATTTTCCCCCTCCTAATTAAACCCTTTGTCCTCCTCTGCTGAATTCTAAATTTCTCCCAGTCCTCAGGTTTGCTGCTTTTTCTGGCCAATTTATATGCCTCTTCCTTGGATTTAACACTATCCTTAATTTCCCTTGTTAGCCACGGTTGAGCCACCTTCCCCATTTTATTTTTACTCCACACAGGGATGTACAATTGTTGTAGTTCATCCATGTGATCCTTAAATGTTTGCCATTGCCTATCCACCATCAACTCTTTAAGTATCACTCGCCAGTCTATCCTAGCCAATTCACGTCTCATACCATCAAAGTTACTTTTCCTTAAATTCAGGACCCTAGTCTCTAAATTAACTGTGTCACTCTCCATCTTAATAAAGAATTCTACCATATTATGGTTACTCTTCCCCAAGGGGCCTCTCACAACAAGATTTCTAATTAATCCTTTCTCATTACATATCACACAGTCTAGGATGGCCAGTCCTTGGTTCCTTGACATATTGGTCGAGAAAACTATCCCTAATGCACTCCAGGAAATCCTCCTCCACCGTATTGCTACCAGTTTGGTTAGCCCAATCTATATATAGATTAAAGTTGCCCATGATAACTGCTGTGCCTTTATTGCATGCCTCCCTAATTTCTTGTTTGATGCTGTCCCCAACCTCACTACTACTTTTTGGTGGTCTGTACACAACTCCCACCAGCGCTTTCTGCCCCTTGGTATTCCGCAGCTCCACCCAAACAGATTCCACATCATCCAAGCTAATGTCCTTCCTTACTATTGCGTTAATTTTCTCTTTAACCAGCAATGCTACCCCACCTCCTTTTTGCTCCTGTCTATCCTTCCTGAATGTTGAATACCCCTGAATGTTAAGTTCCCAGCCTTGGTCACCCTGGAGCCATGTCTCCATGATGCCAATTATATCATATTCATTAATTGCTGCCTGTGCAGTTAATTTGTCCACCTTATTACGAATACTCCTCGCATTGAGGCACAGAGCCTTCAGGCTTGTCTTTTTAACACACTTTGCCCTTTTAGAGTTTTGCTGTATTATGGACCTTTTTGATTTTTGCCTTGGGTTTCTCTGCCCTCCACTTCCACTTTTCTTCTTTCTATCTTTTGCTTCTGCCCCCATTTTACTTCCCTGTGTCTCCCTGCACAGGTTCCCCTCCCCCTGCCGTATTAGTTTAACCCCTCCCCAACAGCGCTAGCAAACTCTCCCTCCAGGACATTGGTTCCAGTCTTGCCCAGGTGCAGACCGTCTGGTTTGTACTGGTCCCAACTTCCCCAGAACCGGTTCCAATGTTCCAGGAATTTGAATCCCTCCCTGCTGCACCACTCCTCAAGCCACGTATTCACCTGAGCTATCCTGCGATTTCTACTCTGACTAGCATGTGGCGCTTGTAGCAATCCTCAGATTACTACCTTTGAGGTCCTACTTTTTAATTTAACTCCTAGCTCCCTAAATTCTGTTTGTAAGATCTCATCCCATTGTTTACCTATATCGTTGGTACCAATGTGCACCACGACAACTGGCTGTTCACCCTCCCCCACAAAAATGTCCTGCAACCATTCCGAGACATCCTTGACCCTTGCACCAGGGAGGCAACACACCATCCTGGAGTCTCGATTGCGGCTGCAGAAACGCCTATCTATTCCCCTTACAATTGAATCCTCCATCACTATCGCTCTCAAACTCTTTTTCCTGCCCTCCTGTGCAGCAGAGCCACCTATGGTGCCATGAACTTGGCTGCTGCTGCTCTCCCCTGATGAGTCATCCCCCTCAACAGCACTCAAAGCGGTGTATCTGTTTTGCAGGGGGATGACCACAGGGGACCCCTGCACTACCTTCCTTCCACTGCTCTTCCTGTTGGTCACCCATTTGCTATTTGCCTGTGTAACCTTTACCTGCGGTGCAGCCAACTCACTAAACGTGCTATTCACGGCATCCTCAGCATTGTGGATGCTCCAGAGTGAATCGACCCGCAGCTCCAGTGCCGCAATGCAGTCTGTCAGGAGCTGCAGCCGAATACACTTCCCGCAGATGTAGTCGTCAGGGACACTGGAAGCGTCCCTGACTTCCCACATAGTACAGGAGGAGCATAACACATGTCCGAGCTCTCCTGCCATGACTTAACCCTTAAATTAACTTAATTGGCAACAGCAATGACAAAGGTTACCGACTGATAAAGGAAAACAAAAAGAAAAACTACTCACCAATCACCAGCCAATCACTTACCCCCTTGGCTGTGACGTCAACACAATCATAATCACTAAGGAGGTGGTACTCAGTAAGATAATGGGACTAAAGGCAGGTAAATCCCCTGAACCTGATGGCGTGCATTCTAGGGTCTTAAGAGAAGTAGTGGCAGGGATAGTAGATGCATTGGTTGTAGTTTAGCAAAATTCACTGGATTCTGGGGAGGTCCCAGCAGATTGGAAAACTGCAAATGTAATGCCCCTATTTAAAAAAGGAGGCAGACAAAAAACAGGCAACTATAGACCAGTTAGCCTAACATCTGTGGTTGGGAAAATGTTGGAGTCCATTATTAAAGAAGCAGTAACAGGTCATTTGAAAAAAACAAAATTCAGTCAGATAGAGTTAGCATGGTTTTATGAAATTGACAAATTTTCTGGAATTCTTTGAGGATGTAACGAACAGGGTGGATAAAGGGGAACCAGTGGATGTGGTGTATTTGGACTTCCAGAAGGCATTTGACAAGGTGCCACATAAAAGGTTACTGCACAAGATAAAAGTTCATGGGGTTGGGGGTAATATATTAGCATGAATAGAGGATTGGCTAACTAACAGAACTCAGAGAGTCGGGATAAATGGTTCAATCTTGAGTTGGCAATCAGTAACTAGTGGGGTGCCGCAGGGATCAGTGCTGGGACCCCAACTATTTACAATCTATATTAACAACTTGGAAGAAGGGACCGAGTGTAACGTAGCCAAATTTGCTGATGATACAAAGATGGGAGGAAAGGCAATGTGTGAGGAGGACACAAAAAATCTGCAAAAGGACAGTGGGCTAGATTTTCCACTTTTGTGCTTATCGCCCAAAAATGGGCGTTATTTCCGGCGTGGGTGGTAAAAAAGGGTTTTCAGATCGTCGGCTTCTCGCCCATTCTCAAAGCACCTAATCTCCATTTTTAAAATGGGCGTTACCGCGAGCGATATGAACTGACCTTCTGCCGTAAAGTGTCACCATCCTTAGCAACGGGATGGCAACGCCCGATTCCCATGATTCAGGAGGTCAAGGGTCATCATGACATGCGCAGAAGAGGAGACAGAGAAAGAAGGAGCTGAGAGGGACTGAAGGCGTGTGTGGCTGTGGCGTGTGCTTGTTTGGCTGTTGTGGGAGGCACGAGGGCGATTCACCAGCAGCAAAAAAGTCTACTAAGCACCAAGAACATAGTTGGCACCGAGTTTTTGTCCAACAAATAATATATAACATGGAAGGGATGGCGGAGGCCCTGGAGCTGGTAGCCAGGAACACTGGTGGCAGAGGGTTCCTAGTGCCCGGAGCATGGCACTGCACCCCAAGTTGCCGCACTCCCATTGCCAACGACACGAGAGCCAGGAGCAACATCTTGCTTCTGGCTCGGAGCACGTTCCCACCTCGGGACCATCCTCTCCCGTATCCGTCCAAGCAGCGGTTTGGTCGTCATTCCCCCCGCCCCCCCCGCCACCACTCCCCCATGATGCATCGCCTGAGGAGCTCCTCGGCCAAGCGGCTTGGAGTCAGGAGGGGAAGGGAAAAGTGTAAAGGTGGGGAGGAGAAGCGGGGGGGGGGAGGGGGGGTGCGGTGAGGGGGAAGGGTTGTTTTTTTTTTTACAGAAATACTGATGTTCGGTTTAAATGATTTTTTTTAAACAAAACCTTGTTGCGCATTGGCTCAGATAGCTGCACCGTTACACGCTGGTGATTCCTTAACATCAAAGGATATAATGACAACTTCAATCAACTTAAACTTCAACTGTCACCAAGGTGATGCCCACCATTGATGTATGACCTGCACACTCAGCAGTGTGTCAGCCTTGTAAAAATAACACCAACGTTCTTTCAGGCAAAGCGATCATTGATGAGCTCCTGACGTAAAGCTCTTGCAGCTATCATGCCACCATGGGCCCTTTCATGCGGTCGACGGGGGGGGCAGGAGCATGGCTTCAGCGTCAGCCTGACTGTCTGGGCCGATGTCAGCGTCCACCTCTTCGTCCTCCTCTTCCTCTCTCTGGTGAAGTGGACTGTCAGACTCATTGGACAATTTTTGTCCCCTCCCGATAGCCAAGTTGTGCAGCATGGAGCAGACCACCTCGAATTGAGCTACCTGCTCAGGGTAGTATTGGAGCTCACCTCCTGAGTGGTCCAGGCACTTAAGCGCTGACCCATCCACCTCCACGGAGGTGTGTGGGGGGCCTGACCCATCCACCTCCATGGCACGAACCTGATATTGCAGTACTTCCAGGAACGGTGCAGTGGCTCTAGGCCTTTTGGCTAAGAGCATTGGCGCAGAGTGATCCTTGATGTGTGCAAGGTGACCTCTGGCGTTTGTGATTTGACAAAGAATTGGAAAGATTGGCTACGAATTAAAAAAAAATCTAAAGCGCTGCTTAAGTATTCCAATGGTTTTTTCCACGATATTGCGTGTTGCTCTGTGGCTCTCAGCCTCAGTATGGGTGTCATGCATGGAGGTCATCAGCCAGGTGGCAAGGTCATATGCTTTGTCACCAAGCATCCAGCATTGACCTTGTGGCTGATTGTTAAACAAGTCAGATACAGTGCTCTCACGCAGGATGTGAGCATCATGGATGCTGCTCGGAAATTGAGCATTCACTGCCAGTATAATTTGCTGGTGGTCGACAACGAGTTGGACATTCAGGGAGTGGAATCCTTTGCGGTTCCTGAAAACCTCTGCATCCTGAAAAGGTGCCCGCATCCGAACTCCGCCGAGGTTGAAGCACAGCAGCCTTTTAAAGGATGCGACATGTGATGTAGAACATGGCGACCATAACGCTGTGATTAGTTTCGGTTAGTTCCACTTTTTCTGTGCATTTTTTGGGGCGAGCGGTATTGTGGGTGATATGTGTGCGAGGTGGTGAAAGTGATGCTGGGCGATCTCATGGCCGCTAGTTTCAGTAAATATGCTCTTTACGACAAAAAAAAGTGGGCGGGCGTTAATATTGAATCTCGGTGTTAAATCAGTGCGGAAATTAACGCTGGGCGATATTATGGCCGTTGATTTCGCCCATTCTGATGATTCCGCCCCAAAAAATTGGGCGGGCGGTATTATTTTTTCCCGGCATTAAGCACATGGGGAAAGTAACACTTGGCGATAAGTTCCCAAAAAAATGCCCGTCAGTTTCCATTTTGTGGCTAAATGGGCGTTATACATCATTTCAGCGGTAAAATGGGCATTAAGTGGGCGTTAAGCATGCAAAAAAAGTGGAAAATCTAGCCCATAGACAGGCTAGGTAAATGCAAAAATTTGGCAAATGGAGTATAATGTTAGAATGTGTGAGGTTATGCACTTTGGCAGAAAAGATCAAAGAGCAAGTTATTATTTAAATGGAGAAAAATTGCAAAGTGCTGCAGTACAGCGGGACCTGGGGGTACTTGTGCATGAAACACAAAAGGATAGTATGCAGGTACAGCAAGTGATCAGGAAGGCCAATGGTATCTTGGCCTTTATTGCAAAGGGGATGGAATATAAAAGCAGGGACGGCTTGCAACAGTTATACAGGGTATTGGTGAGGCCACACCTGGAATACTGCATACAGTTTTGGTTTCCATATTTAAGAAAGGATAAATTTGCTTTGGAGGCAGTTCAGAGAAGGTTCACTAGGTTGATTCCGGAGATGAGGGGGTTGACTTATGAGGAAAGGTTGAGTAGGTTGGGCCTCTACTCATTGGAATTCAAAAGAATGAGAGGTGATCTTATCGAAACGTATAAGATTATGAGGGGGCTTGACAAGGTGGATGCAGAGAGGATATTTCCACTGATAGGGGAGACTAGAACTAGAGGGCATGATCTTAGAATAAGGGGCTGCCCATTTAAAACAGTGATGAGGAGAAATTTCTTCTCTCAGAGGGTTGTGAATCTGTGGAATTCGCTGCCTCAGAGAGCTGTGGAAGCTGGGTCATTGAATAAATTTAAGACCGAGCTAGACAGTTTCTTAACCGATAAGGGGTTATGGGGAGCGGGCAGTGAAGTGGAGCTGAGTCCATGATTGGATCAGCCATGATCATATTGAATGGCGGAGCAGGCTCTAGGGGCAAAATGGCCGACTCCTGTTCCTATTTCTTATGTTCGTATGTACCCTTAGTGGGACATGTACCCACAACCTTCTGACCCAGAGGCACGAGTGCTACCCACTGAGCCACAGCTGACACCTTATGATGTTGAACACTAAACGTGGGGCACCTCATTTAAATATAAAGCAAGATTTTCTGCTTCATATTGAACAATGCTGCACCCCCTCACCCGAAGCAAAACATCCCATCTGTGCCATTTACCAGAGGAAGCTTTGCAAACACTGGTAATGTCCCCATCCCTCCCCAAACACACATACACATGAAGTCGACCTTTCAAAACGTCCTCTGCTGCCAGCAGTTTTTGCCCAGCCTGCTGTGGGTGTAACACTAGGTTCCCTCCAGTAAGTGGCGCTGTTTAACATTGTCTCTGAGCCATTCATAAAGTGCGATGCAACAGCGCTACATGGTGGCAGAAAAGCAGAATTACAGCTTGCAAGTCCCACTGAGCAGGATGACAGAGCCAATCGGCCCATCTTTGCTCATGCTGCTGTTCTATTCGTTAAAACTGCACGGTACTACAGTGGTTATTCTATCATCATCATCGTAGGCAAATTGAGGAAGGCTTGCTTCCGCTCTAAAAGTGAGTTCTCAGGTGGTTGAACAGTCCAAAGTGGGAATTACAGTTTCTGTCACAGGTGGAACAGACAGTGGTTGAGGGAAAGGGTGGGTGGGGAGTCTGGTTTGCCACATGCTCCTTCCACTGCCTGCACTTGTTTTCTGCACGCTCTCGGCGACGAGACTTGAGGTGTTCAGCGCCCTCCCGGATGCTCTTCCTCCACTTTGGGCGGTCTTGGGCCAGGGACTCCCAAGTGTCAGTGGGGATGTTGCACTTTATCAAGGAGGCTTTGAGGGTGTCCTTGAAGCGTTTCCTCTGCCCACCTGGGGCTCGCCTGCCATGTAGGAGTTCCGAGTAGAGCGCTTGCTTTGGGAGTCTTGTGTCGGGCATGCAAACAATGTGGCCCGCCCAACGGAGCTGGTCAAGTGTGGTCAGTGCTTCGATGCTGGGGATGTTGGCCTGATCGAGAACACTGACGTTGGTGCGTCTATCCTCCCAGGGGGTTTGCAGGATCTTGTGGAGACATCGTTGGTGGTATTTCTCCAGTGATTTGAGGTGTCTGCTGTATATGGTCCATGTCACTGAGCCATACAGGAGGGTGGGTATTACTACAGCGCTGTAGATCATTATTCCATATTTCCTGATCACCTCCCATCTTGCATCCTCCATAAATTTGAGCTCATCCAAATTTCTGCCATCCGTGTCCTAACTCACACCAAGTCCTGTTCGCCCATCACCCCAACGCCCCTCGTCTCCCCCCACCCTCCCCCATGCTTGCTGATCTATTCATAGAATTACATATAATTTACTGCACAGAATCTGGGCATTTGGCCCAGCTAGTCTATGCTGGTGTTTAGTTTTGCCCTTTAAAAGGCATCTATACTATTCGCTGCAACCATTCCCTGTGGTAGGGAGTTCCACATTCTGACCACTCTCTGGGTAAAGAAGTTTCTCCTGAATTCCCAATTGGATTTACTATCTAGATTGAAATTAATTTGCTATTTATATACCCACTTGGCAAATTTGTTGTCGAGGTACATTGGCTCCTGTTCCACCATTGCCTTCCTCTTAAAATTCTCACCCCCTTGTTCAAATCCCTCCATGGCCTCGCCCTTCCCTGTTGAAGCAGCGGCGAGAGATTGTAGAGGGACGTGATCGGGGCCCAGGAGAGATGTGAGTTCGAGACCCAGGAGAGGCGAGGGCCCAGGGGCAGCACGGGCCAGCCCACCCTGCGATATGTGTGCGCACTAGGTCCGTGCAGCAGAGCTGGTCTCCAGTCATCTTGGGTAATCCTTGCCACGGGACCAAGGCCTAGCTCTGTCAAGTCCGTGTGGTGACTGGTGTGCAACGGCCACCGCACGTTAAAAAAATCCACGCACAGGCATCTTCCACCCTTCAAGATTTAGTTCGGGACCTGAAATATTAGGTCCTTCATTGAAACTTTTGGTGAACTTTTTGGCGTGGAAGCGAGTCATCCTCGCCGCGAGGGACTGCCTAAGAGAAGAAACCGCCTCCAACCCCACAACTTTCGGAGAACTCTGCGCTCCTCCAACTCTGGCCTCGTGCGCATCACAACTTTCACCGCCCCACCATTGGTGGCCATGTCTTCAGCTACCTCAGCCCTAAGCTCTGGAATTCCCTCTTCCTCCCTAAACCTCTCCGCCTCTCTCTCTTCCTTTAGAATGCTGCTTAAGCCCTACCTCTTCAACCACATGCTCGGTCACCTGTCCTACTATCTCCTTATGTGGCTCGGTGTCAAATTTTATCTGATTACGCTCCTGTGAAGTGCCTTGCGACGTTTTACTACATTAAAGGCACTAGCGTATGTAGGCATCTTTAGTAATGACTCCACGAGGCAGGGTATGGTCTTTAAACTGCGTAGACCTGCAGTCCTTTATTAGCAGCTCCTGAGTGCTGACAACAAGCTGTGTGTTCCTTTTTATACTGGGTTACCTGCCGTGTGCAGGCAACCCCTGGGTCTCCAGCAACAGCGCCCTCTGATGTACCGGTAAGGTGTGTACAGTACAAGGGTACATTATGTTGCACGGCAGTGTTACAGACATCACATAGTGAACAGACATGCCTACACAACAATATAAATGCAAGTTATCGATGACACTCTAAGAATAAGGTGCAGCAGGTAGAAAAGCCACAGTAAGCTTTTCTTAATTTAAAACATACATAAAAGTTGACTTTCCTATGAAGCACCTTTCACGACCACCGGACGTCCCAAAGCATTTTGTAGCCAATGGAATACTCTTGAAGTGCAGTCATTGTTGTAAAGCGGGAATTTGTGCTGAGTAAGATCCCACAAGCAGCAATGTGACAATGACCATTATTTTGGTGATGTTGGTTGAAGGATAAATATTGGCTCAGGACGCTAAAGAGAAGTCCTCTGCTTATTCTTCCAAATAGTGGCTGTGGGTTCTTTTTCTCCCACCTGAGAGGGCAGACGGGACATCAGTTCAACACTTCATCTGAAAGGCAGCACCTCTGTCAGTGCTGCACTGGGAGTGTCAGCCTAGAATTTATGCTCAGGTCTCTGGAGTGGAACCCACGACCTACTGACTCAAGAGGCAAGAATACTACCACTGAGCCACGGCTGAGACGTTGATTAACGACTAAGGGCTAGAACCTCCACTTTTGTGCTCATCGCCCAAAAATGGGTGATATTTCCGGCGTGGGCGGTAAAAAATGGGTTTTCAGATCGCAGGCTTCGCGCCCATTCTCAAAACACCGAGTTTACATTTTTGAAAACGGGTGTTACCGCGAGCGATATCAAATGGGCGGTAACGTTAAATTTTTTTGACCTTCTGCCGCAAAGTGTGGCCGTCCTTAGCAATGGCATGGCAACGCTCGATTCCCACGATTCTGGAGGTCAAGGGTCATCATGACATGCACAGAAGAGGAGACAGAGAGAGAGAGAGAGCTCAGAGGGACTGAAGGCGTGTCTAGGTGTGGTGTGGCTGCTTTGGGAGGAAGGAGGGAGACTTTAGAGCTTCACAGCAAGTAGGCAAACAAAAATTAGCTGTTACCGGCCACATATTTGACCGAATTTGTCTTATAATGGAGAGAGAGGCGGAGGCATGACAGCACGCTGTGGAGACTGACGCTGCAGAGAGCAAGGAGGTGGAAGAGGAGCACATTGGAGGGCGCAAACGAACCAGGAGGTTCTCGGACAAGACAAATGCCTCTCTCCTGCAGGAGGTCGAGTTACCCTAGGGTGATTTGACACAGGGAGGGCGTGGGAAGCCCACCCCAAAGGAGAATATGGACCGAGATAGCAGAGGTGATCTTGTCGGCGACCAACAAGGTGCATGAGGGCAACCAATGCCGCAAACGATGGAACGACCTTGTGGGATCCGCAAGAGTAAGTATTACATTGATTTACATGCACTTATGTATTTATATAATTTGATTTGTAACAGTCATGAGTGACTATCAGCAGATGTGAGGTCTTGCACTTTTACCGGGAATGTTTTACTCAAAGCCTGCGGTGTCTTTAGGTAAAGAATGATAATAATCATAATAATCATAATTACATCTGTCGGTTATGTATTGTATCAGTGTCGGTGACAGTACCTAGTAATGATATCACGCAATGATCTCATGCCATGTCGTCCTGATACCTTTTACAGAAGAAGCTATCGACGATGAGGTCTGTGCAGAGGTGAACAGGTGGGGGGCCACCAATCCCCAGCGACATCACAGAGGTGGAGGAGCGGGTGCTCGCACTCATGGGGAAGCACCCCCGGACAGCCACGGACACATCTGCAGACCCGGAAGTGATGCCACATGAGTAAAGCTTACACCATTGCGTTATGCAGTCTATAGATGCCATACCCACTCATATCCAAACAATCATATATGGTAGATGATTTTTAAAAGTGTCATCGAAACAATGCTGGCCTAACGAAAATCATTGCAATGCACAATGTGTTGATGGTCCTGAAATGTGATGCTGTGATGATTTTGACAGCGGTGGTGCTTTTGTCATGCATATGCTGTGTGTAGCGCTGGAATCACCCTGTGACACTAGCACCCCCACCTCATTTGTGTTTTGCCGCTCAGCCAGCAGCACGGCCCCAGGCAAGACCACAGAGACCAGAAGGTGGGAGCACAGGGCCGGACGGTCCTACATCTGGTGCTGAGGAGCTCCGATTGTCGCCCGTCAATACACTGGGTCTGTTCTCGAAGAACCTGCATCACCACGCTCCAGAAGCCATTCCACCCCAAGGCCATCTAGTGGTCCTCCGGTCATTCCCGCCTTCACTCTTGAGGTACCGGCCCCAAGCACCTCTCCAATGGCACCCCATTTGTCCCCAGGACGGCGCCAACCCCGCGGAGGCCTCGAGGACACGGCAGGTCAGTTCCACGAGCTTGACATGAGAGCGGAGAGATGGTACAGTTGTCCAGGAGGATTATAAACATTGGTGACCAGCTCATTGAAGCATTGGGGGGGCATATCCCGACACCTGGCCACCATGACAGAGTACATTCCGCGCATGGCAGTGTCCCTGGATGTGATAGCCAGGAACACTGCTGCCACAGGCCGCCCAGTGGTCTCCAAGCGCGGCACTCCACCCCTAGGTTCCGCACCAACTAAAACGACAGATGAGAGCAAGGACCAAGATCCTGCTTCTGCATCAGAGAATGTTGCCCCCTTGGCACCCCCCGCTCCCGTACCCGTGCAACCACCGCATCTGTCTTCATCCCCCCCAATGAGGCACCCTCTGAGGAGCTCCTCGGCCAGGCGGCATGGAGCGACGAAGGGAAGTGGTAGAGGTGGGGAGAAGGAGGGGGCGGGGGAAGGGAAACTGAGGTGCATGCGCAGGTGATGGCTCTGTTATATCTGGGTGTATGCAATTTGTTGCAATGTATGTGGGCTGGGGACCACGCTTCGGCTTTGCCTTTGTATTCTGTGTTGTTGAACATGTGATTTATGTCAATGGTGGAAAAAGTTGGGTGTTATTGGCTGTGATACTTATGATTTCAGACCAATGTTGGTATTAAACTTTTGTTATTGAACATAACCTTGTTGCGCATGTCTCAGAGAGCTGGACCATTTCACACTGGTGATTCCTTACCGTGAAAGCGTTAAATACAACTTAACAGCAATCAACGTAAACTTTAACTGGCACCAAGGTGATGGGCACCATTGATGTCCGAGCTGCACACAAACAACAATGTGTCAGCGTTGTCACTCACATCAACGCTCTTTCAGGAAAATCTTTCAGATATCAGCTCCTCACGTAAGAGTGGGATTTAACAAATGCCAGCCACACGCTGGCGTTCGTTTCGGTTAGTTCCACTTTTTGTGGGCAGTTTTTTGAGCGAGCAATATTCTGGCCGATATGTGCACAAGGTGGTGAAATTGCCGATGGGTGATCTCCATGGCTGGTATTTTGGGAAAATATGCTCTTTATGACAAAAAAACAGTGGGTGGGCGTTCATATTGAATCTCGGCGTTAATTCCGTGCAGAAAGTAACGCTGGGCGATATTATGGGCATTGATTTCGCCCATTCTGCTGATTCTGTCCAAAAAAAGTGGTCAGCCGTGGCTCAGTGGGTAGTACCCTTGCCTCTGAGTCAGAATGTTGTGGGTTCAAGTTCCACTCCAGGGAGTGGAGCACATAAATCTAGGCTGTCACTTCCAGTGGAGTGCTGCACTGTCGGAGGTGCCGTCTTTCAAAAAGATATGTCAAAAGTGGATGTAAAAGATCCCATGGCACTGTTTCGAAAAAGAGCAGGGGAGTTGCCCCCAGTGTTCTGGCCAATATTTATCCCTCAATCAACATCACTAAAACAAACAGATTATCTGGTCATTATCACACTGCTGTTTGTGGGAGCTTGCTGTGCGCAAGTTGGCTGACGAATTTCGCACATTACAACAGTGACTACACTCCAAGTGTGTTTCATTGGTCATTATGCGTTTTGAGATGTCCGGTGGTCATGAGTGGCGCAATAGAAATCCAAATATTTTTAATGAGAGGGGATCTCATAGAAACATATAAGATTCTGACGGGACTGGACAGGTTAGATGCGGGAAGAATGTTCTCGATGTTGGGGAAGTCCAGAACCAGGGGACATAGTCTTAGGATAAGGGATAGGCCATTTATGACTGAGATGAGGAGAAACTTCTTCACTCAGAGAGTTGTTAACCTGTGGAATTCCCTGCCACAGAGAGTTGTTGATGCCAGTTCATTGGATATATTCAAGAAGGAGTTAGATATGGCTCTCACGGTGAAGGGGACCAAGGGGTATGGAGAGAAATCAGGAAAGGGATACTGAGGGAATGATCAGCCATGATCTCATTGAATGGCGGTGCAGGCTCGAAGGGCCGAATGGCCTACTCCTGCACCTATTTTCTATGTTTTCTATGTTTCCCGGCGTTAAGCACATAGGGAAAGCAACGCTCGGTGATAAGTTTCCTAAAAAAGCCCGTCATTTTCCATTTTGTGCCAAAATGGTCGATATCTGGACGTTATACGTCATTTCAGTGGTAAAATGGACATTAAGTGGGCGTTAAGCATACAAAAAAAGTGGAGGTTCTAGCCCCTAAATCTGCAACGGTTGCAAACATACAAGATCAGGCCTGGAGTGTAAAAAGAAGACAGAAAGATTTGGATTTCTGTAGCGCCACTCATGACCACCGGACGTCTCAAAGTGCATAACGACCAATGAAATACACTTGGAGTGTAGTCACTGTTGTAATGTGGGAAATTCGGCAGCCAAATTGCGCACAGCAAGCTCCCACAAACAGCAGTGTGATAATGACCAGATAATCTGTTTTAGTGATGCTGATTGAAGGATAAATATTGGCCAGGACACTGGGGGCAACTCCCCTGCTCTTTTTCGAAACAGTGCCATGGGATCTTTTACATCCACTCATGACATCTCTTCTGAAAGATGGCACCTCCGACAGTGCAGCACTCCAATGGCAGTGTCAGCCTAGATTTATGTGCTCCATTCCCTGGAGTGGAACTTGTCCCCACTGAGCCACGGCTGACACTTAGTAGATTTTATCTCATTAACCGTCTATGAGAATAGAAAAGAAATATAGCAGGTTAATAGAAAGTCAGTTCAGAACACGTAGTAGCCAGCATGCACAGGCTTGTTACAGATGTACTGGAAGGAGATAAGAAAGGACAGCCACAACTGATAGACACAGTTTCTCACTGGTGAGTACACATACAGAACAAACAGGTGGCGGCGCTCTTGAATAACCTCTTGACACCCAATGGCCCATGGTCACAGGTCACGAGGAGCCTCTAGGGTAAGATGGTCGGGGTATGTCCAGGAGGGGAAGGCTCCCGTGACTAGTGGGCACGACAGGGACTGGAATGCATAGTCGAAACAGGTACACTCATAATAAAGGATGAAACTGAGTACTGTGTACAATGAGCAAGTGTGACCTTAGCTCCTTTAATAAGACTCCAGAGTGCAGGTACCTCATGGGTGGCCTGCTTATATACCATGCTCCCAAGGGATGCTGGGATCTCTTGGGACTCCAACAGGTGGGCCCTCTGGTGATCAGGTGTCATGCAGGTTACAAAGGGTTAAATACATAACATCACTCCCCCGTGAAGTCAACATTACACTTATTTACAAGGTGAGACGATCTGGGGCTTTGCGCTCCCTTGTTGACCGTCTCGGTACAAATGCGGGTGTGGGTGAGTTGGTCAGTTCTTCACTGGGCTGTTGGGCAGCTGGCCTTGCTGGGCTGCTGGGGATGGTGATTTCGGCTTCGTGGTCAACTGTGATGTCAGTTGCCACTTGTGTGTGTGTGTTGGAGGGTCAAAGTTGGTGGTGTCCTCTTCGGGTTGTTCTTAGCTGTTGGTGAACCGCAATTTGAATTGGTCCAAATGTTTTCTGTGCGTTTGTCCATTGGTCAGTTTGACCTGAAACACCCTACTCCCCTCTTTGGCTATGACCGTGCCAGCGAACCATTTGGGACCATGTCCATAATTGAGCACAAACACAGGATCGTTGATCTCAATATCGCGTGACAAATTTGCTGCGGTCATGGTACACACTTTGTTGATGCCGCTTGCCCTCCACGTGATCATGTAGATCAGGGTGGACAAGAGAGAGCCTTTCTTTAAGCGCCCTTTTCAAGAGCAGCTCGGCTGGGGGAACCCCGGTGAGTGAGTGGGGTCTGGTGTGGTAGCTGAGCAGCACTCGGGACAGCCGGGTCTGCAGGGAGCCTTCCGACACACGTTTTAAGCTTTGTTCGATGGTCTGAACTGCCCGTTTTGCCTGGCCATTGGATGCGGGCTTGAACGGGGCAGATGTAATGTGTTTGATCCCATTGCGGGTCATGAATTCCTTGAATTCAGCACTGGTGAAGTACGGCCCATTGTCGCTGACCAGGACATCAGGCAAGCCGTGCGTGGCAAACATGGCTCGAAGGCTTTCAATAGTGGCCGTGCACGTGCTCACAGACATTATTGCATATTCAATCCATTTTAAGTAAGCGTCCACGACAACCAAAAACATTTTGTCTAGAAATGGGCCTGCATAGTCTACATGGATCCTCGACCAAGGTTTGGAGGGCCACGACCACAAACTTAGTGGTGCCTCTCTGGGTGCATTGCTCAGCTGAGAGCAAGTGTTGCACTGGCGCACGCATGACTCTAAATCTGAGTCGATGCCGGGTCACCACACATGGGATCTGGCTATGGCTTTCATCATTACGATGCCGGGGTGGGTGCTGTGCAGTTCACATATGAACGTATCTCTGCCTTTCTTGGGCAAGACCACGCGATTGCCCCACAATAGTCAGTCTGCCTGCAGGGACAACTCGTCTTTGCATCTGTGGAACGGTTTAATCGCCTCCTGCATCTCCACTGGGACACTGGACCAGCTCCCATGGAGGACACAGTTTTTTACCAAGGACAGTAAAGGATCCTGGCTGGTCCAGGTCCTGATCTGGCGGGCCGTAACAGGGGCTTTCTCGTTCTCGAATGCCTCCATGACCATGAGCGAGTCTGCTGGCTGTGCCATTTCCACCCCGGTAGTGGGCAATGGTAGCCGACTGAGAGCATCTGTGCAGTTCCCTGTGCCCGGTCTGTGGCGGATTACATAGTTGTATGCTGACAGTGTGAGCGCCCATCTTTGCATGTGGGCAGAGGCAGCAATAGGAGCAGCTTGTGGTCAGTTTCAAGCTCAAATTTGAGGCCAAATAAGTACTGGTGCATTTTTTTCACCCTGTAGACGCACGCCAGAGCCTCTTTTTCAATTATACTGTAGGCCCTTTCGGCCTTGGACAAACTCCTGGATGCATAAGCAACCGGTTGCAAAATCCCCGATTCATCAGCCTGTTGTCTCACACATCCGACCCCGTATGACGACGCATCGCAAGCTAGCACTAATCGTTTACAAGGGTTATACAGGACAAGCAGTTTGTTTGAACACAACAGATTTCTGGCTTTCTTAAAGGCAGCCTCTTGTGAATTCCCCCATACCCAGTCGTCTCCCTTGCACAGTAGCACATGTAGGGGTTTTAGCAGGGTGCTTAACCCAGGTAGGAAATTACCAAAATAGTTAAAGAGTCCCAGGAACGACCGCAGCTCCGTCTCATTCTGTGGTCGCGGCGCGTTCTGATGGCCTCCGTCTTTGCGTCGGTGGGTCTGATGCCGTCTGCTGCGATTCTTCTTCCCAAGAATTCGACGTCCTGTGCCAGGAAAACACACTTTGAGCGTTTCAACCTGAGCCCCACCCGATCCAACTGACTAAGAACCTCTTCCAGATTCTTCAAGTACTCCATGGTTTCCCGACCTGTAACCAATATGTCGTCCTGGAAAACCACTGTGCAAGGAACCAACTTTAGCAGGCTCTCCATGTTCCGCTGGAAGATCGCCGCGGCCGACCGAATCCCGAAAGGGCACCGGTTGTAGATGAACAGACCTTTGTGCGTGTTGATGCAGGTGAGGCCTTTCGACGACTCCTCCAGCTCCTGCGTCATGTAGGCCGAGGTCAGGTCCAGCTTGGTGAACGTCTTCCCTCCAGCCAGGGTCGCGAATCGGTTGTCTGCCTTGGGTAGTGGGTACTGGTCCTGTAGGGAAAACGGTTAATCATTACTTTATAGTCCCCACAAATTCTAACCGCGCCGTCCTCCTTAAGTACCGGGAGAATCGGACTGGCCCAGTCGTTGAATTCCACCGGCGCGATGATGCCTTCACATTGCAGCCTGTCCAGCTATATTTCCACTTTTTCACGCATCATGTAAGGGACCGCCCGAGCCTTGTGGTGGATGGGTCGCGTACCGGGAACCAAATGGATCTGCACTTTCGCCCCCGAGAAGCTTCCAATGCCTGGCTCGAACAACGATGGGAACTTGCTCAGAACCTGGGTACATGAGGTGTCGTCGACGGACGAAAGCGCTCGGATGTCGTCCCTATTATGTTCCGAACACAGATGAGGCTGCACACATGGAGACTGAGTGACCTGAGTCTTTAATAAGACACTCCAGAGTGAGGAACAGGCATTAGGGGCCGGCTTATATACAGTGCTCCCAAGGGATGCAAGGATCTCTTGGGACTTCAGGGGATGAGCTCCCTGGTGGCAGAACATGGGAGTGCATGCTTTACAGATATATAATATCACTCCCCCCCCCCCCCAAAGTCAAAGTGAAAACTATTTACAAAGTGAGGTGGTCGGGAGCCTTTCTTTCCCTGGTGGACCGCCTCGGTACAAATGTCTATTCTGGTGTGTTGGCTGTGCCCTCGCTGGGCTGGCGTGTTGTGGGCCCTGCAGGGCTGCTCGGTGAGCCTGGCTTTGCAGGGCTGTTGGGCGTGATGGGTTCGATTTCCTGGTCCGGCGTGGTGTCGTTGATCCTTTGGGTGTGTGTTATGGGTTGTTCAGGGCAGTCTGTGAACCACAGCCTCGTTTGGTCCAGGTACTTTCTGCAAATTTGTCCATTGTCTAGTTTGACGACAAACACCATACTCCCTTCTTTAACTATCACCGTGCCCACGATCCACTTGGGACCATGTCCATAGATTAGCAGATACACAGGGTCATTCAGATCAATTTCCCGTGACACAGTGGCGCGTCCATCGTTAACATTTTGTTGCTGCCATCTGCTCTCTACCTGATCATGCAGGTTGGGGTGAACTAGCGAGAGTTTGGTTTTAAGTGTCCTTTTCATGAGTAGCTCAGCCGTGGGCACCCGTGAGCAAGTGGGGTCTCGTGCGGTAGCTCAGCAGTATTCGGTACAGGCGGTTTGGAGTGAGCCTTCTGTGACTCGCTTAAGGCTCTGTTTGATGGTTTGTACTGCCCGCTCTGCCCGCCCATTGGAGGCTGGTTTAAACGGGGCCGAGGTGACATGTTTGATCCGATTGCGGGTCATGAATTCTTTGAATTCGGCACTGGTGAAACATGGCCCATTGTCACTGGCCAGTATGTCAGGCAGGCCGTGGGTGGCAAACATGTCCCCAGGCTTTCAATGGTGGCGGTGGCGGTGCTTCCCGACATTATTTCACATTCAATCCACCACCACCAGGAACATTTTACCGAGAAACGGGCCCGCATAGTCGACATGGATCCTCGACCATGGTCTGGAGGGCCAGGACCACAAACTTAGTGGTACCTCTCTGGGCGCGTTGCTCAACTGAGCACACACGCTGTATTGCCGTACACAGGACTCTAAGTCAGAGTCGATACCGGGCCACCACACGTGGGATCTGGCTATCGCTTTCATCATTACTAAACCTGGGTGTGTGCTGTGGAGATCCGAGATGAACGTCTCCCTGCCCTTTTTTGGTAGCACTATGTGGTTATCCCACAACAGACAGTCTGCCTGAATGGATAGCTCGTCCTTTCACCACTGGAACGGCTTGATTAGCTCTTGCATTTCAACGGGGATGCTGGCCCAGCTCCCATGCAGTACACAGTTTTTTACTAGGGACAGCAGAGGATCTTGGCTGGTCCAAGTCCTAATCTGGCGGGCCATGACAGGTGATTTATCATTTTCAAACGCTTCCATGACCATCAACAAGTTTGCAGGCTGCGCCATTTCCACCCCCGTGGTGGGCAAGGTAGCCGACTGAGAGCATCCGCGCAGTTCTCGGTGCCTGGCCTGAGGCGGATGGTATAGTTATACGCTGATAGCGCGAGTGCCCACCTTTGTATGTGGGCTGAGGCATTAGTATTTATCCCTTTGTTTTCAGCGAATAGGGATATGAGGGGCTTGTGATCGGTTTCCAGCTCAAATTTGAGGCCAAACAGGTACTGATGCACTTTCTGTATCCCGAACACACACGCTAATGCCATTTTCTCAATCATGCTTGTAGGCCCTCTCGGCCTTAGACAAGCTCCTGGAAGCATAGGCGACAGGTTGCAACTTCCTCGCAATGTTAGTTTGTTGTAATACACACCCGACTCCGTACGACGACGCATCACATGCTAGCACAAGTCTTTTACACGGGTTATACAATACAAGCAGCTTGTTGGAGCATTAAATGTTTCTGGCTTTCTCAAAAGCAAATACTTGTTTTTTTCCCCATACCCAGTTCTCACCTTTACGCAATAACACATGTAGGGGCTCTAAGAGGGTGCTTAACCCTGGTAGGAAGTTACCAAAATAGTTGAGGAGTCCCAGGAACGACCGCAGCTCTGTGACTTTCTGTGGCCTGGGCGCGTTCCTGATAGCCTGTCTTGGCGTCTGTGGGTCGAATGCCGTGCGCCGCAATCTTTCTCCCCAAAATCTCCACTTCTGTTGCCATGAGGACGCATTTTGACCTCTTCAGCCGCAGCCCTACGCGATCCAGTCGCTGGAGGATCTCCTCCAGGTTTTGTAGGTGCTCGACAGTGTCCCGACCCGTGACCAATATGTCGTCCTGAAAAACCACCGTGCGTGGTACTGACTTGAGTAGGCTCTCCATGGTTCTCTGGAAGATCGCTGCAGCCGACCGAATTCCAAACGGGCATTTGTTGTAGATGAACAGTCCCTTATGTGTGTTGATGCAGGTAAGGAGGTAAGGCCCTTCGAAGACTGCTCCAGCTCCTGCGTCATGCAGGCCGAAGTCAGGTCGAGCTTGGTGAACGCCTTGCCACCTGCCAGCGTCGCAAATAGGTCGTCTGCCTTCGGTAGCGGGTATTGGTCCTGTAGCGAGAAACTATTAATAGTTACTTTATAATCGCCGCAAATCCTGACCATGCCATCACTTTTGAGTACTGGAACAATCGGGCTGGCCCACTCGCTGAATTCCACTGGGAGATGATGCCCTCACGTTGCAGCCTGTCCAGCTCGATTTCCACTCTCTCCCTCAACATGTGAGGTACCGCTCGCGCCTTGTGGTGAATGGGTCGTGCCTCTGGGACCAAGTGGATCCGCACCTTTGCCCTGAAAAAGTTTCCAATGCCTGGTTCAAAAAGGGAAGGAAATTTGTTCAGAACCTGGGTACATGAGGCCTCATCAACATGTGATAGCGCTCGGATGTCATCCCAGTTCCAGCGGATTTTGCCCAGCCAGCTCCTTCCAAGCAGTGTGAGGCCATCGTCCGGGACAATCCAGAGTGACAGTTCATGCACCGTAGGTGACCTTGACCATGGCGCTGCCCAGGACAGGGATGAGCTCTTTGGTGTACGTTCTCAGTTTCGTGTGGATGGGGCTCAGGGCTGGTCTGAGTGCCTTGTTGCACCACAGTCTCCCAAACATCTTTTTACTCATGATGGATTGGCGAGCGCCAGTGTCCAGTTCCATGGCTACGGGTAAGCCATTCAATTTTACATTTAGCATTATAGGTGGACATTTCATCGAAAATGTGTGCACCCCGTGTAATTCAGCATCTGCCTCCTCTCTCTGAGGCTCGAAATTGCTTTGATCCACCACGGACCGATCTTCCTCTGCCACGTGGTGGTTAGCAGGTTTTGCAGAGCTTGCAGCTCGCCTGCAAGCTCATTGGAGGTGTCCCATTGTTCCACAGCTCTTGCAAACATACCCTTTGAAGCGGCATGAATAGGCTGAATGGAAGCCTCCACAACGCCAACAAGGTGTGAATTGCCTTGCATTCATCCTTTGTTGCGGACTCTGTGTCATCTGGGTCACCTGAGGCCTGCTGGTAGTTGCAGACTTGTGGTTTCTGCCCTGTACCTTTCTGGTCGCAACTACAGTTCCAGTTAATTTATGAACATTGCTAGCACTTGTGTGCTGAGAGATTTGGTTGGTGTTATCACTGGTGGACCTTACTGAGAGTCGGTGTCTCTCCAGCCAAAAGTTTTCGTAGGATGGTCTCGTGGCCAATGCCCAGTACAAAAAAGTCTTTGAGCATTTGCTCCAGGTAACCATCAAACTCACATTGTCCTGCAAGTCGCCTTAGCTCGGCGCCGTAGCTCGCCACTTCCTGATCTTCAGATCGCTGGTACATATAGAACCAATACCTCGCCATCAGCACACTCTCCCTCAGGTTAAGATGCTCCCGAACCAGTGTACACAGCTCCTCCTACGACTTATCTGTGGGTTTCACCGGAGCCAGAAGATTCTTCATGAGGCTGTAGGTCGGTGCCCCGCAGACCGTGAGGAGGACCACTCTCCTTTTTGCAGCGCTTCCTTCTCCGTCCAGCTCAATGGCTACAAAGTACTGGTCTAGCCGTTCGACATAGGCTTCCCAGTCCTCAACCTCCGAGAACTTCTCCAGGATGCCCACAGTTTGTTGCATCATTGCGTTGGATTCGTATACTCGTCGCCAGTTATTGTGTTCCTAACACAGATGAAGACTGCACCCAGGGAGGTTAAAGTAACAGTGACCTCAGTCTTTATTAAGACACTCCAGAGTGAGGAACAGGCCTTAGGGGCCGGCTTATATACAGTGCTCCCAAGGGATGCTGGGACCACTTGGGACTTCAGGGGATGCGCTCCCTGGTGGCGGAACATGGGAGTGCATGCTTTACAGATACACAACAGGATCAACTGGGCCTTTATTCACTGGAGTTTAGAAGGGTGAGAGGGGATCTCATAGAAACGTATAAGATTCTGACGGGACTGGACAGGTTAGATGCGGGAAGAATGCTCCCGATTTGGGGAAGTCCTGAACCAGGGGACATAGTCTTAGGATAAGGGGTAGGCCATTTAGGACTAAGATGAGGAGAAACTTCTTCACTCAGAGAGTTGTTAACCTGTGGAATTCCCTGCCGCAGAGAGTTGTTGATGGCAGTTCATTGGATATATTGAAGAGGGAGTTAGATATGGCTCTTACGGCTAAAAAGATCAGGGGGTATGGAGAAAAAGCAGGAAAGGGTTACTGAGGGAATGATCAGCCATGATCTTATTGAATGGTGGTGCAGGCTTGAAGGGTCGAATGGCCTACTCCTGCACCTATTTTCTATGTTTCTATGACTTCCCCCCTGCTAACATAGCGAACAGGTCATCCGCCTTGGGCAGCGGGTACTGGTAATGTCAGGAGACGCGGTTACTCGTTACCTTGTATTCTCCACAGATTCTGACCATGCCATCACTTTTCAACACCGGAACAATTGGATTGGCCCACTCGTTGAACTTGACTGGCGATATGATTCCTTCACGTTGGAGTCTGTCCAGTTCAATCTCGACTTTTTCCCTCATCGTGTACGGAACAGCCCGAGCATTTTGATGGACGGGCCGTGCATTGGGGCCTAGCTGGATCTGTACCTTGGCGTCTGTGAAGTTGCCGATGCCTGGTTCGAATAGCGAGGGAAACTTGCTCAGCACTTGAGCACACGAGGCATCATCCACTGGAGATAGTGCTTTGATGTCGTTCCAATTCCATCTAATCTTTTCTAGCCAGCTTCTGCTGAACAGTGTTGGGCCATTGCCTGGAACAATCCACAATGATAGGTCATGCACAGCTCCATCATACGATACTTTCACTGCCGCACTTCCAATGACTGCTATGGTGTAGGCATGCAGCTTTGCATTAATCGGGCTCAGTTTGGGCCTTTCTGCCTTATTGCCCCACAGTTTCTTGAAAGCCTTCTGGCTCATTATTGACTGACTTGCACCTGTGTCCAACTCCATGGATACTGGAACTCCATTTAATTTGACTTTCAGCATTATTGGAGGGCTCTTGGTGGTGAAGGTATGTACCCCATATACTTCTTCCTCGGGTTGAGTTGCTTCTTCTGCGTGATCCGCGCCGGATCGATCATCCTCTGCCACGTGGTGTGTCGCAGCATGTTTGAACAGTCGCTGGAGGTGCCCCATTCTTGCACAGCCTTTGCACACATAGTGCTTGACTCAACATTGATTGGCCCGATGATTACCCCCGCAGCGCCAACATGGTGCTAATGGATTCACATTCACCCCCGATGGCGGACTCTGAGTCACGGCAGATGTATAGGCCCTGCCATATGCAGTTCGGCCTGCTAGCGATGTCATTTTATGCACATAGAAACATAGAAAATAGGTGCAGGAGTAGGCCATTCGGCCCTTCGAGCCTGCACCACCATTCAATAAGATCATGGCTGATCATTCCCTCAGTATCCCTTTCATGCTCTCTCTCCATACCCCTTGATCCCTTTAGCCGTAAGTGCCATATCTAACTCCCTCTTGAATATATCCAATGAACTGGCATCAACAACTCTCTGCGATAGGGAATTCCACAGGTTAATAACTATCTGGGTGAAGAAGTTTCTCCTCATCTCAGTCCTAAATGGCCTACCCCTTATCCTAAGTCTGTGTCCCCTGGTTCTGGAATTCCCCATCATTGGGAACATTCTTCCCGCATCTAACCTGTACAGTCCCGTCAGAATCTTGTAAGTTTCTATGAGATCCCCTCTCATCCTTCTAAACTCCAGTGAATACAGGCCCAGTTGATCCAGTCTCTTCTTATATGTCAGTCATACCATCCCGGGAATCAGTCTGGTGAACCTTCGCTGCACTCCCTCAATAGCAAGAACGTACTTCCTCAGATTAGGATACCAAAACTGAACACAATATTCTAGGTGAGGTCTCACCAAGGCCCTGTACAACTGCAGTAAGACCTCCCTGCTCCTATACTCAAATCCCCTTGCTATGAAGGCCAACATACCATTTGCCTTCTTCACCGCCTGCTGTACCTGCATGCCAACTTTCAATGACTGATGAACCAGGACACCCAGGTCTCGTTGCATCTCCCCCTTTCCTAATCTGCCGCCATTCAGATAATATTCTGCCTTCGTGTTTTTACCACCAAAGTGGATAACCTCACATTTATCCACATTATACTGCATCTACCATGCATTTGCCCACTCACCTAACCTGTCCAAGTCACCCTGCAGCCTTTTAGTGTCCTCCTCACAGCTCACATCGTCACCCAGCTTAGTGTCATCTGCAAACTTGGAGATATTACACTCAATTCGCTCATCTAAATCATTAATGTATATTGTGAAGAGCTGGGGTCCCAGCACTGACCCCTGCAGCACTCCATTAGTCACTGCCTGCCATTCTGAAAAGGACCCGTTTATCCCGACTCTCTGCTTCCTGTCTGCCAACCAGTTCTCTATCCACGTCAGTACATTACTCCCAATACCATGAGCTTTGATTTTGCACACCAATCTCTTGTGTGGGACCTTGTCAAAAGCCTTTTGCAAGTCCAAATACACCACATCCACTGGTTCTCCCTTGTCCAATCTATTAGTTACATCCTCAAAAAATTCCAGAAGATTTGTCAAGCATGATTTCCCTTTCAGAAATCCATGCTGACTTGGACCGCTTTCCAAATGCGCTGCTATTTCATCCTTAATACAGGCAACACTCGATTATCCGTACACGGATCTCACGGAGAGCCCGCTGCAACAGCACTTTTAAAAACTGTGATTCTGTCCCGTGTACAGCTGTACACGACCATTAAACCCACCCCACACACAGTCAGTCCTGCACTGACGTACAGCATTATCACTACACACAGAGGAAGTTGCTTTATTTTGTAATAAAGTTTAATGCTGTCCCGACCTTAAAGGAATCCTTGTAGAGCAATCAAATTAACTCGGACCTGGACAATCTGTCCGCTCATACTGCGACCCATCCTCATGTTATCAGATCGAAGGCATTGCTCTCAACCGCGCTCTTTTAGGGCACTGTCCAGACCAAGTTCAGAGGGGCAAAAGATTTATCCAACTCTTCCTCCCTTCCCTGCCTCTTTCCCTTTTCTGATTTTGGTGAATGTGCTCTTGTGCAGTCTGGAGTATCACTGAGGGTGCCGCCTCGGAGGTAAGTAAAGCCGAGTCTCATTCGACCTCCAGCGGTTGAAGCCTTTAGACTGGCCATTTTAAGAAAAAGTAGACACAGTATAACATGGGTCTCTTCACTTTGTATTAAAATGAATAGGTGGACAATCCTATCCTGGAGTGCACAGAAGCAGAAAAGCATCAAAGTCTAAGTTTGGGGCCCAAACATTCTCGGTAAGTACATGCACTCGCCCTAGCGGCAAAATCGTTTACCCGGAATAGCCCGATTCCCGAGGACCCCGGATAATCGAGAGTTGCCTGTAATTGATTCCAACATTTTCCCCCCTTCTGATGTCAGGCTAACTGGTCTATAATTACCGTTTTCTCTCTCCCTCCTTTTTTAAAACAGTGGTGTTACATTAGCTACCCTCCAGTCCATAGGAACTGATCCAGAGTTGATTTACTGTTGGAAAAAGATCACCAGTGCATCCACTATTTCTATGGCCACTTCCTTAAGTAGTCTGGGATGCAGACTATCAGGCCCCGGGGATTTATCGGCCTTCAATCCCAACAATTTACGTAACACCATTTCCTGCTTTATAAGGATATCTTTCAGTTCCTACTTCTCACTAGACCCACTGTCACCTAGTCTTTCCGGAAGGTTATTTATGTCTTTCTTCGTGAAAACAGAACCAAAGTATTTGTTTAACTGGTCCGCCATTTCTTTGTTCCCCATTATAAATTTACCTCAATCTGACTGCAAGGGACCTACTTTTGTTTTCACTAATCTTTTTCTCTTCACATATCTATAGAAGCTTTTGCAGTCAGTTTTTATGTTCCCAGCAAGCTTCCTCTCATACTCTATTTTCCCCCTCCTAATTAAACCCTTTGTCCTCCTCTGCTGTATTACAAAATTCTCCCAGTCCTCAGGTTTGCTGCTTTATTTGGCCAATTTATGCCTCTTCCTTGGATTTAACACTATCCTTAATTTCCCTTGTTAGCCACGATTGAGCCACCTTCCCCGTTTTATTTTTACTCCAGACAGGAATGCAAGCAGCAAGCACACACCACCTTACCTTCAACCTTGGCTGACGAGACTACAACTCCCAGAATGCCAAACCCGCCGAGGCGACTGCGCACACGCACCCCCGCCCGCCCGCCAGCCAGCCCCTCGCCGCGCTGCGTCACAATGCACTCGCGGGCTGCACCAATCGGCGCGCGGCTTTCTTTTCCCTCCGCGCCTTGGCGGCCAATCGGGAGGCTGGTGTGAGGCCGCCGGTGGACGCTTTCTGGAAGCGTCTGCGGTGAGCGCCGGCGCATGCGCGGGACAGCGGTCTCCAAGGGCACGGGAGTGAGGTGGGCGCGCGCCGGGCGGGGGAGAGAGGGAGACAAGGGAACAGGGGAAGGGTGTCGGTGCCACTCGGCGCGGAGGGAGGGCTACGATTCAGGGGACGGGGGGAGCTGATGGCAGCGGAGGAGTAGGTGGAGGTGCTGCTTCCCCAGACCGAAGGCCGAGCGGCGGGCTGTCTTGCTCTATCGGTGCGGCCGGCCGGCGGAAAGAGGAGCTTCCTAACACCGGGGGAGAAGCGAGGCAGCGGCTGCTGGAGCGCAGTGCGGGCGCTGCGGCTGTGGGGGGCGCTGCGGGGAGGGGGGCGGGGCTAAAGGGCGATTGTTGTAACTGGGGGCGGGGCTAAAGGTTGATTGTTGTAACGGGGCGGGGCTAAAGGTCGATTGTTGTAACTGGGGGCGGGGCTAAAGGTCGATTATTGTAACGGGGCGGGGCTAAAGGTCGATTATTGTAACTGGGGGCGGGGCTAAAGGTCGATTGTTGTAACTGGGGGTGGGGCTAGGGTTAGGACTGTTGTAGCGGGGACTAGGGTTAGGACTGTTGTAGCGGGGGCTAGGGTTAGGACTGTTGTAGCGGGGGTGGGGCTAGGGTTAGGACTGTTGTAGCGGGGTGGGGCTAAATTTGGGACTGTTGTATCGGGGGCGGGGCTAGAGTGAGGACTGTTGTAGCGGGGGGCGAGGCTCGGGTTAGGACTGTTGGGGCGGGGCTAGGGTTAGGATTGTTGGGGCGGGGCTAGGGTTAGGACTGTTGTAGTGGGGGGTGGGGCTAGGGTTAGGACTGTTGTAGTGGGGGGTGGGGCTAGGGTTAGGACTGTTGGGGCGGGGCTAGGGTTAGGACTGTTGGGGCGGGGCTAGGGTTAGGACTGTTGGGGCGGGGCTCGGGATAGGACTGTTGTAGCGGGGGGCGGGGCTAGGGTTAGGACTGTTGTAGCGAAGGGCGGTGCTAGGGAGAGGACTGTTGTAGCGGGGGGTGGGGCTAGGGTTAGGACTGTTGTAGCGGGGGGCGGGGCTAGGGAGAGGACTGTTGTAGCGGGGGCGGGACTACGGTTCGGGCAGCTGGTGCATTGACGGTGTTTTTGCTGAGTTAAAGCTGGGTGTCGTCAGAATAAGAGGTGAAGAGCTTTTGCTTTTCGAGGGTGTCTTGTAATCATTTATTGAGAGGTCGGCTGCCTGTTTGAAGAGGAACTGGTAGTTTTTTTTAGGGAGGGACTTACAATAACGGGATTTTGTGCACCACAGTGGCGGCGGGACGCGTACGTGTATGGCAGGTGCAGTGAGATGCAGGCAGAGTGCAGTCAGGGGCCTGGCAGCGTTTGGACTTGGTCACCGGGGTCTCTGCTGTGGGACTCTGTCCAGGATCAGAGGCAATGATGGCGGCGCCTATTCCTACTACCCGACCAGGAGGCGGTGTCCCTTGCCTCGTTGCCGTCGACAGGTAAGCGAGCGGAATCGCGAAGGTCATAACTTCATGTCACGCTGGAATATGATAAATGTCCGTGGTGGCTCAGTGGGTTGCCACTCTCGCCTCTTGAGTCAGAAGGTCGTGGGTTCAGTCTTGAGTGCAAATTCTAAGCTGAGGCTCCCAGTGCAGTGCTGGGGACTGCTTTACTGTCAGAGGTGCAGTCTTTTGGATGACCCGTTGAACCGAGGCCCCGTCTTTCCTCTCGGATGGACGGAAAAGATCTCGGTGCTATTTCGAAGAAGCGCATGGGGAGTTCTACCAGGTGTCCTGGCCAATAATCATCCTCATTTAAAAAAAAAAAATGATCTTGTCATTTATTTCATTGTTTGTTTTTTGTGGAAGCTAGCTGAGTGCAAATTGGTTGCCACTTTTCCTACATTACAACAGTGGCTACGCTTCAAAGAGTACTTAATTAATTGTGAAAGAATTTGTGTCTTGAGGTCAGGAAAAGCGCTGCAGAACTGCGACTCCTTTTCTTCTATTGTGTATATATTGGGACCTTTAATAGCACTAATCTGGAAATGTTGAATAGCTTGTGTCCTTTTCTCATACTTTTCATTAGAATACCATGACTCAGTTGTGCCAGGGACGACTTTGAATTGAGAAACCTAGGTGAGCGGCCAAGGCCACGAATGCAGAGCACCAGCGAGGGTGAAACGGTTAGGGGAAAATGATATGGTTTAGAGGCTCGGTAACAGCAAGCTGTTGCGAATGGGAAGATTGCAGGGGGTAGGGAAGGCTGAGAGGGGTAAGGGGTTCCACAGTTTTGAGACTGCGGCAAAGAACGGGTCACAATACAAGAAGTTTCAGCAGGTCCTCATTTTAAGGACTTGTATTTCTCCTCGGGTAGGGAGATGTTGTGAGGTGTGCCACACGTTGACAGGACAGCTCAGCGGGCAGTGATGGTTGCAGAGGTTGAATTTTCTTCAAATAGCAAGCTCTTGATTTTGGAGGTGCTACTGGGCCAAGGGCTCAGACCCAAGATGAGGGAGGCCTAATTCAAGGCTGCAGTGTTCTGGGCCTCCCTGGTGCCCGACCAGTACCAGTGCTCTCGGAAGTGAAGTCGGCCGAAGCTTGATCAGCTGGCCTCGTGTCACCAGTGCAGTTGTGGTTTGGTGTGGATTGAATCTATCCTCTTCAAATATATGTTGCCACGTACTGCCAACTTTAATAATTTGGAGCAAGACACCGGGGAGCTGGAAGGAATCAGGAGGTTTGGGAGGGCCTTTGAACTTTACATAAAATTTCCAGCTCAGAAACAGGCCATTTGGTCCAACTGGTCCACGCCGGTGTTTCTGCTCCTCATGAGCCTCTTCTCCCCTCCCCCCTCGCCTTCATCTCGCCCAATCAGCATCCTTCTATTCCTTTCACCCTTGTGCTTATCTAGCTTCCCCTTAAAACAGCCTCTGTGCTAAATGTAGTGCGTCTAATGTCAGACGAAAACGACAAGCTGGCTGGTTATTCCTTTACTTTTTTAAACAAACAGTTAAAGGCCCACCAACGCTCTCACATTAGACAGGAGATTCCTGCCTCAGAATCACAGTCTTGCACGTACACGGGCTCTCCAGCAAGAGGAAAGAAAGACGTGCATTTCACGACCTCGGGACGACCCAAAGTGCTTTACTGTTGTAATGCAATGTAGGAAATGCGGCAGCCATTTTGCGCACAGTAAGGTCCCACAAACAGCAATGTGATCGTGACCAGATAATTTGTTTTTGTTATGTTGATTGAGGGGTAAATATTGGCCCAGAACACCGGGGAGAACTCCCCTGCTCTTCGTCGAAGTTGTGCCATGGAATCTTTTACGTCCACCTGAGAGAGCAGACAAGGCCTCGGTTTAATGTCTCATCCGAAAGACGGCACCTCCGACAGTGCAGCGCTCCTCCGAAGTGTCTGTCTCGATTTATGTGCTCAAGTCTCTGGAGTGGGACTTAAACCCACGACCTTCTGTCTCAGAGGCGAGAGTGCTACCCACTGAGCCACGGCTGACACTGAGATAGAAAGGGTACCGTTGTTTCTGGCGTGAGGACGTGCCTTGGGTATAGCCACACGCACCAGTGATTTGTTCAATCTTATGTCCACACCTCTTAACATAACACATTGGCGTAGTCGTGGACTTTGTTGCTTTGTAATAAGGAAGCAACAGTAATTTGAATGAGAACATAAGAACGTCATCTGGCCCCTCGAGCCTGCTCAGCCACTCAATAAGATCATGGCTGATCTGATCTTGGCCTCAACTCCACTTCCCTGCCCACTCCCCATAAACCCTTGACTCCCTTATCGTTCAAAAATCTGTCTATCTCCACCTTGAAATATATTCAATGACCCAGCCTCCACAGCTCTCTGGGGCAGAGAATTCCACAGATTTACGATCCTCAGAGAAGGAATTCCTTTAAATGGGTGACCCCTTATTCTGAAACTATGCTCTCTAGTTCTAGATTCCCCCACGAGGGGAAACATCCTCTCTGCACCTACCCTGTCCAGTTTCCTCAGAATCTTCTACATTGCAATAAGATCACCTCTCAGGTGAGAACCTTAGCCTTTTTTGAAACCCCCTCCTGCCCATTGGGATTGAAGCCAGCTTGTAGCAGCCCTACTGCAGCCATGGTTGAGATCAGCTCATCGAGCGCAAGAATCAAACGGGCAACCTCGCTGGCCTGTATGTCAAACGGAACACGCAGTTTAAACCGAGCTCACCCGATTTTCTGGAAACGCTCGGCAGGTCTGGCAGCATCTGCGGAGAGAGAATCCGCGTTCACGTTTTAGGGCGGCGACCTTCCAACAGAACCCTGTGTTTTTTTTTATTTTCAAGTTTTTATTAACAAAAGTACAGTGTGTAGATCTTGCTATTCCCGGAATGCAGAAAGCGATACAAAGTAGACAAAGAAAGGCCACTTGGAGACGATAATGAGTGGGTTAGTGCCCATGGAACTTGCCTCAGCATGATTCAGCACTTTGAGAAGGAGGAAGCAACATTGCAATACACAACGGGCACTTAATTAAAACTAAAGAAATATACTCCATGATGCTGGAAATCTGAAATCAAAACACAAAATGCTGGAAATACTCAGCAGGCCAGGCAGCACCTGTGGAGAGAGAAACATGGTTAACATTTCAGGTCGTTGACCCTTCGTCAGAACGGATAAAGTTAGAGATTGTATCAGTTTTTAAACAAGGGAAGGGGGGAGGGGAAAAAAGAACAAAAGGGAAGGTCTGTGATAGGGTGGGAGGTAGGAGTGATTAAATGACAAAAGGGTGCATCATAAGAACATAAGAAATAGGAACAGGAGTAGCCCATACAGCCCCTCGAGCCTGCTCCGCTATTTAATAAGATCATGGCTGATCTGATCATGGGCTAAGCTCCACTTCCCTGCCCGTTCCCCATAACCCCTTATCCCCTTATCGTTTAAGCAACTGTCTATTTCTGTCTTAAATTTATTCAATGTCCCAGTTTCCACAGCCCTGAGGCAGCGAATTGCACAGATTTATAACCCACTGAGAAGAAATTTCTCCTTATCTCTGTTTTAAATAGGCGGCCCCTTATTCTAAGATCATGCCCTCTAGTTCTAGTCTCTCCCATCAATGGAAACATCCTCTCTGCATCCACCTTGTCAATCCCCCTCATAATCTTATACGTTTTGATAAAATCACCTCTCATTCTTCTGAATTCCAATGAGTAGAGGCCCAACCTAGTTAAACTATCCTCATAAGTCAACCCCATCATCTCCAGAATCAACCTAGTGAACCTTTGCTGAACTGCCTCCAAAGCAAGTACATCCTTTTGCAAATATGGAAACCAAAACTGTATGCAGTATTCCAGGTGTGGCCTCACCAATACCCTGTATAACTGCAGCAAGACTTCCCTGCTTTTATACTCCATCCCCTTTGCAATAAAAGCCAAGATCTCATTGGCCTTCCTGATCACTTGCTGTACCTGTACACTATCCTTTTGTGTTTCATGCACAAGTACCCCCAGATCCCGCTGTACTGCGGCACTTTACAATCTTTCTCCATTTAAATAATAACTTGCTCTTTGATTTTTTTTCTGCCAAAGTGCATGACCTCACACTTTCCAACATTATACTCCATCTACCAAATTTTTGCCCACTCACTTAGCCTGTCTATGTCCTTTTGCAGATTTTTTTGTGTCCTCCTCACACATTGCTTTTCCTCCCATCTTCGTATCGTCAGCAAACTTGACTACGTTACACTTGGCCCCTTCCTCCAAGTCGTTAATATAGATTGTAAATAGTTGGGGTCCCAGCACTGATCCCTGCGACACCCCACTAGTTATTGGTTGCCAACCAGAGATGAAAAGGGGTGGTATTGGGACAAGTGAAGAAATAAAAGATGGTTCCAGGGGAGGTGTAAATGGCAACAGCAGAACCAGTACCTGCTATCCCCAAAAATGGGAGCGGTGGGTATGATCTGAAATGGTTGAACTCGGTGTTGAGGCCAGAAGGTTGTAAAGGGCCGAATTGAGAAGATGAGGTGCTGTTCCTCCAGCTGTTGTTGAGCTTCATTGGAACAGTGTCGGAAGCCGAGGTCAGAGTGGGACACAGAATTAAAATGGCAGCTGGCCGGAAGCTCAGGGTCATGCTTGCAGACTGAACGGAGGTGTTCAGCAAAGCGATTATCCAATCTGTGTTTGGTCTCCAATGTAGAGGAGACCGCACCATGAGCAGGGAATATGGTATACTAAATTGGAAGAAGTACTTTTCACAATATTTATAAATGACTTGGATGATGGTATAGAAAGTCATATATCCAAATTTGCCGATGAGACAAAGAAAGACGGCAGTGTAGATGAACGCATAAAATTACAAAGGGATATCGACAGGTTAAGTAAATGGGCAAATGGATTTCAATGTAGGCAAATGTGAGGTCATCCACTTTGGACCTGAAAAGGATAGAACAGGGTACTTTCTAAATGGTGAAAGGCTAAAAACAGTGGAGGTCCAAAGAGACTTGGAGATTCAGGTACATAGATCATTAAAATATCGTGAACAGGTACAGAAAATAATCAAAAAGGCTAATGGGATGTTGGTCTTTATATCTAGAGGACTAATCTCATAGGCAGTCCCTCGGAATCGAGGAAGACTTGCTTCCTCTCTCAACATGAGTTCTTAGGAGACTGTACAGTCCAATACGAGAACCACCGTTTCTGTCACAGATAGGGCAGATAGTCGTTGAGGGAAGGGTGGGTGGGACGGGTTTGCCGCACGCTATTTCCGCTGCCTGTGCTTGATTTCTGCATTCTCTCGGTGACGAGACTAGAATACAAGGGGTAGAGGTTACTCAGCAGCTATACAAAACCCTGGTTAGACCATACCTGGAGTACTGTGAGCAGTTCTGGGCACAACACCTTAGCAAGGATATATTGGCCTTCGAGACAGAATGATGCCTGGACTTCAAGGGTTAAGTTAGAAGGAGAAATTACACATTAGGGTTGTATTCACTAGAATTTAGAAGGTTATGGGGTGATCTGATCGAAGGCGGCCTTCTCCTCCCGCGCTGCGAAGCGCGCTCCCGTCCCACGCGGACGATGCAGTCATGTGTGACTGCTCAGCCAATCGGGTACGTATTTCACAGGTTCCCGTTAATAGCGCTGAGGCTCGCGTATCGACCAGTTCTCAGTGCTATTAATGGGAAATAAACCAAACATGCACTAATAAAAAACAGACCACACATATTTAAAATTAATTGAAATTAAAGTTAGAAAAAATATATATTTCTGATTTTTTTTTTTAAGTTTTGTAATTCAGATTAAAAATAAACTTACCTTAGCGGCCAGAGTTTTTAACAATACAATGTTTCTTTTATTTAATTTTATCGTGTTTTTGTATGTTTTAAAACACTTGTGCCTGTAAAAGTGAGCTAATGATTTAGACAAAGGAATTGAGTGTAATATCTCCAAGTTTGCAGATGACACTAAGCTGGGTGGCAGTGTGAGCTGTGAGGAGGATGCTAAGAGGCTGCAGGGGGACTTGGACAGGTTAGGTGAGTGGGCAAATGCATGGCAGATGCAGTATAATGTGGATAAATGTGAGGTTATCCACTTTGGGGGCAAAAACAGGAAGGTAGATTATTATCTGAATGGTGACAGATTAGGAAAAGGGGAGGTGCAACGAGACCTGGGTGTCATGGTACATCAGTCATTGAAAGTTGGCATGCAGGTACAGCAGGCGGTGAAGAAGGCAAATGGCATGTTGGCCTTCATAGCGAGAGGATTTGAGTATAGGAGCAGGTCTTACTGCAGTTGTACAGGGCCTTGGTGAGACCACACCTTGAGTATTGTGTGCAGTTTTGGTCTCCTAATCTGAGGAAGGACATTCTTGCTATTGAGGGAGTGCAGCGAAGGTTCACCAGACTGATTCCCGGGATGGCAGGACTGACATATGAAGAAAGACTGGATGGACTAGGCTTGTATTCACTGGAATTTAGAAGGATGAGAGGGGATCTCATAGAAACTTATAAAATTCTGCCGGGACTGGACAGGTTAGATGCAGGAAGAATGTTCCCGATGTTGGGGAAGTCCAGAACCAGGGGTCACAGTCTAAGGATAAGGGGTAGGCCATTTAGGACCGAGATGAGGAGAAACTTCTTCACTCAGAGAATTGTGAACCTGTGGAATTCCCTACCACAGAAAGTTGTTGAGGCCAGTTCGTTAGATATATTCAAAAGGGAGTTAGATGTGGCCCTTACGGCTAAAGGGATCAAGGGGTATGGAGAGAAAGCAGGAAAGGGGTACTGAGGGAATGATCAGCTGTGATCATATTGAATGGCGGTGCAGGCTCGAAGGGCTGAATGGCGTACTCCTGCACCTATTTTCTATGTTTCTAAGTTTTGAGGATATTAAGGGGAACAGATATGATAGATAGAGAGAATCGATTTCCACTGGTTGGGGAGTCCAGGACTCGGGGACATAGCCTAAAAATTGGAGCCAGACGTTAAGGAGTGAAATTAGGAAACATTTCCACACACACACAGTGGTAGAGGTTTGGAACTCTCTTCCACAAATAGCAACTGATGTTAGCTCAATTGTTAATTTTAAATCGGAGAGTGATGGCTTTTTGTTAATGAAAGGGATATGGAGTTAGGTCATAGATCAGCCTTGATCTCATTCTGTCCTCTCATCCACAGAGTGAGGGAAAGCGGAAGCACTGCTGTGAAAGGTGGCATCATCAGAACAGATGCGACGGAGACTGAGAAATTGGGGGAATAGAATAGAATAGGATGGAATGATCAAGTCACCCCTTAACCGTTAAAATTCCAAGGAATACACTATACCTGCAATACGGCCATCCTAGCTGCCACATAACAAATGAAAGGGAGCCATTAACATAGAAGTCTGGCTCCTATAGTTTTTCTCTCATAAGAATAGAAGAAATAGGAGTAGGCCATTTGGCCCCTCGAGCCTGCTCCGCCATTCAATAAGATCATGGCTGATCTGATCATGGACTCAGCTCCAATTCCCCGCCCGCTCCCCATAACCCTTTGCTCCCTTATCGCTCAAAAATCTGTCTAAATCCGCCTTAAATATATTCAATGACCCAGCCTCCACAGCTCTCTCGGGCAGAGAATTCCATAGATTTACAACCCTTTGAGAGAAGAAATTCCTCCTCATCTCAGTTTTAAATGGGCTGCCCCTTATTCTAAGACTATGTCCCCAAGTTTTAGTTTCCCCCTATGAGTGGAAATATCCTCTCTGCATCCACCTTGTCGAGCCCCCTCATTATAAGTTTCAATAAGATCACCTCTCATTCTTCAGAACTCCAATGAGTATAAGCCCAACCTACTCAATCGATCTTCATAAGTCAAATCCCTCATCGGAATGAACCAGTAAACCTTCCCTAAACAGCCTTCAATGCAAGTATGTCCTTCCTTAAATACGGAGACCAAAACTGTACGCAGTACTCCAGGCGTGACCTCACCAATACCCAGTACAGTTGTAGCAGGACTTCTCTGCTTTTATACTCTATCCCCCTTGCAATAAAGGCCAACATTCCATTTGCCTTCCTGATTACTTCTGTACCTGCATACTCACTTTTTGTGTTTCATGCACAAGGACCACCCAGGTCTGTCTCTACTGCAGTATTTTGCAATTTTTCTCCATTTAAATTATAATTTGCTTTTTTATTATTTCTGCAAAAGTGGATAAACTCCCATTTTCCCACATTATACTCCCATCTGCCAAATTTTTGCCCACTCACTTAGCCTGTCTATATCCCTTTGCAGATTTTTTGTGTCCTTCTCACAATTGGCTTTTCCACCCATCTTTGTAACGTCAGCAAACTTACATAGAAAATAGGTGCAGGAGTAAGCCATTCGGCTCTTCGAGCCTGCATCACCATTCAATAAGATCATTCCCTCAGTACCCCTTTCCTGCTTTCTCTCCATACCCCTTGATCCCCTTCGCTGTAAGGGCCATATCTAATCATCTCTTGAATATATCCAATGAACTGGCATCAACAACTCTGCGGCAGGGAATTCCACAGGTTAACAACTCTGAGTGAAGAAGTTTCTCCTCCTCTCAGTCCTAAATGGCCTACCCCTTATCCTAAGACTGTGTCCCCTGGTTCTGGACTTCCCCAACATCGGGAACATTCTACCCGCATCTAACCTGTCCCGTCCCGTCAGAATCTTACATGTTTCTATGAGATCCCCTCTCATCCTTCTAAACTCCAGTGTATAAAGGCCCAGTTGATCCAGTCTCTCCTCATATGTCAGTCCTGCCATTCCAGAAATCAGCCTGGTGAACCTTTGCTGCACTCCCTCAATAGCAAGAACGTCCTTCCTCAGATTTGGAGACTAAAACTGAAGACAATATTCCAGGTGAGGCCTCACCAAGGCCCTGTACAACTGCAGTAAAATCTCCCTGCTCCTATAGTCAAATCCCCTAGCTATGAAGGCCAACATACCATTTGCCTTCTTCACCGCCTGCTGTACGCCAACTTTCAATGGCTGATGAACCATGACACCCAGGTCACGTTGCACTTCCCCTTTTCCTAATCTGCCGCCATTCAGATAATCTATCTTTGCGTTTTTGCCCCCAAAGTGGATAACCTCACATTTATCCACATTATACTGCATCTGCCATGCATTTGTTCACTCACCTAACCTGTCCAAGTCACCCTGCAGCCTCCTAGCATCCCCCTCACAGCTCACACCGCCACCCAGTTTAGTGTCATCTGCAAACTTGGAGATATTGCACTCAATTCCTTCATCCAAATCATTGATGTATATCGTAGAGTGCTGGGGTCCCAGCACTGAGCCCTGCGGCACTCCACTAGTCACTGCCTGCCATTCTGAAAAGGACCCGTTTATCCCGACTCTCTGCTTCCTGTCTGCTAACCAGTTCTCTATCCACGTCCGTATATTACCCCCAATACCATGTGCTTTGATTTTGCACACCAATCTGTTGTGTGGGACCTTGTCAAAAGCGTTTTGAAAGTTCAAATACACCACATCTACTGGTTCTCCCTTGTCCACTCTACTAGTTACATCCTCATAAAATTTCAGATGATTTGTCAAGCATGATTTCCCCTTCATAAATCCATGCTGACTTGGACTGATCCTGTCACTGCTTTCCAAATGCACTGCTATTTCATCCTTAATAATTGATTCCAACATTTTCCCCACTACTGATGTCAGGCTAACCAGTCTATAACTACCTGCTTTCTCCATCCCTCCCTTTTTAAAAAGTGGTGTTACATTAGCTACCCTCCAGTCCATAGGAACTGATCCAGAGTCGATAGACTGTTGGAAAATGATCACCAATGCATCCACTATTTCTAGGGCCACTTCCTTACGTACTCTGGGATGCAGACTAGTCAGGCCCGGGGATTTATCGGCTTTCAATCCCATCAATTTCTCGCCTATTAAGGATATCCTTCAGTTCCTCCTTCTCACTAGATCCTCGGTCCCATAGTACTTCCGGAAGGTTATTTGTGTCTTCCTTTGTGAAGACAGAACCAAAGTATTTGTTCAATTGGCCTGCCATTTCTTTGTTCCCCATTATAAATTCACCTGAAACTTAGCTACATTACACTCTGTCCCTTCATCCAAGTCATTAATATAGATTGTAAATAGTTGAGGCCCCAGCACCGATCCCTGTGGCACCCCACTAGTCACTGTTTGCCAATCGGAAAATGACCCATTTATCCCAACTTTCTGTTTTCTGTCAGCCAATCCTCTATCCATGCTCATATATTACCCCCAACCCCGTGAGCTTTTATCTTGTGCAGTAACCTTTTATGTGACACCTTATCGAATGCCTTCTGAAAATCCAAATACACCATATCCACTGGTTCCCCCTTATCCACCCTACTCATTACATCCTCAAAAGAACTCCAGCAAATTTGTCAAACATGATTTCCCTTTCATAAAACCATGCTGACAGCTTGATTGAATCATGCTTTTCCAAATGTCCCGCTATTGCTTCTTTAATAATGGACTCCAGCATTTTCCCAATGACAGATTTTAGGCTAACTGGTCGATAGTTTCCTGCTTTTTGTCTGCGTCAATTTTTAAATAGAGGTATTACATTTGCGGTTTTCAAATCTGCTGGGACCATCCCACAATCCAGGGAATTTTGGTAGATTACAACCAATGCATTCACTATCTCTGCAGACACTTCTCTTAAAACTCCAGGAAGTAAGCCATCAGGTCCAGGGGACTTGTCCGACTTTAGTCCCATTATTTTACTGAGTACTTCCTCTTTAGTGATAGTGATAGTATTACGTTCCTCCCTCCCTATAGCCCCTTGATTATCCACTCGTGGGATGGTTTTAGTGTCTTCTGTTAAGACTGAAACAACATATTTGTTCAACATCTCTGCCATTTCCCTGTTCTCCATTATTAATTCCCCAGTCTCATCCTCTTAGCCACTCTTTTCCTTTATATGTACCTGTAGAAACTCTTACTATCTGTTTTTATATTTTGTGCTAGTTTACTTTCATAATCTATTTTCCCCCTCTCAATCATTATTTTAGTTGTTCTGTGCTGACTTTTAAAAATGTCCCAATCCTCTGGCCTCCCACTTGTCTTGGTCACATTGTATGCCTTTGTTTTCAATTTGATACCTGCCCTTATTTCCTTAGTTAGCCAAGAATGGTTTTCCCTTGTCCAACAGTCTTTCCTTCTCATTGGGATGTATTTTTGTTGCGAGTATGAAATGTATCCTTAAATGTCTGCCACTGCTCATCAACCGTCCCACACTTTGGGCCCAAGTTTCCACAAGAAAAGAAACGGGAGCCCCTCCGAGCTGGGCGCCCGTTTTTCGCGTCTAAAACAGCACCTAAAAAAATCCTCGGTATTCTCCACCTACTTACAGGTCCTGTGGCACTCGGCGCAGCCAGCACGAGCTGTGGGGGGGCGGAGCCAGGTCCCTGCGCTGAAAACAGTGCCGGGACCTCTGCACATGCGCGCTACAGTCGGCACGCAAGTGCAGTAGCTCCAGGCGCAGAACTGTGTGGGAGGGGTCCGAAGCACGCAACCCCTAGCCCTGGAAGAATGTCCTCACTGGGGCTGCGTGAATGAGGCTCCTCCCACGGCCAGCTCCTGCTCCCCGCCCGACCAGACCCGACACTCGCTACCCCCCCCCCCGCCCCAACCGGACACCCGCTCTCCACCCCCCCCCGCCCCGACCTGACACCCGCTCCACCCCTCCCCCGCCCCGACCGACACCCGCTCTCCCCCCCCCCCCCCCCACGCCCCGACCCGAGGCCCGCTCCCCCCCCCCCCCCCCGGCCCGACCCGACACCCGCTCCCCCCCCCCGACCCGACACCCGCTCCTGGTCCCCGACCCCCCCCCTCTCTTCCCCGACCCCCCCCTCCCCTCTCCCCGACCCCCCCTCCCCCCTCCTCTCTCTCCCTCACCCCTCTCTCCCTCCCCTCTCTCTCTCTCTCCCTCCCCTCTCTCTCTCCTCTCTCTCTCTCCCTCCCCTCTCTCTCTCTCACACCCACCTCTCTCTCTCTCCCTCCCCTCTCTCTCTCTCCCTCCCCTCTCTCTCTCTCCCTCCCCTCTCTCTCTCTCCCTCCCCTCTCTCTCTCTCCCTCCCCTCTCTCTCTCTCCCTCCCCTCTCTCTCTCTCCCTCCCCTCTCTCTCTCTCCCTCCCCTCTCTCTCTCTCCCTCCCTCTCTCTCTCTCTCCCTCCCTCTCTCTCTCTCTCCCTCCCCTCTCTCTCTCTCTCCCTCCCCTCTCTCTCTCTCTCCCTCCCCTCTCTCTCTCTCTCCCTCCCCTCTCTCTCTCTCTCCCTCCCCTCTCTCTCTCTCTCCCTCCCCTCTCTCTCTCTCTCCCTCCCCTCTCTCTCTCTCTCCCTCCCCTCTCTCTCTCTCTCCCTCCCCTCTCTCTCTCTCTCCCTCCCCTCTCTCTCTCTCTCCCTCCCCTCTCTCTCTCTCTCCCTCCCCTCTCTCTCTCTCTCTCCCCCTCCCCTCTCTCTCTCTCTCTCCCCCTCCCCTCTCTCTCTCTCTCTCCCCCTCCCCTCTCTCTCTCTCTCTCCCCCTCCCCTCTCTCTCTCTCTCTCCCCCTCCCCTCTCTCTCTCTCTCTCCCCCTCCCCTCTCTCTCTCTCTCTCCCCCTCCCCTCTCTCTCTCTCTCTCCCCCTCCCCTCTCTCTCTCTCTCTCCCCCTCCCCTCTCTCTCTCTCTCTCCCCCTCCCCTCTCTCTCTCTCTCTCCCCCTCCCCTCTCTCTCTCTCTCTCTCCCCCTCCCCTCTCTCTCTCTCTCCCTCCCCTCTCTCTCTCTCTCTCTCTCTCCCTCCCCTCTCTCTCTCTCTCTCTCCCTCCTCCTCTCTCTCTCTCTCTCTCCCTCCCCTCTCTCTCTCTCTCTCCCCCTCCCCTCTCTCTCTCTCTCTCCCCCTCCCCTCTTCTCTCTCCCCCCCCCTCCCCCCTCTCTTTTCCCCCCTCCCCCAGCGGCACGAACAGCTGCAGAATTTTCCCTGGCTGAAGCACTTTCACACAGGTAGGAAGATGGTTTATTTAATCTTTTCTTGGCTTATAAATGTTTATTCAGGTTGGATTTATTTGTATAATATTTGTAGAAGTATAAATAAGGATTTATTGTCAAATTTAATGAGTTCCCTTCCCCCCCACCTCGTTCTGGACGCCTAATTTGTAACCTGCGCCTGATTTTTTAATGTGTAGACAGGATTTTTCAGTTCTACAAAAATCTTCACTGGCGCCATTCTACTTTAGTTTGGAGTACATTTTCACTGTGGAAACTTTCAAATCAGGTGTCAGTGGCCGGAGACGCCCCCTTTTGAAGAAAAAATTCTGTTCTAAACTAGAACTGTTCTACCTGACTAGAACTGCAGAAAATAAAATGTGGAGAATTGCGATTTCTAAAATAGTCCGTTCTCCACCAGTTGCTCCTAAAAAATCAGGCGCGAATCATGTGGAAACTTGGGCCCTTTAATCTATTTTCCCAGTCCACTTTTGCCAACTCTGCCCTCATAACTTTGTCGTCTCCTTTATTTAAGCTTAGGACCCTGGTTTGAGAACCGGTTTGAGAACCAACTTTCTCACCCTCCAACTGACTTTGAAATTTAACCATATTATAGTCACTCATTCCTAGAGGATCCTTTACTAGGAGATCATTTAGTAATCCTGCCTCATTACACAGTACCAGATATAGGATAGCCTGCTCCCTTCCTGTGGGGAGGTGCCAGGCCTCCACTAATCAACAGCTTACAACGGGATGATTTAAATCAGCAGTTCAGCACGTGGAAGGATTGCTGCTCGTGATGCAGCTTATTACAGCGTTCCTGACAGTGGCACTTGCTCAGTACATTGGTTGGGATTGTGCTCCTTGACAGAGGTGGGAGGGAGGTGGGGGAGTGAAGTGAGAAAGACTGGTTTGTGGTAAAACTTGTCTCCTGAGAACCCCAGAGCTCAAATGTCGTCTGTTCAGTTTGACTCAAACACCATCCCGACTGCTGTAAACACAAACCCGGTGCAGATCATAAAACGCACCTCCTTCAGTTTCTCTGTTGGATAGAGCATATTGTACGGATTGGTGCATTATATGGAATTTTACAACACAGAACCAGGCCATTCAGCTGCCTATTGGTCCATGCCGGTGTTTATGCTCCACACGAGCTTCCTCCCACCCCTCCTTCATCTCATTCCACCAACCTATCCTTCTATTCCTTTCTCCCTCATGTGCTGTTCCAGCTTCCCCTTAATTGCATCTTAGCTATTCGCCTCAACCACTCCTTGTGGTAGTGAGTTCCACATTCTCGCAATCCTCTGGGTAAAGAACATAAAAAAAACATAAGAAATAGGAGCAAGTGTACGCCATTTGGCCCCCTGAGCCTGCTCTGCCATTCAGTAAGATCATGGCTGATCATCTTCAACTCCACTTTCCTGCCCCATCCCTCAATTCCCTTAGTGTCCAAAAATCTATCAACCTCAATCTTGAATATATTCAAAGACTGAGTTTCCACAGCCCTCTGTGGTAGACAATTACAAAGATTCACCACCCTCTGTGAAGAAATTTCTCCTCATCTCAGTCCTACATGGCCGGCCCCTTATCCTAAGACTGTGACCCCTCGTTCTAGACTCCCCAGCCAGGGGAAACATTTTCTCAGCATTAACCCTGTCGAGCCCTCTAAGAAGTTTATACATTTCAATTAGATCACCTCATTCTTCTAAACTCCAAAGAATATAGGCACATAAAGTTTCTCCCGAATTCCTTTTTGGATTTATTAGTGTATTTATGTATCAGTGTAGAAAGTTTTTTAAGTTTAAAATATGTATTTTAAACTTGGGGATGACACGGACGAGGCCGTGTTTTACTGCCTCGAAGGCATCAAGAGTCAAACACATTGTGTGGGACTGGGGTCATGTATAAGCCAGACCATGCAGGGCGGTGGCTGAATATCTTCCCTGAAGGCTATTATCGAACCAGTTAGATCTTTACGACAATAAGAGAGCTTTCATGGTTTTTTTCTGGTGCCAGCCACTAAATAGCCAAATTTGTTGAATTCAGTTTCACAACTTGCCATGGATGGGATTTGAACTCACGACCTCCAGGCTGATCATACAATACCATAAACGCTAGGTTGCCGTAGCCATTGTATGGGGCCTTGGGCTAGTAGAGTTAAAATGTCCAATTAGGATTGGAAATAAAGATTGGCAGTTAAATGAAAGCCTCTTATTTCAAATGAGTTGGTGATTAAAATCACATGCGTTTATTTAAAATAGTAGAATTGACCATAGAGTTTTGGTAATTGATTGATGTTGGTCCAGTATTAAGTCGCTGAGATGTTACAGATCTCTTCCAGCCCCCCCCCCCCCCCCCTATTGTTGATCTTGGTCACTTTTTGTCTAAATGAGATGCTTAATCTCATCATCTGATCCAAATACCAGTTTTTAATCTCTCTGGTTCATATAGAAAATGAAACCCTTTTTAATGCATTGTTAGAAATGTGGAGCTTGCTACCACAAGGATTTACAAGAATGGTTCCAGGGATGAAGGACTTCAGTTACATGGATAGACTAGAGAAGCTGGGGTTGTTCTCCTTGGAGCAGAGAAGGTTGAGAGGAGATTTAGTAGAGTTGTTCAAGATCACAAGGGGTCGAGACAGAGTAGGTAGAGAGACACTGTTCCCATTGGCAGAAGGGTCAGGTGATTGGCAGAGGAACCAAAGGGAACATCAGGAAAAACGTTTTTATGCAGCGAGTGGTTAGGATCTGGAATGCATTGCCTGAAAGGGTGGTGAAGGCACGTTCATTCGTGGCTTTCAAAAGGGAATTGGATAAGTAAGTACCTTATTGGGAAATATTTGCAGGGCTGTGAAAGAGCGGGGGAGTGGGACAAACTGAAGTGCTCTTGCAGAGAGCCGACACGGGCCGAATGACCGCCTGTGCTATAACCATTCTAGGAGTAGTTGATGGGAATAGCATTTTATCGTCTGATATCATCCTGGTGATTTTATTTTTGCACAGTTTCCAGTGCCTTGATGTCCTTTTTGTAATATTGAGGCCAGAACTGAGCACACGGCGCTCCCAGGTGTGGGCATAGGGAGATGCCAGGTGTGGGTGCACAGCGCTCTCGGGCTTGGAATTTGTAAAAGCTTCTTCTAAACTCTTTGCTTTGTCGTGACAGGGTAGATGCAGAGAGGATGTTTCCCCTCGTGGGGGAATCTAGAACTAGGGGGCATAATTTCAGAAAAGGGGGTCGCCCATTTAAAACCGAAATGAGGAGGAATTTCTTCTCCTGAGGGTCATGAATCTGTGGCATTCTCTACCCCAGAGGGTCATTGAACATATTTAAGGTGGAGGTAGACAGATTTTTGAGCGATTTAATGGAGTCAAGGGTTATGGGGAGCGGGCAGGGAAGTGGAGCTGAGTCCGTGATCAGATCAGCCATAATTCTATTGAATGGCAGAGCAGGCTCGAGGGGCCAAATGGCCGACTGACTATTTCTTATGTTCTTTTGTGACTAAGAACTCTTTTTTTTTTTCTCTCTCTTCTTCCTTCAGAGGTTGGAGCTGTGCCATGGCAGGTTCTCCCGGAAGATCAGCAGCGCCCCATGGGCCACCGAGCCTCCCGCTCACCAGTCGAAGAGACAGCTCGGCGTCGAGGCACACACGGCGGCTGCCCGCAGTCCCAGCCTCGGGGCGGAGGGCTGCTTTCCGGACCTTGAGCGGGGCCGGGTGCTCCCCTACGGCTCCTTGCACGCTGCCCTCGCCCGTGGGACACTCCCCAGCGACATGCGCCTGCAGTCCCTCGTCTGCATCCCGGGGCGGAAGACCAGCGTGTGGCAGCTGATGGTGAGCGGCCGCGGGGAGGAGCGGACCGCCCTGCTGGAGGTGCCCACCTGCTCGGGATTGGCCCACTGGGAACAACCAGCGGCCTCCCGGATAGAATGCGGTCCCGACGAGCCGGAGGGGCTTGCGAGCGCTGAGCGAGCCAGTGCGCTCCTGCTGTCCCAACTCGAAAGCATCCTGGATTCGATCACCACCGTCGACGGGCGCAGTGCCGACGACATCGCGGTGGAGCACCACGCCACCTCTGACTTCCGCGAGTGGCCGGTGAGGGAGTTGGCGGGCGAGGGCATCCCGGCGAGGAGGCTTGAGGCAACCGATGCGCCCACTGTAGGCGAACGCGTGTCCCCGACAAAGGAAGGCCCGGAGATGGCGGCGAGCCTGTGGGACATGAACGAGGGCCACCTAGACTCCTTCAGGACCCTGTTTGACAGCGAGTACTGTCAGATGCCCTACCATGCCGGCTTCCAGTACCTGACGACGCCCGAGTCGCACCTTGGGGCGCTGGCCGCTTTCAGCGGGACGGGTAACCTGGCGAGCACGGGCTCGCAGAAGACCGAGCCAAGCATGGAGGAACATCTCGCCGTTCTTTACGAGAAACTGAGAATTGAGGTAAAAGATGTCGCCTTATTGTAATAGCTAAGTTTTAACTAAATCATTTAGACAGAACGATCCCCAGAAAAGAGCTCGGCTGATTGGTCGAATGGTAAATACTATCCTTCAATCACCATAACAAAAGGAAAAAAACATGATCTGGTCATTATCTCATTGCGGTTTGTAGGAGCTTGCTGTTTCAAAAGTACTTCATTGGCTGTAAAGCGCTTTGAGACGTCCGATGGTCGTGAAAGGCGCTATATAAATGCAAGTCTTACTTTCTAATATGGTGCCGTACCTATAACAGCAACTTGCATTTTTGTAGCGCCTTTAACATAGTTAAAAAGATCCTGAGGTGCTTCGCAAGATTTGACACCAAGCCACGTAAGAATACCTTAGGACAGGTGATTAAAGGAGGTAGGTTTTAAGCAGTGTTGTAAAGGAGGGGAGAGGAGTGGAGGTTCAGGAAGGGAATTCCAGAGCTTTAGGATCCAGGCAGCTGAAGGTACAGCCGCAAATGGTGTAGCGATGAAAATTGGGGATGCGCAAGAGGCCAGAGTTGGAGGAATGCAGATATGAGGCTGGAGGAGATTACAGAGATAGGGAGGAGGGATTTGAAAACAAGGATGAGAGTTTTGAAATTGAGGCATCGTTTAACCGGGAGCCAGTGTAGGTCACCGAGCACAGGGTGATGGGTGAACGGGACTTGCTGTGAGTTAGGACACGGGCAGCAGAGTTTTAGAGCAGGGATGACCGCTGGTCAGAGCAGGAGAGTCACACGTTTGTTCCGTGGCCTAGATATGGTGGTCTCTGAGCTTGGGAGAGGGAATATGGCCAGTGTTCTTCCTCCCAATTGCTACCTAGTTTTGGATTCCCTCCCATTAGCTGTATTCTGAGTGCTGCATTCAGTCTGGTGTGCCCGCTGAAGGGGGAGAGAGCTGGCAGCGTGTCTCCATTGGGAATCCTCCTGATTGGTAGTCATGAGCGAAGAGTGAGCTGCCGAGCCCAAGTATGTAGGATAAGGGAGACCAGGGCGACGGTGCTGACTCTTGGGAGGGCAATTTGAGGGTTATTTTAAAGAGAATACTGTATTTCTGTGACTCTTCGGTGGCGCTATGACACATCATTCAACTGCAGAAACCCCGTGACTGTCTAATTCTGCACCGACATAACGGTGAAAATCCAAAGCTGTCCCAGCAGCATCGAGTATGTATTTAGGGACATGGGAACAGGAGGAGGCCACTCAGCCCCTCGAGCCTGTTCCGCCATTCAGTGAGATGGTGGCCGCTCTGTATCGCCACTCCATTTACCCGCCTTGGTTCCGTCACCCTTACCTAACAAAAATCTGTCAATTTCCATTTTAACATTTTCTATTGACCCAGCCCCTCCCAGTCTCAGCAGTTTTTTGGGGAGAGAGTTCCAGATTTCCACTGCCCTTTGTGTGAAGAAGTGCTTCCTGACTTCACCCCTGAACAAACCTCCCTCTAATTTTAAGATTGTGCCCCCTTGTTCTGGACTCTCTTTCCCCACCCCACCTCCACCAGAGAAAATAGTTTCTGTCTCTCTCTCAACTCCTTTAATCAACTTAAACCCCTCCGTTAGATCACCCTGTTAACCTTCTGTACTCGAGGGAATACAAGCCTAGTCTGTGCAACTGTACTCATAATTTAACCCTTTTAGCCCCGGTAACATTCTGGTGAATCTGCGCGGCACCCCCCACCAAGGCCAATATATCCTTCCTGAGGCGCGGAGCCCAAAACTGAACGTGGTTACTCCGGGTGGGGTTTGACCAGAGCTTTGTACAGCTGTAACATAACTTCCAGCCCTTGGGATTCCACCTCCCCACCCCCCAACCGTAGATAAAGGCCAACATTCCATTAGCCTGTTCAGTTATTTTTGTACCTTTTCTATGTAGGAATTATTGCAGGAGTGCAGTCTTTTTATTACCGGGGTGGAACTGGTGTTTATAATCAGTTGGAGCTTTGACCCTGCACTTGAGGCTGTTGTCCTGTCATCAGTCCTGTGCATTCATTCTCTGTAAAGTACGGTTAGAATTATTTAATAATCCTACTGTGGTGTATTGGTTTTGTATATGTCACGTAGGTGAGATTGATGCACAGTGGGGCACTGCCTTTGGTTATCATACTGTTTAATAGAGGGAAGGGTTGTCCTTTCATTTTGTTCCCTTTTTTTGCATTCTTCCCTCACCCCCCTCCCCCCCCCAAATTGGGTCTATACTTTCCTTTCATTAAAATCATACAAATTTACAACCCAGAAGGAGACTACTTAACCTGTTGTACCTGTGCCAGCTCTCTGAAGGAGCTATCCTGTTAAACCTACTTGTGTGTGTAAATTGGCTGCCGCGTTTCACTACATTACAGCCGTGACTGCACTTCAAAAGTACCTGATTGGTTGTGAAGTGCTTTGGGATGTCTGAGGTCGTGAAGGGCGCTATGCAAATGCGAGCAGTGTCCCCTTTACGTTGTGTGGCCAGGCAGGCGGCTCTCCGGCTTTTCAATAGGAAAAACCACGCACGCACGGTATTTTGAATGTGCCGCGCAGCCCCTTAAAGGAGTCCCGCAGGCACCCCCCCCCCCCTCAAAAACAAAAATTACCGGTAACATTACCTGCAAGTCTTTCTTGCAAAATCTCGGTTGGGTGAGTTGTGAAACTATCCTGGTTAATGCTAAGTGATAATAAAAAACAACGATGCACAGGAAGTGCTCAATGTGCTGCAAGCTGATCTGAAAGGCAGAGACATTGTGCGTGATGAGTTAAGAACATAAGTAGGAGCAGACCATCATGCCCCTTGAGCCTGAGGCAAGGGCGGAGATCATGGCTGATCGGATCGTAGCAGTTCTGATAAAGAGCAGTCTCCATGGCAAGCTGCTTGTTAAAAGGAAGGAAGACTTGCATTTCTGTGGCGCCTTTCATGACCTCAGAACGTCCCCAAAACTCTTTACAGCCAATGTAGTACTTTTGAAGTGGAGTCACTGTTATAATGCAGGAAACGTGGCAGCCAATTTGCTCTCAGCAAGCTCCCGCAAACAGCAGTGTGATGATGACCAGATAATCTGTTTGTAGTGATGTATTTTGAGGGATAATTATTGGCCAGAATGCTGAAGAGAACTCCCCTGCTCTCCTCCAAAATAGTGCCGTGGGATCTTCGACATTCACCCGAGAGAGCAGACTGTGCTGATTGTAAACTTTTCATCCATGTTTTCAAATCACCCACCCATGCTATCTCTGTACCTCTCCTCCAGCCCGAGATCTCTGTGCTCCAATTCTGGCCTTTTACGCATCCCTCTCTAAGTTCTCCGCCTCTCTACCCCTCTCTCCTCCTTTTAAGATGCCCCTTAAAACCTACACCTCTCGTCCTAATATCCCCTTTATGTAGCTGGGTGTCAAATTTTGTTTGATAACGCTCCTGTGAAGTGCCTTGGGACGTTTCACTGTTAAAGTGCTATATAAATACAAGTTGTTTAACAGGCAGCCAGTGATGAGTGTGATGGTATTTGATGACGTGGTAAGTGACTGTTGGGAACAGTGCAGTTTTAGATTTCTCCTTTAATCTCACTGCTAGACAGTCAGTCCTCTGCAGTTAACATATAGAAACAATACGCATCTGAGCAATGCGCTTTGGGTCTGGTTTGTGCTGAGCGCGGAGGAGTGACACGATGGAGGTGAAAAGTTAATAAAGATAGGAGTCGGGATTTATATCGTGCAATGCCATGCACCAAAGAAGGTTTGAAAGTGCTTCTTGACATCCTTCACGAGAGTTTCGTTCATAGTGTCAGCTGTGGCTCAGTTTGTAGCACCCTCGCCTCTGAGTCAGAGAGACTTGAGCACAAAAATCTAGGCTAGGGAGTCGAGGGTTATGGGGAGCAGGTAGGGAAGTGGAGTTGAGGTCAAGATCAGATCAGCCATGATCTTATTGAATGGCGGAGCAGGCTCAAGGGGCAAATGGCCGACTCATGTTTCTTATGTTAACAATCCAGTGCTGCACTGTCTGAGGTGCCGTCTTTCAGATGAGGCATTAAACTGAGGCCCTGTCTGCTCTTCGGGTGCACGTGAAAGATTCCATGGCATTATTTCGAAGAAGACCAGGGGAGTTATCTTGTTGTCCTGGCCAATATTTATCCTTAAATCAACATGATGTTAAAAAAAACACAAGCAAATTGCTTGTTGAAAGGAAGGAAGATTTGGATTTCTATAGCTTTCAATAAGCAACTTAAAAAATAAAATACAGATTATGTGGTCATTATCACATTGTTGTTTGTGGGAGTTTGCTGTGTGCAAATAGGCTGTTGCGTTTCCCACATTACAGCAGTGCCTATACTTCATTGGCTGTAAAGCACTTTTGGACGTCCAGTGGTTGTAAATGCAAGTCTCTTTCTTTTTCACACCATGAGGTTAATTAGCGTGGACCTGTAATACCAGCTTCATTTCTTCTAACCCCCAGTGCTTGGCAGGGATCCAGAGGTGAAGAGCACATCATGGTGTGAGCACACCCAAGTATAGCTTCCCGAAATCAACCTTTTTTTTTCAAAACTGCTGCAGCCAAAACAAGCGAAATAAATGAGCTCTGTGCCTCATCCTCAGACCCATTGCCAGTGGGAATTAAAAGCCAGCCCCGCTGTATCGCTCAGCGGTTCTTGATTAGATTTGCTCTACGAGAAATCCGTCAGTCGTATTGTAGGATCAGACACAGACACGGGGCTATTCACCAAAAATACAGCCTTGTACGCCTGGTGAAAACCCACTGGCGTATGTTTACATTTCTGACAGCTTTGAGGTTCATTCAGAATAAATGGCGTCAGACTGAACAGACTGGGGTTTTTTTTCTCCTAGAAGAGGTGATCTGATGGAGGTCTTTAAAATTAAGAAGGGCTTCTTTTAGGTTAGATGTAGAGAAGATGTTTCCATTTGTGGGGGAATCTAAAGCTAGGGGGGCATAAATATTAGTCACCAATAAATCCAATAGGGAATTCAGGAGAAACTTCTTTACCCAGAGAGTGGTGAGAATGTGGAACTCACTACCACGGAGTGGTTGAGGCGAATAGCACAGATGCATACCATAGGCGGTCCCTCGAACGAGGATGACTTGCTTCCACGAGAGTTCACAGATGTTTCAATGAAGGACCCGATATTCCAGTCCTGATCTCCAGTTGAGGGGGTGGAAGATGCCTGTGCGTGGATTTTTTTTAACATGTGGTGACCGTTTCACATCAGCCACCACACGGGCTGGACAGAGCTAGGCCTTTATCCAGTGGCAAGGGTTGAACCAGGACGACTGGAGATCTGCTCTGCTGCACGGACATAGTGTGCACACATATGGCAGTGTGGGAAGGCCTGTGTTGCCCCGTACCCTCATTCACCGCACCTTCGCCCACAATGTTCCAGGGCCCGGCGCTCCTGCTCTATTTATAGCCCCGACCTGCAGTGGGTTCTTTCACAGGTCAGGGTGGCCCACGATATCCCAGGGGGCTGCTCTATTTATAGCCCCGACCTGCGGTGGTGTTCTCGCACAGGTCGGTGCGGCCCGTGATGTTCCAGGGCCCGGCGCTCCTGCTCTATTTATAGCCCCGACCTGCAGTGGGTTCTCACACAGGTCAGGGTGGCCCACGATATCCCAGGGGGCTGCTCTATTTATAGCCCCGACCTGCGGTGGTGTTCTCGCACAGGTCGGGGCGGCCCATGATGTTCCAGGGCCCGGCGCTCCTGCTCTATTTATAGCCCCGACCTGCGGTGATGTTCTCACACAGGTCAGGGTGGCCCACAATGCATTTAAGGGGAAGCTAGATACGCACATGAGGGAGAAAGAATAGAAGGATATGTTGATAGGATTCGATGAAGCAGGAGTGGGAGGAGGCTGGTGTGGAGCATAAACACTGGCATCGACCTGTTGGGCTGAATGGCCTGTTGCTGTGCTGTACACTCTATGTAAGTATTGTTGTATACCAGTAAACATTTAGTGCAGCACTAAAACAGACTGCTATCCTTTTAGTAGTTGACACTCTTTCGGAAGTTAGAATGAGGGTCTCCTGGGAGTGCATGAATATTTTCCATGGACTTGCCCCACCCCACCCCCAAACAAGTTTGAAAATTAGAGGCCCTATTTGTTAATTGCATCGTTAAATGAGGGTTTAAAAAAAATCTCTCTTCAAAATTGTCCCTTTGCACCTTTTCAATATTGTCCTGCATAAGAAATAGGAGTCGGCCATTCGGCCCCTCGAGCCTGCTCCGCCATTCAATAGGATCAGGGCTGTAGTACTAGACAGTAAAAATAGGGTCGTTCGAGCCGGGAATTTTAACTTTGTTTTTATAATGGACGGTTTAATGGATGGTCAGTGACTGGATTCCACTCTGCCAAATATAATATTTTATTATAAATTACATAGAATATGCTGCACAGAAAAAGGCCATTTGGCCCAACTAGCCTGTGCTGGTGTTTATAGAATGGTTATAGCACAGAAGGAGGCCATTTGGCCCAGCAAGCCTATGCTGGCTCTCTGAAAGAGCACTAGAGCTAGTGACATTCCCCTTCCCTTTCCTAGTAGACCTGCAAATATTTTTTCTTCTTATCCAATTCCCTTTTGAAAGCCATGATTGAATCAGCCTCCACCACCCTATCAGGCAGTGCATTCCAGATCATAACCACTCGCTGCGTCAAAAAGTTTTTCCTCATGTCGCCTTTGGTTCTTTAAATCACCTTAAATCTGTGTCCTCTTGTTCTCGACCCTTCCACCATGGGAACAGTTTCTCTCTCTCTTACGATTTTGAACACCGCTGTCAAATCTCCTCTCGACAATCTCTGCTCTAAGGAGAACAAGTCCCACATCCCTGGAACCATTCTTGTAAATCTTTTCTGCACCCTCTCTCGGCCTTCACATCCTTCCTAAAGTGCGGTGCCCAGAATTGGACACAATACTCCAGTTGAGGCTGAACCAGTGTTTTATAAAAGCTCATCATAATTCCTTGCTATGCCTCTATTTATAAAGCCCAGGATCACGTATGCTTTTTTAACTGCTTTCTGAATCTACCCTGCCACCTTCACTGATTTGTTCATAAATACTCCAGGTCTCTCTGTTCTTGCACCCCCTTTAGAATTGTACCCTTCAGTTTATACTGCCTCTCCTCATTATTCGCACTTTTCTGCGTTAAATTGCATCTGCCCATTCCACCAGCCTGCCTGTGTCATCTTGAAGTCTGTCACTATCCTCCTCACTGTTCACTATACTTCCAAGTTTTGTGTCATCTGTATACCAGGGAAACACAACACTTTGGTGACACCAGACCCGAGTAAAGGGCCATTTGACAGGTCTCACATCCTTACACCACAGGGACCCGTATCAGAATATGGAGTTTATGTACCCAAGGAGGGCATAGGAAAACCCCTTAAATTGTTGGGAGGACGATCGTCATAGCAAGCTGTAATGGCAGCAGAGCCTTAAGTCCTCCAAATGCCAGGAGGGGAAAAACCTTTAACTATCTTCTTTGATACTTTACCTGCCTATCCCGGACTGATTATCGACCCATCTGGGAAAAGAGAGGCTTTGCCTCCGCGGATGGCATGCCACTGCCTACGGCTCGATTACGGCAACATGTCCTTAGCCAAGCGAGGGAGCGGCAAACATCCGAGTGAAGGTTAAAGCACATTCTCAAATACTCCCTGGGCTGATGAGAAACAAAAGGCTAGTGAATTGGCCAGAAGCTTCTGGGTGTGGGGGAGGAATGGGCAGCCCCGGACGACCATGGATAGGGCTCCCATGGCTCCTCTGCAGTCCACCCATCGGAATAGCCTGATGTTGGTGGATGAGCATACTCCACACCAATCTCCTCCCATTCCAATTGCCTCATCTCAGCCTTTCTATCCCCTTTTCTCTCACGTACTCGTCTAGTTGTTCCACATTCTAACCACTCTGAGTAAAGACATTTCTGCTTATTTCCCTAATGGATTTATTAGTAACTGTCTTGTATTTATGGCCCTTAGTTTTGGATTCTCCCACAAGTGGAAACATTCTTTCCAGATCTACCCTGTCCAACCCATTCATAACTTTAAAGACCTCTATCGGGTCACCTTTATTAAGTCTTCTCTTTTCTAAAGAACAAAGCCCCAACCCGTTCAATCTTCCTCGATTGCTGTAATCTCTCGGTTCTGTCACCATCCTTGTAAATCTGTTTTGCACTTTCTCCAGTGCTTCTGTGGTTTTTTTAAATAGTACTCCATATTTTTCCTCCTCCCTACCCTTTTTGCTCCTGAAACCATCCACGGTGGTGGTTGAGTGCAATCTAATAAACTCATGAAACCTGATTGAGAGGAGGGGATGGTTGGTGGGGGGGGGGTGGTGGGGTGGGGGGAGACTGCAAATGCTGGAAATCTGAAGTAAAAACACAACATTTTTGGAAATGCACACAGCAGATCCACTAGTACCTGAAAAGAAAGATGGGTTAACGGTTTGGGTATAGACCCTTCAGCAGAAACGTGAGGTAATGAATTTCGGCAGACTATCTTTGGAATTTTCTATTCAAGATGGCTGTGGATGCTCAGTTGTTAAGTATATTCAGGATGGAGATCGATAGAATTTTGGACACAAGTGATATGGGGATAGTGCAGGGAAGTGGAGTTAAGGGAGAAGATCGGCCATGATCTTATTAAATGGCAGAGCATGTTCCTGCTCCTATTTCTTACGTTCTTTGTTCTTTTAACATTCTCATTCTTGTTTTCAAATCCCTCCATGGCCTCGTCCCTCCCTATCTCTGTAATCTCCTCCAGCCCCACAAACCCCCAAGATCTCTGCGCTCCTCCAATTCTATTGACCATCTCCAATTTTAATCACTCCACCATTGGTGCCTTCAGTTGTCTAGGCCCCAAGCTCTGGAATTCCCACCCTAAGCCTCTCCACCTCACTTTTCTCCTTTTAAACGCTCCTTAAAACTTATCTCTTTCACCAAGCTTTTGGTCATTTGCCCTAATATCTCGTGATGTGGATTGGTGCCAAATTTTGTTTTGTAACGCTCCTGTGAAGCACCTTTTGGATGTTTTACTAAGTTAAACATAAGAACATAAGAAATAGGAGCAGGAGTCGGCCATTTGGCTCCTCGAGTCTGCTCTGCCATTTAATAAGATCATGGCTGATCTGATCATGGACTCAGCTCCACTTCCCTGCCGGCTCCCCATAACCCTTTATTCCCTTATTGCTCAAAGATCTGTCTATCTCCGCCTTAAATATATTCAATGACCCAGCCTCCACAGCTCTCTGGGGCAGGGAATTCCATAGATTTACAACCCTCAGAGAAGAAATTTCTCCTCATCTCATTTTTAAATGGGCGGCCCCTTATTCTAAGACCATGTCCCCTAGTTTTAGTTTCTCCTATGAGTGGAAATATCCTCTCTGCATCCACCTTGTCGAGCCCCCTCATGATCTTATATGTTTCGAGAAGATCACCTCTCATTCTTCTGAACTCCAATGTGTATAGGCCCAACCTACTCGACCTATCCTTGTAAGTCAACCCCCTCATCTCCGGAATCAACTGAGTGAACCTTCTCTGAACTGCCTCCAGTGCAAGTATATCCTTCCTTAAATACGGAGACCAAAACTGTATGCAGTTAAAGGTGCTATACAAATACAAGTTGTTTTTATTATCTGAAGGGTGGTTCTCAAGTGAGCTCAATGCTGTCCTCGCCCTGACGTCTCCACATGCACGCTTTTCAGCACAGCTAGTGATCAAGAGTGGGGACCTTGGCTGATTTATGAATGTTTTTTCTTCTCTGTCTAGCTGAAACCAATTATAACATTTCAGCGACTGCTGCAGCTAATTCAGCACAGACTGCCATTGCAACCGGACATTAAATGATTCGGGCTTTTCCTGAACACTGTTTTAGGCCACAGGGACAAAGGCAGCTCCTATAAGCAGAGCAAAGCTATGATCCAAAACCTGCGCACTTCTACGTGCCACGCATGGGATATCAAGTCCAGGGTTACCAGTTATCCCTGTATTGTGATACGTAGTTAACTATAGATCACATGTTCTCCAGGAATGCCTGATCTCTGGGGTTCAGTACCACAGCAAGCACCACTTTTAGCACTGAATGCCTGGGGGAGAGATTGAAGAATTATTGATTTTATAAGACCAAAACCATTTCCTCGGTGTCCTTTCCCCCATGGGCTTGTCGTTCCTGACCACATAAATTTGCTTTCTGTTGTCATGATGTGCATTATTACCACTGGTGTCCTCCAAGGATCTATCCTTGGCCCCCTCCTACTTCTCATCTACATGCTGCCCTGCGGCAACATCATTGGAAAACACAGCGTCAGTTTCTACATGTACGCTGATGACACCCAGCTCTCCCTCACTACCGCTTCTCTCGACCCATCCACGGTCTCTAAATTGACACTTTGCTTGTCTGACATCCCGTTCTGGATAAGCCGAAATTTTCTCCAGTTGAATATTGGGAAGACTGAAGCCATTGTTTTCGGTCCCCGCCACAAACTCCATTGCCTAGACACTGACTCCATCCCTCTCCCCAACTTCTGTCTGAGGCTGAAGCAGACTGTTCGCAACCTATTTGACCCTGAAATGAGCTTTCGACTACATATCCGTAGCATAACTAAGACTTTTACACCTAAGTAACATCGCCCGTCTCCGCCCTTGCCCCAGCTCATCCGCTGCTGAAACTGTCATCCATGTCTTTGTTACCTCTAGACTTGACTATTCCAATGCAGTCCTGGCTGGTTTCGCACATTCCACCCTATGTAAGCTAGAAGTGATCCAAAACTCGGCAGCCCGTGTCCTAACTCGCACCAAGTCAGGATCACCCATCACCCCCTGTGCTCACTGACCTACATGGCTGCCGGTTAAGCAAAACTTCGATTTCAAAATTCTCATCCTTGTTTTCAAATCCCTCTATTGCCTCCCCCCGTCCCTATCTCTGTAATCTTCTCCAGCCTCACAACCCCTCCCGAGATGTCTGCGCTCCTCTAATTCTGCCGCCTTGAGCATCCCTGATTATAATCGCTCAACCATTGGTGGCCGTGCCTTCTGTTGCCTCGTTCTAAGACCTGGAATTCCCTGCCTAAACCTCTCCACCTCTCTCTCTTTCCTTCTTCAAGATGTTCCGTAAAACCTTTTGGTCATCTGTCCTAATTACTCCTTATGTGGCTCGGTGTCAATTTTTAAAATCGAATAATACTCCTGTGAAGTGCCTTGGTACGTTTCACTGCGTTAAAGGCGCTATATAAACACAGGTTGCTGTTGTTTGGTTACACTCAATTGTAAATTGCTGTGTCAAAAGTTTCTATTCAATTTTACTATGTCAGCTGTCACGATGTAGTTATAGGCAGTGGCCATGAGGTGGCGCTATGTGGCAGCTTTCTAAAGACCCTCTCCCGACTCTAACTTGTATATTTATAAAAAAAAAACACATTGTTGTCAACCGATCGTGTGTAACTAATAATCAATATATTTTTTATGTTTCCAGTTACCAAATTTCTTCCTGAAGCCGCACGATTACGGGATGTACTCCCGGAACGTAGAGTTCATCAGCCACTTTCCGCGGATAAAGACACGGTGTGTACCTGCTACCATTTTGTTCTAATCGTTGCGAGATGTGTAACGTGGGCATTATCAGGAACATTCCTTTTTAGCTGCTTGTGGTCTTGTGTTGCTAACTCTTGGTAATAGGGTCTTGGAAAGTAGTTGGCAAATACATGGTGAATGTCATCAACCTGATCAGGCTAGGGTTTTTAACAGGAACTTCCCTGCTGCCGCTCTGCCAGGCTTCATAAGTAAGCTCCTCTGACAACACCTTTATTCCCTTTGGTGACCTTTTGCGAGTCATGATGCCACTTGTTGATGTGCCTGACGAGACTCTTGCAGCCATCCTGTGCGCACGACAGATCAGGATTCGCTTTGCGTTTGCTCCCCGTGGGGACCGGCTGCACAATATGAATGTAAATGCGGGAAAGCGGCACACTTAAGTCGCCGTGCTGAGACCCAGACAACAGTATAAGGCCACTTGTGGCTTAGTGGGCAGCACTCTCGCCTCTGTCAGAGGTTGTGGGTTCAAGCCCCACTCCAGAGACTTGAGTGCACAATCTAAGCTGACACTCGCACTGCAGTGCTGAGGGAGTGCTGCGTTGTCGGAGAGTGCCGTCTTTCGGATGGGCCGTGAAACCGAGGCTCCGTCTGGACATAAAAGATCCCGTGGCCACGATTTCGAAGAAGAGCAGTGGGCGATCTCCCCGGTGTATTGGCCAATATTTATTCCTCAATCCGTCATTTTTTAAGAAAAAATACAGATGACCTGGTCATTCTCTTATTGCTGTCTGTGGGAGCTTGCTGTGCACAAATTTCCTGCCGCATTTCCTACATTACAATAGTGACTGCACTTCAAAAGTACTTCATTGGCTGTATAGCACTTGCTGAAAGGGGCTCCATGCAAGACTATCTTTCAATTTGTAATTGGATGCCTGTCACTGAAGGCCTGCAGCTTCAATGCAAAATTCAAATATCTGATTGCAAGAGTGCCAACCTGCTGCAGCAAGAAAAGAAAGACAGACTAGCATTTATATAACTCCTTTCACGACCTCGGGACGTTCCAAACAATGCTCCCTGTAAGCTGCATTTTGTTCTGCGCAGCCTATTTCTTTTAATGTGCAGGCCCTTTATATTTCTGCACATGCGCAGTACTTACAATGGGGGAAATACTGTAAGCAGCCTCGCTGGACCTTTCCCATTAATGCGCAGGGAACGTTGGTCCAAAGCAGTTTACAGCCAATGTGTAGTCACTGTTGTAATATCGGAGCCAATTTGCACTCAGCAAGGTCCCACAAACAGCAGTGTGATAAGAACATAAGAATTAGGAGCAGGAGTCGGCCATTCATCAAGATCATGGCTGATCTTCCACCTCAACACTTTCCTGCACTGTCCCCATATCCCTTAATTCCCTTAATATTTGAAAATCTCTTGATCTCTGTCTTGAATATACTCAACGACTGAGCCTCCATAGCCTGCTGGGGTAGAGAATTTCAAAGATTCACCACCCTCTGAGTGAAGAAGTTTTTCCTCATCTCGGTCCTAAATGTCTGAGCCCTTATTCTGAAACTATGCCCTCTAGTTCTAGATTGTCCCATGAGTAGAAACATCCTGTCAAGCCCCCTCAGAAACTTATGTTTTAATAAGATCACCTCTCATTCTTCTAAACTCCAATGAGTACAGGCCCAACCTGCTCAACATTTCCTCATAAGACAACCCTTTCATCTCGGGAATCAACCTCGTGAACCTTCTCTGAACTGCCTCCAATGCAAGTATATCCCTCCTTAAATAAGGAGACCAAAACTGTACGCAATACTCTTTCAAATATGGTATAAAATTCTATTATATTATGGTCACTCTTCCCTAAGGGTCCTTTTACTACAAGGTTATTAATTAACCCTCTCTCATTGCACAATACTTAGATCTATTGTGCCTGCTCCCTAGTTGGTTCCTCAACATACTGATCTAGCAAACTATCTTGTATACATTCCATGAATTCATCCTCCACATTATTACTGCAAATTTAGTTTGTCTAATATGTAGTTTAGACCCCCATGATTACCGTATTACCCTTGTTACATGTGCCTCTAATTTCCTGATTTATACTCTGCCCTACATTACAACTCCTGTTTGGGGGCTAATAAACAATGTTTTCTGCCCCTTGCTGTTTCTTAACTCCACCCAAACTGATTCTACTTGATTGTCGGAGCTAAGATCCTTTCTCTTTTCTGTCATTATCTTATCCTTTATTATCAGGGCTACCCCTCCACCTTTCCTAATTTGCCGATCTCTTCTAAAAGTTAAGTATCCTGGAATATTTAGTTCCCAACCTTGGTTACTTTGCAACCATGGCTATTGGATCAAACCTGTTCATTTCTATCTGTGCTATTAATTCATCTATTTTGTTGCGAATTCTTCGCGCATTCAGGTATAGTGCCTTTAGCTTTGACTTTTTTCTATTTCTCCCTGATGTCACCTTAGTCACTGATGGGTTATTACCTTTGTTACTCTTTCTGTCCCTTCCTGACCCAGTCTGTTTATTTTTACCCAAAACTCTGCTCTGCTCTAAAGCCTTGACATTTCTCTTGCTGCTTTTAAATGTGCTCTTACCTGAATCCTCCAAGCCCCCCCCCCCCCCACCTTCATTAGTTTAAAGCCCTGTCTACTGTCTTAGTTAATCGATTTACCAGGACACTTGTTCCAGCCTGGTTTAAGTGGTGCCTGTCCCAACTGAAGAGCTCCCTCTTTCCCCAGTACTGGTGCCAGTGCCCCATGAAGCAAAACCCCTGCCTCCCACACCACTCTTCAGGACACGCATTTAACCATCTAATCTGCTTATCCCCATGTCAATTGGTGCGTGGCTCAGATAACAATCCAGAGATTATTACCGTTGAGGTTCTGTTTTTTAATTTGGACCCGACTCCTCAAACACTCTCAGTCGAACCTCATGATGACCAAATAATCTGCTTTTGTGATGTTAAACTTCTTTACCCAGAGAGTACTTAGAATGTGGAACTCGCTCCCACCAGGAGTGGTTGAGGCGAATAGCACAGAGGCATTTAAGGGGAGGCTAGAAATCGGCACGGTCCCGGCCTGCAAGACCATCAGCAGGCCGAGGCCATTGGAGGGAGCAGCATGCGGCAGTCCGGCCCGGAAATCGGCAAGGTCCTGGCCTGCAAGACCATCAGCAGGCCGAGGCCATTGGAGGGAGCAGCACATGCTGCTGAAGGAGGGCGATGGCTACGAAGCCAGGTCGCTGATTGCAGTGCGGGCAGGCACAGCAGGAGGAGTGAAGGAGTGGCAAGAGTCCGTAGAGGGAAGTGATCGGGGCCCAGAAGAGGCGAGGGCCCAGGGGCAGCACAGGCCAGCCCACACTGCGACTTGTGTGCGCGCTCGGTCTGTGCAGCAGAGCTGGTCTCCAGTTAGTCTTGGATAATCCTTGCCACTGGACCAAGACCTAGCTCTGTCAAGCCCGTGTGGTGGCTGGTGTGCAACGTTAAAAAAATTCCAAGCACAGGCATCTTCCACCCTTCAGGATGTAGTTCGGGATCTGGAATATTAGGTCCTTCATTGAAACACCTGTGAACTCATCCCTTTTTGGCGTGGAAGCAAGTCATCCTCGCTTCGAGGGACTGCCTATGATGATGATGATGAGATAAACAAATGAGGGAGAAAGGAATCAACGTACGATGGGGTGAGATGAAGAGGGGTGGGAGGATGCTCGTGTGGAGCATAAAATGCTGTAATATTTCTGTGCTGGAAATACTATGTAAAACAATGTAAATTTTAACCAAACCCACCTGTCGGGAAACCAACAGACGTGGGTGTGCCGCTGATTTAACCCTTCGCCTGCCAGTTGAGAGTAATATTGGGCAGGGCGTAAAACCGATGTTTCACCCGATCGCGTGGGTTTCCCGCCCGGAGAGTTCAGTTAAAATGACCCCCTCAGTATCGGCGGTTGGTTGCAATTCTCCCAATGTACCAGCCCCTGCAGGCAGCACACGTTCACTAGTTCGCAGGCGATTCTGCGCACTTAGACATAGAAACATAGAAACATAGAAAATAGGTGCAGGAGTAGGCCATTCGGCCCTTCTAGCCTGCACCGCCATTCAATGAGTTCATGGCTGAACATGCAACTTCAGTACCCCATTCCTGCTTTCTCACCATACCCCTTGATTCCCCTAGTAGTAAGGACTTCATCTAACTCCTTTTTGAATATATTTAGTGAATTGGCCTCAACAACTTTCTGTGGTAGAGAATTCCACAGGTTCACCACTCTCTGGGTGAAGAAATTCCTCCTCATCTCAGTCCTAAATGGCTTCCCCCTTATCCTTAGACTGTGTCCCCTGGTTCTGGACTTCCCCAACATTGGGAACATTCTTCCTGCATCCAACCTGTCTAAACCCGTCAGAATTTTAAACGTTTCTATGAGGTCCCCTCTCATTCTTCTGAACTCCAGTGAATACAAGCCCAGTTGATCCAGTCTTTCTTGATAGGTCAGTCCCGCCATCCCGGGAATCAGTCTGGTGAACCTTCGCTGCACTCCCTCAATAGCAAGAATGTCCTTCCTCAGGTTAGGAGACCAAAACTGTACACAATACTCCAGGTGTGGCCTCACCAAGGCCCTGTACAATTGTAGCAACACCTCCCTGCCCTTGTACTCAAATCCCCTCGCTATGAAGGCCAACATGCCATTTGCTTTCTTAACCGCCTGCTGTACCTGCATGCCAACCTTCAATGACTGATGTACCATGACACCCAGGTCTCGTTGCACCTCTCCTTTTCCTAATCTGTCACCATTCAGATAATAGTCTGTCTCTCTGTTTTTACCACCAAAGTGGATAACCTCACATTTATCCACATTATACTTCATCTGCCATGCATTTGCCCACTCGCCTAACCTATCCAAGTCGCTCTGCAGCCTCATAGAATCCTCCTTGCAGCTCACACTGCCACCCAACTTAGTGTCATCCGCAAATTTGGAGATACTACATTTAATCCCCTCGTCTAAATCATTAATGTACAGTGTAAACAGCTGGGGCCCCAGCACAGAACCTTGCGGTACCCCACTAGTCACTGCCTGCCATTCTGAAAAGTCCCCATTTACTCCTACTCTTTGCTTCCTGTCTGACAACCAGTTCTCAATCCATGTCAGCACACTACCCCCAATCCCATGTGCTTTAACTTTGCACATTAATCTCTTGTGTGGGACCTTGTCGAAAGCCTTCTGAAAGTCCAAATATACCACATCGACTGGTTCTCCCTTGTCCACTCTACTGGAAACATCCTCAAAAAATTCCAGAAGATTTGTCAAGCATGATTTCCCTTTCACAAATCCATGCTGACTTGGACCTATCATATTACCTCTTTCCAAATGCACTGCGATGACATCCTTAATAATTGATTCCATCATTTTACCCACTACCGATGTCAGGCTGACCGGTCTGTAATTCCCTGTTTTCTCTCTCCCTCCTTTTTTAAAAAGTGGGGTTACATTGGCTACCCTCCACTCCATAGGAACTGATCCAGAGTCAATGGAATGTTGGAAAATGACTGTCAATGCATCCACTATTTCCAAGGCCACCTCCTTAAGTACTCTGGGATGCAGTCCATCAGGCCCTGGGGATTTATCGGCCTTCAATCCCATCAATTTCCCCAACACAATTTCCCGACTAATAAGGATTTCCCTCAGTTCCTCCTCCTTACTAGACCCTCCGACCCCTTTTATATCCGGAAGGTTGTTTGTGTCCTCCTCAGTGAATACCGAACCAAAGTACTTGTTCAATTGGTCTGCCATTTCTTTGTTCCCCGTTATGACTTCCCCTGATTCTGACTGCAGGGGACCTAAGTTTGTCTTTACTAACCTTTTTCTCTTTACATATCTATAGAAACTTTTGCAATCCGTCTTAATGTTCCCTGCAAGTTTCTTCTCGTACTCCATTTTCCCTGCCCTAATCAAACCCTTTGTCCTCCTCTGCTGAGTTCTAAATTTCTCCCAGTCCCCGGGTTCTCTGCTATTTCTGGCCAATTTGTATGCCACTTCCTTGGCTTTAATGCTATCCCTGATTTCCCTTGATAGCCACGGTTGAGCCACCTTCCCTTTTTTATTTTTACGCCAGACAGGAATGTACAATTGTTGTAGTTCATCCATGCGGTCTCTAAATGTCTGCCATTGCCCATCCACAGTCAACCCCTTCAGTATCATTCGCCAATCTATCCTAGCCAATTCACGCCTCATACCTTCAAAGTTACCCTTCTTTAAGTTCTGGACCATGGTCTCTGAATTAACTGTTTCATTCTCCATCCTAATGCAGAATTCCACCATATTATGGTCACTCTTCCCCAAGGGGCCTCGCACAACGAGATTGCTAATTAATCCTCTCTCATTACACAACACCCAGTCTAAGATGGCCTCCCCCCTAGTTGGTTCCTCGACATATTGGTCTAAAAAACCATCCCTTATGCACTCCAGGAAATCCTCCTCTACCGTATTGCTTCCAGTTTGGTTAACCCAATCTATGTGCATATTAAAGTCACCCATTATAACTGCTGCACCTTTATTGCACGCACCCCTAATTTCATGTTTGATGCCCTCCCCAACATCACTACTACTGTTTGGAGGTCTGTACACAACTCCCACTAACGTTTTTTGTCCTTTGGTATTCTGCAGCTCTACCCATATAGATTCCACATCATCCAAGCTAATGTCCTTCCGAACTATTGCCTTAATTTGCTCCTTAACCAGCAATGCTACCCCACCTCCTTTTCCTTTTATTCTATCTTTCCTGAATGTTGAATACCCCTGGATGTTGAGTTCCCAGCCCTGATCATCCTGGAGCCACGTCTCCGTAATCCCAATCACATCATATTTGTTAACATCTATTTGCACAGTTAATTCATCCACTTTATTGCGGATACTCCTTGCATTAAGACACAAAGCCTTCAGGCTTGTTCTTTTAACACCCTTTGTCCTTTTAGAATTTTGCTGTACAGTGGCCCTTTTTGTTCTTTGCCTTGGGTTTCTCTGCCCTCCACTTTTCCTCATCTCCTTTCTGTCTTTTGCTTTTGCCTCCTTTTTGTTTCCCTCTGTCTCCCTGCATTGGTTCCCATCCCCCTGCCATATCAGTTTAAATCCTCCCCAACAGCACTAGCAAACACTTCCAGAATCCAGACCCAGTCCCCTAACTGGTGAAATCCATCTCCCAAAAATGTTCTAATCTGCTTAACTCCATAAGGGATTATGTGGGTGCAGATTAGTGGGTGCTATATATAGCAAGGAGATTTTCGTGGGATCTCGTTGAAACTTCAAGGAGAACTGGTTTGGCCAGGCAAGCTGCTCAATGTGGCCAACAGTTCAAAGACATGCACGTTAGGAGCACAAAGGGAGGTTAAGTGGAACTTTCTCACCTTGTGGAAGACTATTGAAGCGCACAACGAAAATGGGTACAAGAGAAAATTAGATTTGTTTCTGGAGAAAAGGGATTATGGGCAAAACAGTGAGTAGGTGGGTAGATGGTGCATGAAAGGCCATTGAGCTCTGCTGTAACGAAAGAACTTGCATTTCTATAGCACCTTTCACAGCATCTGTGTTTTTAGTGATGTTGGTTGAGGAATAGCTATTGGCCAGAACACCGGGGAGAACTCCCCTGCGCTTCTTGTCGGCTGCGACTCAGTGGGTGGCACTCTCGCCTCTTGAGTCAGAAGGTTGTGGGTTCAAGTCCCACTCCAGAGACTTGAGCACATAAATCCAGGCTGACATTCTAGGTGCTGTGCTGAGGGAGTGCTGCACTCTCTGAGGTGCCGACTTTCAGATGAGACGTTAAACCTGGTCGCTGCCTGCTCTCTCAGATGAATGTAAAAGATCCCTTAAAATCATGAATTTAAATATAGAAAAGGAGGAAACTGAAGAAGAAAATGTGGTGCAGATGTTGCGAATTCACTGTCGTCCAGGTGAAAGATTCTGAATGTAGTCAGTGTTCTGGAACTGTGAAGTTCTGTCCTTTTTGGGGATTTGCAGTCTATGGAGTTAACGAAGCTCCATCTAGTGGTAGATGTGTGCAGCTGCAGGCATGACTGACAGCTGGTAGCTGCTCATTTAATGGGAAAGCCTGTCGAGGTGGCCCAGTGAGGATTGACGTACTGATGCCGAAATAATGGCCCGAAAATTGTGGTCGGAGGCTTCCGAAAGTACTTGGTGGTCCCAGAGGAATGTTTACTTGCGGTCCGAGGCCTAGATGCGTAGCTAGGCGTATGGTGTCTCGCATCCTAGGGACGTAAGCGCAACCTGGAATCACGTGAGCCTGGACCACCAATGAACATGGAGTATTCTCATTGGTAATAATGGGAACTCCGTTTGTACGAGCTCCCATTACTATCAATGAGAATACCCCCCCAAACACAACACAATAAATACAAAACAACATCTTGCATATTTAAAATTACCGTATATACTTGTGTATCATGCGACTTTTGAAGACCTAAATTGTAACCTAAATTTGGGGGGTAGCATGATACGCGAGATACAAAATTTGCGGGTGTGAAGTGCTGGCCAAGATTAGGCCGTTGGGCTGTTAAGCAGACCGTATCCACGCTGAATCTCGGCAGGTATCTCCTGGGCTGGATTGCAGCCTCTATTGTCACTTGTACTGTATCTTTGCTGTGGTCTAGAGATCGCCACCCACAACTCCCTCTGAAGTTTGCTGCATTATTAGAGGCTTTAACAATCAAATCTCCATCTATCTCAGCCCATGCTTCTTTTACCCGCAAACACAGTAGAGGCAAATCCGGAGCCTTCATATTCCCTCCCTTCGTAAATGATTTCTCTCCTTCCATCATCCAGTCATTCCATTTCTTTCTTATATTGTCTTTAAATGGCTTATTAATGGATACATCAAGTGGCTGAACGACGCTAGTCAAGCCAGCTGGAATGTTTGCTATATCGGTGTTCGATTCGCGAACAGCTTTCACAACAGAATCCACTCGATGTTTCATGATTCGGTTGTTAAGGTCTGTATTCGATCGTTGTTATGTGTTAGGGTACTTGTTACGTGTTGGGTACTTGTTAAACTTGTTTGAAAGCCTAGCCTAGTGGCATCTGGTATCTCAAAAAAGTGACTCGCATGATACATGAGATATATGATAAAATCATGTTTTGGGGACGAAAATTTAGGGGTCGCATGATACGTGAGATCGTAGGATACGCGAGTATATACGGTAATTGCAATTGAATGTTTAAGACAAAAACTTTTTTTTTCAGTGTGTTTAATAGGGGTAAAAATAAACTTGCCTTAATGGACAGGGTTTTTAATGTAAAAATTAGTAATAAAATGTAATTTTTCTATCTTTTAAAACTCTTATGCTGGTAAAAGTAGGCTATACCAGGCATAAGAGTTGGAAGGACATACACGTTGGCCAAATAGCCCAAATTTCAGCGCGCGAATGTCCTTCTCCCGGGGATGCGTGCGCTCTGTCAAGACATTTTGACAGATCGCAAATGTCAGCTCTTGGCACATGCACATCGTGCGGCGAGAACAGGCATTTACGAGGCCTCTTCAGGCGCGTACCCAGAGAGGCCGCAATTTACGGCCCAATGTGTGTGGCACACAACTGTGTAGAGTTTGCGCTCGTATTATCAGCGCAGATTAGGTGAATACACTTATTCAAGGTGAATATACTTGCCTTGGAAGGGAGAGCAACGTTTAGGTTTACCAGACTGATTCCTGGAATGGGTGGATAGCCCTGTGAAGAGAGATTGAGCAGACTAGGCCTATATTCTCTAGAGTTTAGAAGAATGAGAGGTGATCTCTTTGAAACGTACAAAATTCTTACAGGGGAGATGCAGGGAGGAGTTATTTTTCTATTTTTTGTGTTTTTCGAAGTTTCTCATGGTGCATATGGGGTGTGCTGCGTTTTACATTGCCATACGCTGTTTTTGAGGTTTTCTAGTTATTTTTTCTATTGTTTTGGGGAGTCAAGAACCAGGGGTCACAGTCTCAGAATGAGGGTCGGTCATTTAGGACTGAGATGATTGAAAACTTTCTTCACTCAGAGGGTGATGAATCTTTGGAATTCTCTATCTCGGAGAACTGTGGATGCTAAGTGGTTGAGTATATTCAAGACAGAGATCGATAGATTTTTGGATATTAAGGGAATCAAGGGATATGGGGATAGTGCAGGAAAGTAGAGTTGAGGTAGAAGATCAGCCATGATATTGAATGGCGGAGCAGGCTCGAGGGGCCATGTGGCCTACTCTTGCTCCTATTTCTTAATGCTCTTGTGTTCTTAAATTGACACAAAAGATTGGGGGATTTCAAACGCAAGTTACGCCAAGGCTTCGGTGATTTTTAACGCTGTTTCAAAATCATTTTGCCAGAAGCCGGCCCCGTCCACAAAGTTGGCCCCTCCCCCAGATTGAAATAACGAGGACCGTGAGTTTCCGCTGACTGTCTTGGGAAGATTCCTCCCGATGTGTTGTACTTGGGATATTCTCTTCCATTAAATGGAACCGTGGAACACGTATTGAGCATCTTATTCGATTTGGAAGATTTTAAAGAAAGAAAGACGTGCATTCCATGCAGCTCTTTACACGGCCTCAAGACATTCCAAAGGCCTTCATAGCATCATTTGAGGTGTGCTCACTGTTGTAATGTAAGAAATGCGAAGCCAGTTTGCACACAGCCAAGGTCCCACAAACAGCAATGTCACAATTGCCAAATAATCTGTTTGTTGGTTGAATGATTAATATTGGTCAGGAAATCGGGGCAATTTCCCCTGCTCTTCTTAAAAATAGTGCTATGGGATCTTTTAAATCCACCTGAAAGAGCAAACAGGACCTCGTTTAACATCTCATCCGAATGTTGGCACGTGTGACAGTGCAGCACTCCCCTTGGTACTGCACTGGAGCATCAGCCTAGATTTTGTGCTGTAGACTCCACTTCTACACTGCACCACATCCCATCTCTAACCTTCTCCGGTCTCGAGATCCGAGATCTCTCCATTCCTCCAACTCCAGCCTCTTTCACATCTCCGATTTTCATTGCTTCCCCCATTGGCGGCCATGCCTTCAGCTGCCTGGGCCCCAAACTCCAAAATGTCCTCCCTAAACCTCTCCGCCTCTTGACCTCTCTCTCCACTCCTTTTAAGATACCCCTTTAAAACCTACTTCTTTGACCAAGCTTTTGGCCACCTGTCCTATCTCTCTGTGGCTCGGTGCCAAATCTTGTTTGGTAATCGCTCCTGGGAAGCGGCTTGGGACGTTTTTCTAAGTAAAAGGCGGTGTACAAATGCGAGTTGTTATCTAAAAGCGCTTCAGGTACATGCATAGGGAAGTGGAACAGCTGGTTGTGTACAGCAAACCGTCACAAGCAGCAAGGAGATACAGGAGCCGCCCACTATTGGTTTCAGTGGTGTCGGTAGAAGAAAATGTTCGGACAGTGCATGAACTCCCCGGTAGCATTGGTATCGTTAACCTGTGCCTCCCGAGTAATGCCGGTTAAACATTTCCTTCCAAGGGAATGTGGCATTGTGGGACCTCCAGCAGCTTAAAGGAGAGGTGACCTCTAGTCGCTCTGGCTGTGACATTCCTGGGCACTGCTGTAATCATTACGTTTATTGCAACTGGAGAAAGATGCCTGGCACCGCCGGCAGGAATGTGCAGCTGTTGTAACCAAGAAAGACTTGCAGTTATAGCATGCCTTATGCAACTTCCGGACCTCCCAAAGCCACTGAAGCACTTTGAAATAGCGCCGTGGGATCTTTTACGTCCAGCTGAGAGAGAAGATGGGGCCTCAGTTTAACGTCTCTCCCCCATTGACTCCAAAGGCGAGAGTGCTACCCACTAAGCCACGGCTAATGCTCAATGTTACCTACCACAGTCGGGAGACGAGGGGCGAAATACTGACGTCGGGATTGAATTCCCAGTCTCTGCACTGTGAACTCTTGGGTGTGAAGAGTTTGCCAAGTGCAAATGCCTAAGTGTTTCCCTTCGCAGCACTGTTAGTTAATCTCAATGGGTGGCACTCTGAGTCAGAAGGTTGTGGGTTTGAGTCCCGCTCCAAAGACACGAGCATATAATCGAGGCTGCCACTCCCACTGCAGTGCTGAGGGAGCGCTGAGGTGGTGTCTTTTGGATGAGACGTTAAACCCAGGCCCCGTCTGCCTCCTCGGGTGAATGTCAAAGATCCCATGTCTCGCTCGCGCCCCCTGCCCCTCTCGCTCGCGCCCCCTGCCCCTCTCGCTCGCGCCCCCTGCCCCTCTCGCTCGCGCCCCCTGCCCCTCTCGCTCGCGCCCCCCCTGCCCCCCTCGCTCGCGCCCCCCCTGCCCCCCTCGCTCGCGCCCCCCCTGCCCCCCTCGCTCGCGCCCCCCCGCAAAGGTTACTGCACAAGATAAACGTTCACGGGGTTGGGGTAATATATTAGCATGGATGCAGGATTGGCTAACTAAGTCGGGATATATGGGTCATTTTCCGGTTGGCAAACAGTGATTAGTGGGGTGCCACAGGGATCAGTGCTGGCGCCTGAACCATTTACAATCTATATTAATGACTCTGATGAAGGGACCTAGTGTACTGTAGCCACGTTTGCTGATGATACAACGATGGGTGGAAAAGCAAGTTGTGAGGCGGATACAAAAAATCTGCAAAGGGATATAGTGAGGGGGCAAAAATTTGGCAGATGGAGTTTGGGAAAATGTGAGGTTATCCACTTTGGCAGAAATAATAGGAAAGCAAATTATAATTTAAATGGAGAAAAATTGCAATGTGCTGCAGTACAGAAAGACCTGGGGGTCCTTGTGCATGAAACACAAAAAGTGAGTATGCAGGTACAGCAAGTAATCAGGAAGGCAAATGGAATGTTGGCCTTTATTGCAAGGGGGATAGAGTATAAAAGCAGACAAGTCCTGCTACACCTGTACTGCGTATTGGTGAGGCCACACCTGGAGTAGTGCGTACAGTTTTGGTCTCCTTATTTAAGGAAGGATATACTTGCATTGGAGGCTGTTCAGAGAAGGTTCACTAAGTTGATTCCGGAGATGAGGGGGTTGACTTATGAAGGTAGATTGGGCCTATATATATTGGAGTTCAGAAGAATGAGAGGTGATCTTATCAAAACATAAGATAATGAGGGGGCTCGACAAGGTGGAATCAGAGAGGATATTTCCACTCACAGGGGAAACTGAAACTAGGGGACATAGTCTCAGAATAAGGGGTCGCCCATTTAAAACTGAGATGAGGAGAAATTTCTTCTGAGGGTTGTAAATCTGTGGAATTCTTTGTCCCAGAGAGCTGTGGGGGCTGGGTCATTGAATATATTTAAGGCGGAGATAGACAGATTTTTGAGCAATAAGGGAATAAAAGGTGATGGGGAGCGGGCAGGGAAGTGAAACTGAGTCCATGATCAGATCAGCCATGATCTTATTGAATGGCAGAGCAGGCTCGAGGGAACAGGTGGCCTACTCCTCCGAATTCTCATGTTTTCATGTTCTTATTTCAGCCCCTTGAGTCTGTTCTGCATCGCAACAGCAGCACCACATCACATGGCGAGAATTAGAAAACGTTGGTTACTGCTTTGTAAACAATGGTGCTAATTGATAACATTAGTCTTTGCATCATGTCCCTGTACACGTACCATATTTCTCAGCATGGTTAGTTTCATACAACAATAATTCCACTTGTATAGAGCTTTTAATGTAGTAAACTGTCCAAAGTTGCTTCACGGGAGCTTCATCAAACAAAATTTGACACCGAGCCACATAAGGAAATATTAGGGCAAGTGACTGAAAGGTTATTCAAAGAGGTAGGTTTTAAGGGGCATTTTTAGTGAAAGTGAGGTTTGGGGGGGAATTCTAGGGCTTGGAACTGAGGCAGCTGAAGGCACGGCCACCGATGCTGGAGCGAAGGAAAGTGGATGCGCAAGAGGCCAGAATTTGAGGAGCGCAGCGATCTCGGAGGGTTGTCGGGCTGGAGGAGGTTACAGAGATGGGGAGGGGAGTGGGGGGGTGGGGGGCGCGGCGTGGGGGTGGAAACCATGGAGGGATTTGAAAACCAGGATGAGAATTTTTTTTAATTGAGGCGTTGCCAGACTGGGGAGCCAGTGTAGGTCAGCAAGCACGGGTGATGGGTGAGCGGGACTTAGTGCGTGTTAGGATACAGACAGCAGAGTTTTGGTTGAGCTGTACGATACAGAGGGGGCAAGGTGGACGGCTGGGCAGGAGAATATTGGAATAATCGAGTCTGGAGGGAATAAAGTCTTGGATGAGAATTTCAGCAGCAGAGGCAGGGATGGACGGAGATGGAAGTCGGCCTATATTCTCTAGAGTTGAGAAGAATGAGAAGTGATCTCATTGAAAGATACAAAATTCTTACAAGGTTTGACAGGATAGATACAGGGAGGATGTTTCCCTTGGCTGGGGAGTCCAGAACCAGGGGTCACAGTCTCAGAATAAGGGGTCGGCCATTTAGGACTGAGATGAGGAAAAACTTCTTTACTCACAGGGTGGGGAATCTCTACCTCAGAGGGATGTGGATGCTCAGTCGTTGAATATATTCAAGACAGAGATCGATAGATTTTTGGCTATTAAGAGAATCAAGCGATATGGGGCGGGGAAGTGGAGTTGGGGTAGAAGATCAGCCATGATCTCAGTGAACGGCGGAGCAGGCTCGAGGGGGCCACATGGCCGACTCCTGCTCCGATTTCTTTTGTTCTTGTGTCTTGGTGATGGAGAGGATGGATGCGGGGTCTGATGTGCATCTCTGGGCCAGGTCGGATGGCAAGGTTGGAAACGGTCTTGTTCAATGTCAGACAGGGTCAAGGAGATGGATGGAATTGGTGGCTAGGGAGTGGAGTTTGTGGTACATAGTATCTTCCAATGTTGTATTCTTTCACCGCAGCTGCCCTTTTGCTTGCAAATCAGGCGGGTGGGCTTTCTATTCACGTCAAAGAAATACGAAATGAATTTCATCGTTCATGTGAACGTTCTGGTAATTTACCCGATTGGCGCTGCATGTTTTCTGGGTTACGTACTGTGCAGTTTAGGAGGGGGGAGTACAAAGGTTATAGTCAAGGCTATTGACACGGCTGAAAAAGCAATTATTTTTGCTTTTAAGAAAAGCAGGCTTTTCTCTTGTAAGAAAGGCACTGATGCCGGTAGTAATTGTTTTTCTCAAGTGAATCCATAGCATGGGTTCGGCACAGACAAAATAACCTCATTTTTGTCTGATTTATCACCACCAGTAAAGTAAATAGAGGAAATAAAAGCATGTTAATGGATTTAGGCATGGGCACATCTGCCTCTCCAAGACTTATGGATTGGTATCATTTAAAATTCCTGTCTTTCCCCTTCCAATCCCATCTGTCAGCTGTTGCCCTTTGTCAGATCCGACACCACAGCGATTATAATCGTGTAATCGTAAGAAACTCACCGATAAATTAGCGTTTTCCTTTCAATCTGCGGAGTGCAATACCAGTATTCTGTGTATGGATTATTTATTTTAGCTTCAGAAGGGAATTAGATAGATGCATGGCTGGGCTATGTGAAAGGGGCAGGGGAGTGGGACTAATTGGACAGCACTTTCAAAGGCTGTGCCTGCTCAGTCAATGAGTGTATTCAAGACTGAGGTCGATAGATTTTTGCATACTAAGAGAGTTGAGGGATATGGGGCGAAGAACATAAAAATTAGGAGTAGGAGTCGGCCATTTGGCCCCTTCAAGCCTGCTCCTCCATTCAATGAGATCATGGCTGATCTTCTACCTCAACTCCACTTTCCTGCACTATCCACATATCCCTTGATTTCCTTAATATCCAAAAATCTATTGATCTCAGTCTTGAATATGCTCAGACTGAGCTTCCACATCCCTCTGCGGTAGAGAATTCCAAAGATTCACCACCCTCTGAGTGAAGAAGTTTCCCCTCATCTCAGTCCTAAATTGCTGACCCCCTTATCCTGAGACTCTGACCCCTGGTTCTAGACTCCCCAGCCAGATGATGTGGGAAACTGAGGTCAAGGGTCAACCATGATCTTACCCTCTTATGACACTGAAAAGTGTGGAGGAACAAAGGGACCTTGGAGTGCAGGTCCACAGATTCCTGAAGGTAGCAGGCCAGGTAGATAAGGTGGTTAAGAAGGCATATAGAATATTTGCCTTTATTAGTTGAGGCATGTAATACAAGAGCAGGGGGGGGGGTTATGCTTAGACTGTATGAAATATTGGTTAGGCCGCAGCTGGACTGGTAACCACATTACAGGAAAGGTGTGATTGCACTGGAAAGGGTGCAGAGGAGATATACAAGTATGTTGCCTGGATTGGAGAATTTTGGTTATGAGGAAAGATTGGAGATACTGGGTCTGTTGGTTATTTGGAACAGAGGAGGCTGAGGTGAAGCCTGAGTGAGGTGTACAAAATTATGAGGAGCCTGGATAGAGTGGATAGGAAGGACCTGTTCCTCTTGGCAGAAGGGTCAACAACCAGGGGGCATGTATTTAAAGTAATTGGGGGGTGGTTTAGAGTAGATTTGACAAGGTCCCACACAAGAGATAAGTGTGCAAAATTAAGGCACATGGGATTGGGGGTAATGTACTGATGTGGATAGAGAACTGGTTGGCAGACAGGAAGCAGAGTGGGAATAAACGGGTCCTTTTCAGAATGGCAGGCAGTGACTAGTGGGGTGCCGCAGGGTTCAGTGCTGGGACCCCAGCTATCTACAATATACATTAATGATTTAGATGAAGGAATTGAATGCAATATCTCCAAGTTTGCAGATGACACTGAGCTGGGTGGCAGTGCGAGCTGTGAGGAGGATGCTAAGAGGCTGCAGAGGGACTTGGATAAGTGTGAGGTTATCCACTTTGGTTGCAAAAACAGGAATGCAGAATATTATCTGAATGGTGAAAGATTAGTAAAAGGGGAGGTGCAACGAGACCTGGGTGTCATGGTACATCAGTCATTGAAGGTTGGCATACAGGTGCAGCAGGTGGTGAAGAAGGTAAATGGCATGCTGGCCTTCATAGCTAGGGGATTTGAGTATAGGAGCAGGGAGGTCTTACTGCAGTTGTACAGGGCCTTGGTCAGACCACACCTTGAATATTGTGTAGTTTTGGTCTCCTAATCTGAGGAAGGACATTCTTGCTATTGAGGGAATACAGCGAGGTTCACCAGACTGATTCCCGGGATGGCAGGGATGGCAGGACTGACATATGAAGAAAGACTGGATCGACTAGGCTTATATTCAATGGAATTTAGAAGAATGAGAGGGAATCTCATAGAAACATATAAAATTCTGACGGGATTGGGCAGGTTAGGTGCAGGAAGAATGTTCCTGATGTTGGGGAAGTCCAGAACCAGGGGTCACAGTCTAAGGATAAGGGGTAAGCCATTTAGGACCGAGATGAGGAGAAACTTCTTCATTCAGAGAATTGTGAACCTGTGGAGTTCTGTACCATAAAGTTGTTGAGGCCAGTTCGTTAGATATATTCAAAAGGGAGTTCGATGTGGCCCTTATGGCTAAAGGGATCAAGGGTATGGAGAGAAAGCAGGAAAGGGGTACTGAAGTTGCATGATCAGCCATGATCTTATTGAATGGTGGTGCAGGCTCGAAGGGCCGAATAGCCTACTCCTGCACCTACTTTCTATGTTTCTATGAAATGTCTTCACCCAGAGGATGGTGGGGGTCTGGAACTCACTGCCTGAAAGGGTGGTAGAGGCAGAAACCCTCAGCACATTTAAAAGATACTTAGATGTGCATTTGAAGTGCCGTAACCTACAGGGCTGCAGACCAAGAGCTGGAAAGTGAGATTAAGTTGAACAGCTCTTTGTCGGCCGGCGCGGACACGATGGACCGAAATGGCTTCCTTCCGTGCTGTAAATTTCTATGATTCTTACTGAATGGCGGAGCCGTACGCCCTGCTCCTGCTCCTACTTCTTTTGTCCTTGTGCTCACTCTGCTTTGCCTTTCACCTCGCAGAGGCCGCACCATCTATCAGCTAGTGGTGACCTTGCTACGATTTATGGTGTGGAATTACTGTGCCGACATTCAGATGGAGGTGATGAAGATGACGCAGCACCCCGAGGACTGGACGATCCAGGTGCGGTGGCGAGTTACAGGCCTGCCGCTCCATGTGCTGATGCTGAAATTTTACAAGAAGGACAAGACTGAACTATATAGGTGAGACTACAGACTGCATTTACCCCAGCGGGTCGCTGAGGGACCTGTTTGCTCGAAGTGCACCTTAACATTTGAAAGAATGTCACTTCAGCATTTGGTGCTGGTTTAAGAACCAGCGGCAGGATTTGTACCTAAAGTCAGGGCGAACTGTTGGGTAATTGGCTGGGGTCCTTTTTCTCTTGGAAAGAGAAGCCCGAGGGGTGACCTGAGGGTGTGCACTTAGAGCCGTAACCTACAGGGCTACGGACCTAGTGCTGGAAGGTGGGATTAGGCTGGGTCGTTCTTTTTCAACCGGCACAGACACGATGGGCCGAATGGCTTCCTTCAGCTTCGTAATTTTCTATGATAGAGGTCTTTTAAAATTATGAAGGGGTTGGATTGGGTAGAAGTAGAGAAGTTCAAAATCATGAGGGGTCTGGACAGAGTAGATTAGCGGGAAGGGTGGACAACCAGAGGACAGAGATTTTAAGGTGTTTGACAAAAGAACCAAAGGCGATGCAAGACAAAACTTTTTTACTCAGCGAATGGTTCGGATCTGGACTGCACGGCCTGAAAGGGTTGTGGAGGCCGATTCAAATCGCGGCTTTCAAAAGGGAGTTGGATAAGTACCCGAGAGAAAAACATTTGTAGGGCTACGGGGAAAGGGCGGGGGAGTGGGACTAGCTGAGAGCCGGCACGGGCTCAACAGGCTGTGAAGGACCTCCTTCCGTGCTGTAACCATTCTATGAAGGTGTTTCCACTTGTGAGTGAGACCAGAACTAGGGGCCAGAAATAGGAGATAGTCACTAAGAAATCTAATAAGAAATTCAGGAGAAACTTCTTTGCCCAGACCATGGTTAGAATGTGTAACTCGCTACCACAAGAAGTAGTTGAGGCGAACAGCATAGATGCATTTAAGGGGAAGCTGGATAAACACATGAGAGAGAAAGGAATAGAGGGTTATGCTGATGGGATGAGATGGAGAGGTTGGAGGAGTTGGAGCCGAACGACCAGTTTCTGTGCTGTATATTCCATGTAATTTGAGGCTTGTGTGGTTTAGTTCAGCATCCTATCACTGTTAATGGGAGCGGTGTGTCCTCCCCTGTACAGTGCAGTAGTGTCCCCAAGCTTAAAAATTCATCCAGTGGGATGCATTGTACTGAAGATTGGGGCGGCTCAATGTGTTAATTGTGGCTTAATTCTGTTCTTTTTGGGGCTCAATTTTCCCCAATGCCGTTTTTTGGCGTATTGCCAGAGTTATGCCTGTTTTCTTGGCCCCAAGTACTCCAAAAAAGTTTCCCCGTTCTATTTTTTGAAATTGGCGCTGTGCAGTCTGTCCTGTAGCTTCGGGGAGTGGAGCCTCGTGTCTGTGCCAAAAAAACGATGCCCTCACTCTGCGTATGCACAGGAAAAAAAGGCTGCTTTTGACGTGATTGCTATGGACGCGTATGCCCAGTACAGCTCCTGGTCTGCGTTCGGCCATTTTTAAAGAGCTTTTTAAAGAGAGAACTTTAATTCTCATTGGGAAAATCGGAGCAACAATGCAAGATGCAACGCGGCTCAAGGACCAAGAATTTCTTACAGGATGAAGTGGAGGCACTAGTTACTGTGATTGAAGCCAGATGGCACGAGCTGGACATCAACAGAAGTCACACAAAAGTTTCACCAAAAGACAGGAAGAAACGCTGGAACCAACTCGCAGAAGATTACTGTGCAGTGGTGACCACCCCGAGGTCTGGAGGCCTGTGCAAAAAGAAGTGGCAGGACCTTGGTCAAGTAGTTAGTGTAAGTAATATTTTCATTTATTCAGTGGGATTGCAATTGTAAATGTGAGCATCTGTATATGTCCCACCCAGCAGAAAGACACCCCCTCTTTTATAAAAAAAAAAAAAAAAAAAAAAAATTATATTTTCATCAGAGGAAGGTAGCACACAACAAAAGGGAAAGAGCTCGAACAGGAGGAGGCCCGGCAAATATGCACCCACTGACACCCTTGGAAGAGAGGGTCGCTGCTTTGATGGGTCCTGCCTGGAGAAAAGCAACCACCACTGCACAAGCTGGGCCCACACTCGAGGGAAAGGGTAGGTCCTGCAAATTCCACAGTCTGGCGTTGCTAAATGTTAAGTACTGCGCGGGCTAGCCGTGCTTCGGTTCATGGGGATGTCTCCGTCAGCTACGTTCCGGTTGATGCAATGTGCTATTATACATCGTGGTCCTTCACATGAGCCTGCTGCCTGCGCTGTGTGAGCCTACTCATGCCACCCTGCCCCCTCCTCTGTTGCTAGCCATTTGTTTGTTCTGTTATATTTTGCAGAACTTGAGGCCAACCCTGACGAGGCTGAAACCAATGCAGAAGAAGATTCAGACGCGGACGAGCCTGAAGAGGAGAACATCTTCCAATCCCACCTTCCAGACCAAGAGCATGGGGGTGAGGGGGAGGGGATGGATGAAGCCCCCACTGTTGTACTCACTTTGGAGGAGGTGTAGGTGCCGCCCATTGAGCTGCCAGCCCCTTTCCTGAGTGGTACAAGTGTTGCTGGGACATTCCATGGTTTCCCACAGTCCGAAGCTGTGGGTCCCAGTGGGGTGCAGCGAGGCACACCCAGGGCCCCACTGTCCCAGGCTGCGGGTCCCACTGGGGTGCAATGAGGCACACGCAGAGCCCACGGTCCCAGGCTGCGGGTCCCAGTGGGATGCAATGAGGCACACCCAGGGCCCCACTGTCCCAGGCTGCGGGTCCCAGTGGGATGCAATGAGGCACACCCAGGGCCCCACTGTCCCAGGCTGCGGGTCCCACTGGGGTGCAGCGAGGCACACCCAGGGCCCCACCGTCCCAGGCTGTGGGTCCCAGTGGGATGCAACGAGCTGCACCCAGGGTGAGGAGGAGAAGGAGAGCTCGACGGCGCTCTTCTGAGATGCAGAATCTAACAAATGTGGTTCAAATTATGGCAATGAATATGGTGAGCATTGACCTTACACAATCACTACTGGACACCATCAGTGGGGTAGGTGATGAGGTATCAGGACTGACGGGAGAAATAACAACACTCTCCCGAAAAATGGGAACACTGTCCGAGAACTTGAGGGAGGGAATGTTGCAGGCAGCTGATACGCTGTCGGTGAACATGAGGGAAGGAATGTCACAGGTAGCTGATACGCTGTCATTGAACATGAAGGAGGGAATGTCACAGGCAGCTGATACGCTGTCAGTGAACATGAAGGAGGGAATGTCACAGGTAGCTGATACGCTGTCATTGAACATGAAGGAGGGAATGTCACAGGTAGCTGATACGCTGTCAGTGAACATGAAGGAGGGAATGTCACAGGTAGTTGACACACTGTCAGGACACATGAGGGAAGGAATGTAGGAGTTAGCTGCTGCAATAAGGGAACATAGATAGAATCAACTGCCACTCCCACCTTAATCCCCAGACCAGCCTCTGTAGGGCCCAAGCAAGGCCCTCCACATTACCACCTGCTCCCTGCCCCCCCATCAAGATATGCGCATTACCCGAGATGTTCGAAAGAATAAGTTTTGTACCAACCCAAGAAACGCTGCACCATCGCCTGCGGGTAGGGGTGGAGTCAACAAGACCAAGCGCAGTGGCCAGCTTTAGAATAAGGTGGAGGAGAGATGGGTGCGGCCTTTCTTTGCTGCTGCTGCTGTTATTGTTACTGTTGTAACTGTTCTCAAATTAAAAGTTTTTACAAATTATGTAAATTTACAAGTTTAAAAGTCTAAGTGATCTTAACTGAGAACTTTAAAGTTTGATACAAGAATATTTTTATTAAAGTTAAGTACAAACAAATGTTAAACTTTTGAATAAAATATATTTTAAATGATGATTGAATCATTTACAATATTTGTTGCATTATTAACACCACTTTTCCATCGTTTCTGCCATTGACACATTACGGAACAGGTCCAAACAGTAAGCACGGTCCATTTGGGCATGACGATCTGCCCTCCGCAGCCGTGCTCCGGGTTCAGGAAGTTGCATGGCGTCATCTTCCTATTCCTCCTCCTACTCCTCGTCATCTTCCTAATCCTCCTCCTCCTCGTCATCTTCCTAATCCTCCTCCTCCTCCTCGTCATCTTCCTATTCCTCCTCCTCCTCCTCGTCATCTTCCTATTCTTCCTAATCCTCCTCCTCCTCGTCATCTTCCTATTCCTCCTCCTACTCCTCGTCATCTTCCTAATCCTCCTCCTCCTCCTCGTCATCTTCCTATTCCTCCTCCTCCTCGTCATCTTCCTATTCCTCCTCCTGCTCCTCATCATCTTCCTATTCCTCCTCCTCCTCCTCGTCATCTTCCTATTCTTCCTCCTCCTCCTCCTCGTCATCTTCCTATTCCTCCTCCTCCTCGTCATCTTCCTATTCCTCCTCCTGCTCCTCGTCATCTTCCTAATCCTCCTCCTCCTCGTCATCTTCCTAATCCTCCTCCTCCTCGTCATCTTCCTATTCCTCCTCCTCCTCCTCCTCCTCCTCCTCCTCGTCATCTTCCTATTCCTCCTCCTCCTCCTCCTCCTCCTCGTCATCTTCCTATTCCTCCTCCTCCTCGTCATCTTCCTATTCCTCCTCCTCCTCCTCGTCATCTTCCTATTCCTCCTCCTCCTCCTCCTCCTCCTCCTCGTCATCTTCCTATTCCTCCTCCTCCTCCTCCTCCTCGTCATCTTCCTATTCCTCCTCCTCCTCCTCCTCCTCCTCCTCGTCATCTTCCTATTCCTCCTCCTCCTCGTCATCTTCCTATTCCTCCTCCTCCTCGTCATCTTCCTATTCCTCCTCCTCCTCCTCCTCCTCCTCCTCGTCATCTTCCTATTCCTCCTCCTCCTCCTCCTCCTCCTCCTCGTCATCTTCCTATTCCTCCTCCTCCTCCTCCTCCTCCTCCTCGTCATCTTCCTATTCCTCCTCCTCCTCCTCCTCCTCCTCCTCCTCGTCATCTTCCTATTCCTCCTCCTCCTCCTCCTCCTCCTCCTCCTCCTCCTCCTCGTCATCTTCCTATTCCTCCTCCTCCTCGTCTTCTTCCTATACCTCCTCCTCCTCGTCATCTTCCTATTCCTCCTCCTCCTCCTCCTCGTCATCTTCCTATTCCTCCTCCTCCTCCTCCTCCTCCTCCTCCTCCTCGTCATCTTCCTATTCCTCCTCCTCCTCGTCTTCTTCCTATACCTCCTCCTCCTCGTCATCTTCCTATTCCTCCTCCTCCTCTCCCTCTCCCTCTCCCTCTCCCTCTCCCTCTCCCTCTCCCTCTCCCTCTCCCTCTCCCTCTCCCTCTCCCTCTCCCTCTCCCTCTCCCTCTCCCTCTCCCTCTCCCTCTCCCTCTCCCTCTCCCTCTCCCTATTCCTCCTCCTCCTATTCCTATTCCTCCTCCTCCTATTCCTATTCCTCCTCCTCCTATTCCTATTCCTCCTCCTCCTATTCCTCCTCATCCTCCTCCTATTCCTCCTCATCATCCTCCTCGTCGTCTTCGTCGTCGTCGTCATCTTCCTCCTCCTCCTCCTCGTCATCCTCCTCCTCCTCCTCCTCGTCATCCTCCTCCTCCTCCTCTTCCTCCTCGCCATCTTTCTCGTCATCCTCCTCCTCGTCATCTTCCTCCTCCTCCTCCTCGTCATCTTCCTCCTCCTCCTCCTCGTCATCTTCCTCCTCCTCCTCGTCATCTTCCTCCTCCTCCTCGTCATCTTCCTCCTCCTCCTCGTCATCTTCCTCCTCCTCCTCGTCATCTTCCTCCTCCTCCTCGTCATCTTCCTCCTCCTCCTCGTCATCTTCCTCCTCCTCCTCGTCATCCTCCTCCTCCTCCTCTTCCTCCTCGCCATCTTTCTCGTCATCCTCCTCCTCGTCATCTTCCTCCTCCTCGTCCTCGTCATCTTCCTCCTCCTCCTCCTCGTCATCTTCCTCCTCCTCCTCCTCGTCATCTTCCTCCTCCTCCTCCTCGTCATCTTCCTCCTCCTCCTCCTCGTCATCTTCCTCCTCCTCCTCCTCGTCATCTTCCTCCTCCTCCTCCTCCTCCTCGTCATCTTCCTCCTCCTCCTCCTCGTCATCTTCCTAGTCCTCCTCCTCGTCATCTTCCTAGTCCTCCTCCTCGTCATCTTCCTAGTCCTCCTCCTCCTCCTCCTCGTCATCTTCCTATTCCTCCTCCTACTCCTCCTCGTCCTCCTCCTCCTCCTCCTCCTCGTCATCTTCCTATTCCTCCTCCTCCTCCTCGTCTTCTTCCTATACCTCCTCCTCCTCGTCATCTTCCTATTCCTCCTCCTCCTCGTCATCTTCCTCCTCCTCCTCCTCCTCCTCTTCCTCTCCCTCTCCCTCTCCCACTCCCTCTCCCACTCCCTCTCCCTCTCCCTCTCCCACTCCCTCTCCCACTCCCTCTCCCACTCCCTCTCCCACTCCCTCTCCCACTCCCTCTCCCACTCCCTCTCCCACTCCCTCTCCCACTCCCTCTCCCACTCCCTCTCCCACTCCCTCTCCCACTCCCACTCCCTCTCCCTCTCCCTCTTCCTCTTCCTCTTCCTATTCCTATTCCTCCTCCTATTCCTATTCCTCCTCCTCCTCCTCCTATTCCTTCTCCTCCTCGTCGTCTTCGTCATCCTCCTCGTCATCCTCCTCCTCCTCCTCCTCGTCATCCTCCTCCTCCTCCTCCTCGTCATCCTCCTCCTCCTCGTCATCTTCCTCCTCCTCCTCCTCGTCATCTTCCTCCTCCTCCTCCTCGTCATCTTCCTCCTCCTCCTCCTCGTCATCTTCCTCCTCCTTCTCCTCCTCCTCGTCATCTTCCTAGTCCTCCTCCTACTCCTCCTCCTCCTCGTCATCTTCCTATTCCTCCTCCTACTCCTCCTCCTCCTCCTCCTCCTCCTCGTCATCTTCCTATTCCTCTTCCTCCTCCTCCTCGTCATCTTCTTATTCCTCCTCTTCCTCCTCTTCCTCCTCCTCCTCGTCATCTTCCTATTCCTCCTCCTCGTCATCTTCCTATTCCTCCTCCTCGTCATCTTCCTATTCCTCCTCCTCCTCCTCCTCCTCGTCATCTTCCTATTCCTCCTCCTGCTCGTCATCTTCCTATTCCTCCTCCTCCTCCTCCTCGTCATCTTCCTATTCCTCCTCCTCCTCCTCGTCATCTTCCTATTCCTCCTCCTCCTCCTCCTCGTCATCTTCCTATTCCTTCTCCTCCTCCTCCTCCTCCTCCTCGTCATCTTCCTATTCCTCCTCCTCCTCGTCATCTTCCTATTCCTCCTCCTCCTCGTCTTCTTCCTATACCTCCTCCTCCTCGTCATCTTCCTCCTCCTCGTCCTCTTCCTCTTCCTCCTCTTCCTCTTCCTCTTCCTCTTCCTCTTCCTCTTCTTCCTCTTCTTCCTCTTCTTCCTCTTCTTCCTCTTCTTCCTCTTCTTCCTCTTCTTCCTCTTCTCCCTCTCCCTCTCCCTCTCCCTCTCCCTCTCCCTCTCCCCTCTCCCTCTCCCTCTCCCTCTCCCTCTCCCTCTCCCTCTCCCTCTCCCTCTCCCTCTCCCTCTCCCTCTCCCTCTCCCTCTCCCTCTCCCTCTCCCTCTCCCTCTTCTTCCTCCTCCTCTTCCTATTCCTCCTCCTATTCCTCCTCCTCCTATTCCTATTCCTCCTCCTCCTATTCCTCCTATTCCTCCTCGTCATCCTCCTCCTCCTCCTCGTCATCTTCCTAGTCCTCCTTCTCCTCCTCCTCGTCATCTTCCTAGTCCTCCTCCTACTCCTCCTCCTCCTCCTCCTCCTCGTCATCTTCCTATTCCTCTTCCTCCTCCTCGTCATCTTCTTATTCCTCCTCTTCCTCCTCCTCCTCGTCATCTTCCTATTCCTCCTCCTCGTCATCTTCCTATTCCTCCTCCTCCTCCTCCTCCTCCTCGTCATCTTCCTATTCCTCCTCCTCCTCGTCATCTTCCTATTCCTCCTCCTCCTCCTCCTCGTCATCTTCCTATTCCTCCTCCTCCTCGTCATCTTCCTATTCCTCCTCCTCCTCCTCCTCCTCCTCGTCATCTTCCTATTCCTCCTCCTCCTCGTCTTCTTCCTATACCTCCTCCTCCTCGTCGTCATCCTCCTCCTCGTCATCTTCCTCTTCCTCTTCCTCTCCTCCCTCTCCCTCTCCCTCTCCCTCTCCCTCTCCCTCTCCCTCTCCCTCCTCTTCCTATTCCTCCTATTCCTATTCCTCCTCCTATTCCTATTCCTCCTCCTCCTCCTCCTCCTATTCCTCCTCATCATCCTCGTCGTCGTCGTCTTCCTCGTCGTCGTCGTCGTCGTCGTCATCTTTCTCGTCATCCTCCTCCTCGTCATCTTCCTCCTCCTCCTCCTCGTCATCTTCCTCCTCCTCCTCCTCGTCATCTTCCTCCTCCTCCTCCTCGTCATCTTCCTCCTCCTCCTCCTCGTCATCTTCCTCCTCCTCCTCCTCGTCATCTTCCTCCTCCTCCTCCTCGTCATCTTCCTCCTCCTCCTCCTCGTCATCTTCCTCCTCCTCCTCGTCATCTTCCTCCTCCTCCTCCTCGTCATCTTCCTCCTCCTCCTCCTCGTCATCTTCCTCCTCCTCCTCCTCGTCATCTTCCTAGTCCTCCTCCTCCTCCTCCTCGTCATCTTCCTATTCCTCCTCCTACTCCTCCTCCTCCTCCTCCTATTCC